>NC_132880.1:9003132-9603132 GCF_030463535.1 Salminus brasiliensis | reverse complement strand
CCTTGTTTTCGTTGAGAACAGTAGACACAAGACTGTTATTCGAAGAGCCAGCAGAGATGCGGTGTTCCACTAGGCTTGGTGAAAATTTCTTTGGAATGAGTCGTTTTTGGCTCACGTTTGTGATGCATATAGCATAATACGCAAAACCCATCCAGTCCATTCCCACCTATACAAATATTTAACCCCTTAAACCCTTCAAATCAAAGGCTCCATATGTGGGGTAACACTAACTTCTCTAACTTAGATTGTTTTTAAAGCAGTTACTGCATAATACACATTTAGTTGGATAAGTTAGACAACAGTTCCGGTGCTGCTAATTAAATGCCCTTGATTAACTGATCAGCAGCAGGTGTGACCACTTCTATAAAGGCAGAGGTTTTGGCAGTCTGCTGGTCTGGAGCATTCAGGTGACAAGGGTTACAAGGGCCATTTTCATGTCCCAGCAAATTTCTCCCAAGGTCAGGCTGTGCGATGCTCAGAGAAATTGCAAAAACCCAAGGGCTACATCTCTGACACTACAGGTCTCATTTAGCATGTTAATTGTTCAAGTTCATGACAGTACAGTTAGAAAAAGACAGGGTTGCCAGGAGAAAACATCTTCTTTCAAAAAAAAAAAAAAACTGCAACACGGCTTAAGTTTGTTAAGTTGCATCTGAACAAACCACAAGACTTCTGGAACAATGTCCTTTGGACAGACAAGACAGAAGTGGAGATGTCTGGCAATACTGCACAGTCACGTTTGGCAGAGTCCAAGTTACAGCATATCAGCACAAGCCCCTCATACCAACTGTCAAGCATAGTGGTGAAGCTGTGGTGATATGGGCTTGTCTTGCAGCCACCGGACCTGGGCAGTTTGCAGTCATTGAGTTGACCATGAACTCCTCTGTATACCAAAATATTCTGAAGTCAGATGTAAGGCCAGCGATACATCAGTTAAGTTAGTTTGCCTGAAACTGGGTCGTGCAACAGAACAATGACCCAGAGCCCACCAGCAAATCTACAACAGAACGTCTGAAAAGAAAAGAATCAAGACGTTGCAATGGCCCAGTCAAAGTTTAGACCTCAACTCAACTGAAATGCTGTGAATACCCACAAGCCTCAAAGAACTGAAGCAATGTCGTAAAGAAGGATTCTCTTAATATTCTCCAGAATAACTGTCACACAGTCATACAGAAATCCATACTTACTGCAGGTTAATGCTGCTATTTAAGGAGGTTGTAACTAAGGACCAGATGGTTTTTATGATGTCCTGATACGTAAATAGAGATAGAGTTCAAAGAGTTTTCAAAGAGTTCAAAGAGTTTTTCACATGACTGTAATTGTGATTGACTGTTTAGAAGTTAATGTTCAGTCAGTAAATTTATATCAGAAGAAATTCAAGTGTGACTGAATGTTTTACAGTTCATTCTAGAAATGAACGATAATAAGTCTTAATAGAACCGTAGAACCTCTAAATGCAGTCTGAACTGCCAGGAAACACCAAATAGATCTGCTTTGGATTATTAGGGTTCCAAGTATGCTACTGGAAGTTGAAGCTGTTTTTCTAGTCAAAACAGGGAGGGTGGAAACACTACACTTACACTAGGCCAGATCTGTATCGTGCCCGATCACGTTTTCCCCCAAAGTTCGGTTCGTTTGACTAGTGCTCCGTAACGTGCCTGAGCCCACTTGATGACGGTTCAGTTAAGACAACCACAATCACCATTTGTGTTGGACACAGATGGAATTTGACCCTGCCTTTAACCCATTCAACAGTGAACACACACACACAGTGAGACAGTCAGAACATGCGCCCAGAGCTCTAGTCACTGAGCCACTTCTGCCCTTTAGTTGAACTCTGACATGGTACGCATCTAGTGTGATCGCTAATTGTGCCTGAGCACGGAACTCAAACATGACGTCAGTGATGCTGCCTCTGTGAAAATCTTCTCGTATGAACAGCACCACTAGCAGAGAATCAGTGTTTTCATATAATTGATAAATCTAGAAGGGGTGTGAGAGGGCTGTGTATCAGCATGTCCAAAATCACTCCAAATAAGTCACAAAGTAACTGCACTAGGGCTGCTGTGATTAGTTGCTATAGTTGATGGCCTTAGAGACTGAAAAAACGTTGGACGATGTCTGAGCCTAAACATCGTTTTTACATCATTTAGATTTTTACTCTTTCTAAAACACTTCAGTTTTTCAACTTTTCCTGCAGCAAAGTCCAACTTCATTGCAAAATAGGTTTTTAAACGTTTCCAAAGACCTAAGGCATCGAAAGTATGAGAGAACCTAAAATAAGCAGAAAAGTAGCTGGTTTGTGCCTTCGACAGTTTTGAAGGCATCCCACAGCAGCACAATGTACGAGCACCTGAAGAGATAGCACACAGGCGCTATTGTAGACGATGGACCACCAGAAACGACTAAAACCACTGTAACTGTTGTCTATTGATGTTTAGGGCTGGTAAATACCAAGTGAGGACGCGACACAGTGTGCACGCCGTAGCGCTGGATCGTCCACATTGCTCCCTGTTCACACCTCTTGTGCCACAGACACCGGTGACCCTATACATCACCAGCAATAACATCTCTTTAGCCTTGCGTCCACAGTAGGTACCAGGCAGCCTGTATTACATACTAGTAGTGAAGCTGGGAAAGCCGTTGGTCTTGTAGCTGCTAAATGCACTTGTTATTAAAGCCATATATTTGTCTGTCTGCTACCTTGGAATTTCCAGTGAAAACGGGACTACGAGAAAAGGTTAAGGCTACAATCTGGATATAAATCATATCTAGTAACTCTATTCAATCATTATTTTAAGCACATTGCTTTGTGTAGGGAATAAATACACTAGTAATTTGTTTTAATTCTTTGATGAGGGGTATAAATACCGCACTGCACCGCTCAATTTAGCATTTTATTTAGAAAAATTAACTGTTTAGATTACTCAATAAATCCCCCAAATAATCCATAGATTAATAAACCAAAAAACAGTCGTTAGTGTCAGCCCTAACATAAACCGAAAGCATGCCTTAAAATGCACAACACTGGCTAATTCGTCAGCACACCAGTCTCAATCAAGCATTCTGGACACAACACAATGGTACATCGTGACGCACAGCGATACAACTGGATACAATAAATTATATTGTTATTTCCCTTAGCTAATTTGCAGCCCCTTGCTGCCTCTATTGTCACCAGTGTCCCTGAATGGGACGCTCATAGCTGTGTTGACACACTGTCTGTGACTGTCTTGAGCCAGACAGGACTCTCTTTAATCTTGCTGGACTGAAATGGCAGTTGGTCGGGGACTCTTGAATGGCGTGTACTGTGCCCAGAGACGTCCCTCTGAAGCTTGCTGTCTGGCTCCGGTCCTGCCAGAGTACTGTTCACTTGTACCCATTTCTTCTCTTGCGTGTGTGTGTGTGTGTGTGTGAGAGAGAGAGAGAGAGAGAGAGAGAGAGAGAGAGAGAGAGAGAGAGAGAGTGAGAGAGTGAGAGTTTTTGCATTTGTGCATCCCTAAGTGCAAGTGTGTGGCCCTCTTTGGCTCAGCCCGGTCAGCATTAAGCGGAAAGACCACAGCCTCATGCACAGCTGGCCAGAGAGAAGGAGGTCTTTGTCTACCAGGAGACGCAAAGAGATCCTGTCTCTCCGCCTTGCAATCTTGACTGATGCTAACACACAGGCCGCGCTAACGCAGCACTAACTCGGTATCCACACATGCACTACACATGTGTGCGCCAGAATCGGCTTCAAACAAAGTATGGCTGAGGCTATACAAAACAAGTCCGCGCAAACAGGAACACTAGCGTTGGGCTAATTTCGCCAGACGCCAGCGCCGCAGCCTCAAACACCTTCTCCTCGACTCTCCTCAAGAGGCCGCGGGAGGCACGTTTGAACTTTCCCTTCCAAACATTGAATGGCAGGTCAGGCCACAGAAACAGAATCCTATTTCCATGGGTCATGCTGACCTTACTTGCCTCCAGGCAGCAACTCACAATTGGTTCTAGATGGAGGGGGGAAACAGCGAGCAGCACAAAGCCGTTCTATTCCCACCGCAGAGTCGGCTTTCTGGTTTATTTCTGTGGCCGGCCGAGATCTCTCCTTGTTAGTTCCACTCCCACCGAGACGATCTTGGGCTCCTTTCGAGGCGAGAAAAATAAACTCTGCTATAGATACGAAAGCAGCGCTACGCAACACTGTCGGTGCATGTGGTCTTTGAGGAGCTCTTCCTTATTTGAAAAATGACCTTCGCTATCACGCAAACCATTCCACCAACAAACCTGACCTTGGAAAGCGTATCCGCTTCCCTAAACTTTCGGACATATGATATGGACACTGGCGATATGACTCACTGACATGCCAAATTTCCTCGTTATGGTCTGATCTGTGAAGAATCTGAACAAAGTGTGTGTGCCTGAATGGGAAGGAGAGCAAGAGAAAGAGAGATCAACACAGACAGAAAAATAGCTGAACAGAATATGCTGAGAAGCAAGCATCCCATGTGTTCTGGCAGCTCCAAGCAAACGGGCCGACACACATGCACACGCTAATGCAAACACGAGCCAGACAAAGCGGTGTGAGAACAGGGAGAGTTTTCCTAATTGGCTTCGAGGAAGCGGAGCACTGCAGAGAGGCAGACAGCTCACTCTCTCCACACAGTCCCCGGAAGAAAAAACAAAAGCCTTGGCCCGCCATAAAGCTGCTAGCGAGCATGTTTGGCAGTTAGCTGTTGATGGGTGGTAGCCATCTCAGGTCTGTGGGAGGGTGCGAAGGGTGTGAGGTGTTCACAATCTCCTCCTAACACTACTTCAATAAACACTGCGGTGCTAGGTCAGGGGACCGACAAGTGACCCTAATGCTCCTTGAGGCTTTCATGTGTTATGGGCATTAGTCACCTCCCATACTAAAGAAAACTCAGGCTGTGTGCTATATACTATATACTGAACTCAGTACTGAGAGTTTGGCAGGTCAGTATATAATAAATATGAATGTACTTACATGCTGTGTACTAACAGTGATCAGCCGCTATTTTAACCATTGTTATTCTTAACTTATTCCAGGCGTGAGTAGCTCCTCCCTTTCTGTTTTGCGTCGCATTGTGGTATAATAGTGTCCACTGTAACTACAGTGTATGCATCTTGGAAGTTTTTTCTGCAGCAGCATATCTGCCCTGTCATGCAAATACTGTGTCTGGATTTCATGATGAATGGACCAATTAAAATGCTCCAAAATGACGTGTAATAAAATCTTTTAAAATCTAAATTAAAATCTTTTTCTCTCATAAAGTTTCTGTTTTGAAGATACAAGGTTCTGTGGGCAGCGACTCTAACACTGCGGGGAAGGTCAGGCGCTCAAGTATATAACAAATAAATCCTAAGGTTTATTTAAAAAGGGGTCCAAAAGAGCAAAGTCATAAGCAGACAGGTTCAAAACCAGGAAAGTCATAACAAGATACATGATGATTGATGAGGACTCACTGTTTTCTACACATGCTCATTCACACTGGTAAGTGAGGAGCATCGTATTTTGTGCACAAAAGATTTAAATGAAAAACAGTAAACAGTGGGCGGTGAGCAGTGTGGGAGAAAAGGCACCTCAGGTGAGTGTCATTAAGTACAACTCACAACTGAACAAAGGCAATGTGACAGGGCCTAAGGCTGAGCTGTTGTCCATGTGATTTATTCCAACAGCAATAAATTATTTTGCATGTGTGCACTGTTGAGGTCTTGCATACCAAACAGGATTTTTCCGATAGTGAAAACATTAGGGGTGTCCCAATCAGGTTATTTTGGCCCCAATCCGAGTTTCCTAAGGCTGATTATCAGCCGATACCGATCTGATTATTGTGTTTGTATAAATAGCGTCACAGTTGAGAAGATACTGCTGATTAATTCTGTAATTAATCTTCTAATTAATAAATAAGGTACTGCTGATTAATTATGTAGGAAAATCACTTTATTTTCAGTAGCAGTTTCTATAATGAAACATTCTGGACTGATTTGTTTAGTTTAGTAGAGACTTTCCCTAAAATAATACAGTAATAGTGTGTTTAATATCTTATTATCCAGTCTGACTCACCTCCCTGACCATTCAGCTCCAGGTTTCTTTAAAACACTGCAGTCAGGTCACTTTCTCTCTGTGTGTGTGTGTGTGTGTGTGTAGTGGTACACACTCTGAACTGGTATCTGTTGGTGTTGGTCGACTACTGATGTGTGACAACTGGTTTATAGTGGGTGAACTGTGATTTGGGTTGCTACAAAGTGTGTGTATTAGCATTAGCATTAGCCTCGGTTCTGAATGCGGTTCTCCCGCTGGTAAAACAGAGCGTTTCAGTGATAGTTTTATAAAGGTTCAGATATCATGGTCTGTTTTCATGTTCGGAACTGGATTTGGATTAAAATAGCCACTGGATCTGGACATCCCTAGAAAGTACATACTTTTATTCTGACATATGTATTATCAGAACATATCAGAATAATATCTGATGAACTCCCTCCTCTCTCTGCCATTAGAACAACAAAGATAATGAACTGGCTGCATCCCAGCAACTAGAACTTTTTGAGAAACATCAGAAGTTTGACTTCTGCTCGCAAAGTATGAGCTCCTGATGATGCAGTGAAACTCTCTGCAGTTCTTCTGGTTGACTCTATGGCCTGGGGATTGGACAGAATGTTTGGAAACTGTAGCACTACATACTTAATACCTCAAAAAAGTGAGGAAAACATGTTTACCATTATATAGGCTCATTATGGCATGCAAGTCTTAACAGTCAGGCTTCCGCTTGATTAGTAATTCACAGATCCATGTTCTGCTTCAAGTCTTTCTGGGTATTCAGGAATTTATGAGACAAGATTTACAACTGCGCATCACTGTAAAAAATGAACACAGTGATTCATTCTTTTTTGTTCAGCTCCCACAGCAGGATGTTGATTGGTGGATGAGAGTGACGTGCCTCCCTATGGAATGGTTCTGGCTCTCCTGCTGAAAAGAAGAGTAATGCAATCTCTCCTCCTTCCTCTCCAAAGCTCTCACTTTCACCTCCTTCCTTCCTCGCCTTGTCATCCTTTTCCCTGTTTGCCCATCCGTTATTTTCCGTTTCCTATGAAAGCGCTTTGACTAACACTGGCTGCTCAATAATAAAAATGTGTTTTCTTACACATCCTAGTCTTCTCCAATCTCCCTCACCACCCTCCAAGAAAACCCAGCCTTCTTCCCCCTGCCCTCCCACCTCTCCTCCCCATTCTGTTCTCCTGGCAGAGATACAGTTCCCTGTGCTGATCAGGGAGGAGGAGCTTTGAAAGCTTCTAAAAACTTGCTGTTCCACTGCGGCATTTCGCAAAGGTGGAGTACCATAGGTGCAACAGTCCTGCTCAAAAACAACAGGTCAGGTCACAGGCCAGCTACACCAGCTCTTGGACAAGTGTTTCAATGAATGCTTGTAGGCCTGTACTGGTAATTCGAGACTAAAGGCACTGCAGATACGGTTACCTGTACCTGTTGTGGCACGTTCAGCAACTAATGCAGTTTGCAGTATGTAGCGCGATGCTGAACTCATTCACTGGGTTGTTAAAGGGCCGCAGAATTCTATTCATGGACAAGACTGTGGCTTGAATAGGCGTCAAAAAGATGTAACCAATGTGTGTCTGTGCGCAGAACAAAGCGGCGAGAGGGGAAAAAGTGAAAGAGAGCATGTAAGGACTGCGCTTCACAGAAGCCGACCCCAGACTGATTACATAAGCATGCAGTCGTCTCTGAGAGCTGTGTGTGTGTGTGTGTGCGAGAGAAAGAGAGAGAGAGAGAGAGAGAGAGAAACCTTGAACAACCCAAGTCTCCACAGATTCCTGTTTAACAGCTCCAGTTTCATGTTTTTAAAAGCGATTAAAACAGTGGCTGTAACACTTGACAAGAGAAACAACGAGGAAGCTCCCAGTCGTACAGTATTCTCTTCGGCGATGCATCTCTAAGGAATAATTAGCCCCAAAACAACCATGAATTTGTTCTTTTTCAAGTCTAAAAAGTAAAAAAACAAAAACAAAACTAATTTGTCTCTCACATGTCATTTGTCTTGGCTTGTAAAAGCACTTATCTGCACAGTTTTACTCAGCATAAAGAAGCCTGAGAATAGCTCTGTGCCGCTTATTACCCACTGCTAATCTGAAGTGAGAGGAATGATATAGCTCTGCTGGCAACAGAAGCCGAAACGCTCACATGAGCACAGGCCTCCTTGCGCGCTCGTAAGCCTGAAATGAGCAGATCATTACTAAGCCCTTTAGTGTGAGAACAAGGGCAGTGAAGACTAATGAATAATTACCAACCTGAGATTCCAGAAGCACTGATATGAAGTCGCAGCTAATAGCACTGGATGAAGTTCAACAGCCGAAACGCTCCCGGCCCTCCTCTTTCCATGCCGCGCACTGTGAAAAACCATAGGGACGATTATAGAGATTATAGAGCACAGAGAGGAAGCTATTTAAAAATGCATCAGGATGAGCATCTCCGTGAGGAATAAGCATGAAGAAAACAAAGTAGTGTGTGTTTCTGAGTGTTTCTGAAAACATGGGCCAAGAATAAGATCCCAATGTGTGAAACTGCAGTGATGGACTGCAATGCTTTGTGAAACCTGACCCAGATTGTTTCAGCAGTATTCATAGATCACCAGCCTGACCAATCAGAGCAATGTTGTCAAGAAGGCGTGTTAAAAATATTAATATGTCAAAGCATCATAATTTTTATGTTTTTTAATACTGTACCCATTCTCAAAAATCCAGTGGTCCATGCTGTGTTGTGTTTAAACCCTGACTGCTAGACAGCAGTGTTTACAGCAGTAAGCTGTCTTCAGGTCCCATTGTTCTGTTTGGAAGCTCATGAAATTCGCCTCATGTCCTAGGGTTCCACGATCTTTCAGTAATGCTGGAGCGCCACAGGTCTAACAGAACCGTGTTTAAGAACAACAGGTCAGGTCGCAGGTCAGCCTGGCGAGTTCTTGGACAAGCGCTTAAGCAAATGACTGGACATTTAGGACTAAGCAAGCAGGCACCGTTGTTGCGGTCGTTCAGTGCAGTTTGCAGTATGTAGCCCAAAGCTACACTCTGCAGAAGCCCATTTGTGGACAAGTCTATGCCTTGAATAGGCAATAAAAAGTTTTTATAGTGAGGTGAATCTGCTACGAGTTGGGTTTCTACTGCATGCGTGTTAGCATTAGCTTTAGCCTCCACTCGGTTCTGAACTAGCTCTTTAGTGCTGGTATAAAAACAAAGGCGAGCGGTTCTCCCGCTGGTAAAACTGAGCTTTTCAAGTGATAGTTTTATAAAGTTTTAGGTATTATTTTTTTGCATGTTCCACTGTAAAATAATTCCACACTGCAGACTCTAAACTCTCTTATTTACCTTCTGAGAATGTCCTCACTGTTGCTGGCTGGTCAATAATGTCTGTAAATAGCGCCTTGAGAAAACACAGAGATTCAGAACTGGACTGGGATTAAAATAGCTGATACTCAATCCATTAAAAAAGCCTGGATCAGCCCGCCCCGATCCACTGGTTTATTTATGTTTTGTAAAACAGAAAGTTTTGGTTTTGAAAAGTTTTCTTTTTGTGATTTAGAAAGTATTATTTCAGAAGATCTTGGATATGCATGCTAGCAAATGTAATACAGGGCGTAGCAGCAATTAAAATCTCTGGCTAAACATTACTGACAAAAACAAATACTGGGTGTAGTTAGGAATTCACAATACTGTCCTCCTACACCCTGTGCAATGCACGTTGCAATGTTCATTGCTATCTTACATTTAAATAGCAGTGGTGCTTGCGGATATATCTACACCAATGGATGTGGTGGTCTCGAAATTAGGTGTGTTCAGGTAAGACGTCAACAGAAAGTTCATTGCTATCTTGGCAGTGAATTGTTAACAGTGCCTACACCTACGCTGGTTACCCACCCACCCTACAAACCCATTGCATGTGCCAGTTGGCAGCTATGCAAACTTTTACATCAACATTAGAATACAAAATAAAATAACATTTTTCTAAAAGCGAGGCGCTCCACTGCTACAGCAAGCCTCCCCAGACTGTGTGCAATGCAGTACTGAAATAGTAATCCACCAAAGTCAGTCCGCATCTGGCTCTTATAGAGAACGGCAAGTGACCCGCTGATTGCTTTATTGCACGTTATGCCCAAAACACACCCATGAATAATTAAGAGACTTAGTACATGTCTTTTGCACGTTTCAGGCAGCGCTACAATAGCAAAGACACACTCACACGCTCTAAATCAAGCTGCACAGTGCACGGTTGACGGCTCGCCTAAAGATTGCTAAAATAGGGCCATCCGACTGAATATCCAATAGGCTGCAATGAAGGGCTGCAATTTACGGCCTAAACAGTAATTAGCTTATTTCATTTCAAATGGCAGCTGTGATTTGCCATGATGTAAGAAGGGTAAAGATCAGCCTGCAATATACTATTTACCAGTGCTGGGTCACGCAAATGATTTAATTATTCTAAACAACCTCCTTTTCCTGTTTTCTTGGAACTCACACAACCCACTGAACTGCACATTGCAGCTTTTTGCTAAAGCAGTCCTGCCAAAGCCAGTATTTTCATGACAATAACGAACAGTACACTGTGCAGCCCTACTGGAGGAGTTCCAGTTCTGGGCAGATCAGAGCACTGAATGGGAATTTTGGACAAGGCTGGACATAAATTCAATGATAGCAGCGATAATGGCCTCCTGCGGGTCCCCCAAGAAGAGCTGGCAAGCAGGTTTTAGTGGTCATCACAGATAAAATAGTGGTTCTGGCAAAACACAGACAGTTTCAATGCCTTACATTTGTCATCATTAACTGTACGGCTAGCAAAAATCTACATGTCAGGCAGATGCTTCAGGTAACTCCCTATTTAGAAGACAGGGGTCAAGAAAAGCCACCCGCTAGTGTGGTCATGACTGTGTGGTCGTGAGCATTTAGGTCTTATTGTTGACATCCATTTCCTAATGAACCTGATGACTTAGGGAGGACATAAGAGGGGGGTAGAATGCTGCTGAAGCAGAGTTCAAATGAAGGCTTCTTCATTAATAATTCATCACCTTCATCCACCCAAGTCTCAATTTGTCTCTGCTCTCTTTTGCAGCCCAAACATCAGCCCTTCACTATCTCTTTCTCTCCCTCGCTTTCTTTGAGAACTTACTTGGCTCATCACCTTAGATGCTCCGCACAGTGAATACTTATTCATCACGGAAGCTACAGGGCCTAAAATATATGCCTTCTAGAGTTGCGGCGGTATACTGTTGTAAGGTATACCTTGCTATTAAAAATCATGGTCAATACCAGTACTGAAATAGAGAATCCCACCAATTCTTACTATTTTCATAGTTTAAAAAAACAAACAGTCAAGCAATTAACAGAGACAATAATCAGCACATTAATCCATAACAAAGAATAATCATTTGATGGAAATAGAGTGCTTATCATACCGTGAAAATCTCATACTGTTGCAACCCTAATGCCTACATCTACATCTAAATATTGAACGCTGCATCTAAGATTGGGCCTAGGCATTTTGACATTAGTGAGGACATAAATGTGGTCCACAGGGGGCACCCTGAAAGCTGAGACTTTAAACCGCATTTGCACATCATCTAGAGCCTTTATTTATAGATATGGTAGCCAACACACTTATACATGGAGTTCCTGAGTCAATAATTACACTGTTGTGATTGTGTTACCCACAGCATAGCACAGTTAGCTTTCTGAACTTCAGGATAAAACACCTAACAGATGCTGGATGGTCTCTCTCTCAGCCTACATGCTCATCTAGTTGACAGAACTTTGGCGCTTTTTATAACCCCAGCCTCTCACGCGTTAGTGAGACACAGCAAAGCCAATCCGGTTATCGATGTGGGTTAAGGAGGCGGACCTTGTAGTAGAGATCGAGATCTGTTAACTAATTTTGTACCAAGTACATTGACTAGACACTGACGGACCGTTGTATTTTAATTTTTGATTTTGAAAAATATAGCTAGAAACAATTTAATAGTCAGTGGATATTGTTAGGGACATGTCCCTACTGTCCTTAAGCAATTCTATGCCCTTTGGACTAGGCAACTCACACTGTTTCAACCTTTAGTAATTCCCATATCCATGTACAATGGTGTAAGTCAAAGAATGTAAGTAAGTAAGTCTATCCTGGAGAACTACCTGTAAATCTTTAGGTGTGTCTCAAGGTGCAGGTGTCACAGCTTTTTGTCAAGCGCAGCTGGTCTCAAAAGATACACCAATTGCGTTCCATGATAACTCCAAAACCTGTTTTCTTGGAACTCACACAACCCACTGAACTGCACATTGCAGCTTTTTGCTAAAGCAGTCCTGCCAAAGCCAGTATTTTCATGACAATAACGAACAGTACACTGTGCAGCCCTACTGGAGGAGTACCAGTTCTGGGCAGATCAGAGCACTGAATGGGATTTTTGGACAAGGCTGGACATAAATTCAATGATAGCAGCGATAATGTCCTCACCAATTGCGTTCCATGATATCTTCAAAACCGTCAAAAAATGTCAACCTGCTATCATTACAAAAACAGCACATCCCTCATTGATGTCAGGAACACAGTCTTTATCGACTGCATCCCAGACTTAGATATCAAGGCTTTTAGCTCCAACCCTAATCAACCCCACACTGATCTGCCTGATTACTGCTATCAGAAGTGCTTGATTAGCTGAATGAGGGGTGTTAGATAAGGGTTGAAGGTGAAACCTGCAGGAAGGAAGTATCCTGGAAATCTCCAATCTGGTGACCACTGGTAACCATGGTGAAAGGAGTTTATCATTACAACACCTGTGTTGAAATTATTTCAATGCTTATAACCATGATCTCATGACAGGATATCTTTAAACCTGTCTATCACTAGTTACAACATAATCTTTAAACTTAAAACTTAGTAACTGCCATAAGCATCTCAGTTCGCCAGTATACTGGTATGACGTGATAGTGATATAGTATGATATGCTATTCAGTTTTAGTGAAGTTCTCATCGATATACACAGTCATAATAGAATATTTTTACCCCTGGTTCTGAAAGAACTCGGCCCAGTATATCAGCTCCACTAACCATATAGGAGGATTTTATTGTACAGTAATTACATACCGTAGTCCATCTGTTTCTCTGTATACTTTGTTAGCCTCATTTCACCCTGTTCTTCAACGGTTAGGACCCCACAGGACCACCACAGAGCAGGTAGTATTTGGGTGGTGGGTCATTCTCAGCACTGCAGTGACTCTGACATGGTGGTGGTGTGTTAGTGTGTGTTGTGCTGGTTTGAGTGGATCAGACACAACAGTGCTGCTGGAGTGTTTAAACACTGTGTCCACTCTACTGTCCAGTCTATTAGACAGCTAGTTGGTCCACCTTGTAGATGTAAAGTCCGAGACAGAAGCTTGGACGCTGCCCAGAGGACGCTGTTGGACGGATTTGTCTGGTTGGTGGACTGTTCTTAGTCCAGCAGTGGCTCAGAGGGGTTTAAAAACTTCAGCAGCACTGCTGTGTCCAATCCACCCATACCACCACCATGACAGTGTCACTGCAGTGCTGAGAATGACCCACCACCCACAGGGTGAAAGAAGGGGTGGTCATCAAATTCTGATCAGACTGTTAATTTCACAGATTATAAGTATTAAATAATTCACATGTGCATAACAGTGTGTCCATAGTTTTCTGTGTTTTCTTTTTTCTGTATAGTTCGTTCATGTTACCTAGAGACAGGTAACTGCACTGTGTGTAACCTATTGGACACACATCACATGCGTTTTCAAAAAACACCAATTTCAGTTACCTAAAACATCTTCAGGTGGATGGGAAGCTATATTTACAAAATATTATTTACTTAATTATGCATTATTAAATCTGTCAAACGTCCCTTTTAAAGACACATTTTTCAAAGCTGATAAATCTGTAGAATCTGTACCAACCCGGCAACATATCGGCCATCCCCTCAATTCCTCAGGCACTGACCAGTTTAACTGTTATTTGTGTGATGATCAGACAGAACAGAAAAAAAACATGGCTGGACACACAGAACAGAACACATCTGCCCGGAGTGCTGGCATGGGAATGTCACCGCTGCCTCCCATTTACAGAAGCCCTTGGAATCTCACTCCTACACTCCGCAGTCGTGCAAGCCTCTCTGCTTTCTCGCGTTAAAGAATGCTAACATGGGAACTAGGGGACCGAGGGGCCACTGGGCAGACTCATTAGGAGAAATGCTTAAAATATGTTGCCCGACTTCTTTTTGATCCATCTAACCTTCATGCTCTTTGTGTGACCCCATGTGACCTCATAGGAGGAGAAGGGCAGGAGAAGGCCCCCCTCCTTCGCACGAGCCTGGTTCGAGCCAGAGCCCGGTGTAGCTCGGCCATGGCAATGAAGATATCGACACTGGGCAGGAGAAGATCACCTGGTCCAGAGAAAGAGCCATTTAAGGAGAGGAATCTGACCGTATGACTGAATTATGGGTTCTCAGAAGCAGTGCGCCGTCTTCACAGAAAACCGCTTTTCTGAAAGAATTCCTTCTCTTGTTCTCTTCTTGCAAAGCATTTCAGCTGGGCGCTCCATAGGGCTCTAAGCGTGAGTCATCCCTGCTAAGTCGTATAAATAATGTAGCGGCATGACTTTGGAGGGCCAAGTCTTCTGAGACCTGATTCGTTCTACTGCCAAACTTAGCTCAACTCTATTCATTAGGATTCTGTAGGAGGTAATGGGAACTCCACTGATTTATTTACTTTGGTATTTATTTATTTCGCATAATTAAATAGTTCCCACATAAACTCACTCATGTTTGATGTAAAATACTCCATTCTAGGGAAACATACACATTTAGAGTTGTTATCAATGGCAGATAAGAAAACAATCAAGACTGAAACTAAAAATAAAGACTTAAAGACTTCCTTAAGAGCACATCTGAGACCTTCTGAAGGTTTTTGGAAGAACTACATTTAAGAAGATTCTTATGAACGTAGTGTTTAAGATCATTCAATGCTTTTCTTAGTAAAGCTTTTCTGAATCCAGACCCCGATGTCCAAAGGATTTCATTAAGGATGTGTCAAACTCATTTTAGGTCACAGGCCGCAGCAGATTTACTTGGAAACCTTGAGACTTCCATTCTTTTAGGAGGAGACATAATTGTTTAATGAGATTCTTAGTTTGCTAATGAAGAATTACGCAAGATTAGCACATTCTGGCTAAGTCATGCTAGCGGAATAGTGGCTGACGGAATGACAAATTACAAAAGGCAACTGACACACTGACTGACTCATTCTCTCACTTCTAGTTAGTGTTAAAAACATTTATCAGATGTTTTTGAGATGGAGCAGTCTCTCACTAAACGCAAAATCAAGCTGGTCTTGCTATTTGAGGAATTAAGTGATGCCTTAGGTTGAAACACAGATTCTGGTTGGTTCTGGCACTGAGTTTGACTAGCCACATTTACATGCAGCCTGATAATCCGTTAATAATCCGGCTAATAGCTCAATATATATAGAATATGACGATGTATACACCTCTGTTGGAATGGACTAGTCTGATTGAGGTGAATTTGAATATTAATAATATTAATAATTTCTAACCAACTGAACGAGGTGGCCAATCCTTTGAATAATCCATTTAAGAATAACATAAGAACAACAGCCATATAAACACCTGTCTCCAATCACATTTCCAATTGGGATGTTTAAATACATTTTCCAAGGCAACAGCAACTCACGGTTCATGTCCACTTCTCACAGTGCAGAATTATCTACAAGTGACGTGGCGCTGGTGAAGAAAGTGTACCATCAAGCTGTATAAAATCAGGAATGACTGGAGTGTCATGGAAATTCTGCTTCTTCAGTATGACTTCAGTATGTCTCTACTGCACATTTTCATCCAGAGGATTTGCAACATCGGCGGTGGGACCGCATAGCTCATGTACCTCAGAATGTTGCAGGACATGACCTCTTCCACTCGCCCCTTGTGAACGTGAAGTACATTGTCCACCATCCCTTTAAACTATCACTGGACTCACGTGATGTTGGCTGTCATGGTACGGTATGGATTACTTGTATGGGCAGTGGTGGCTTAGTGGTTGATGACAGGTTGTGGGTCCGATACCCGGACTCGGCAAGATGCCACTGTTGAGCCCCTTGAGCAAGCAAAGCCCTTAACTAGCAATGGCTGCCCACCACTCCAGGCATGTGTGTGTTTGCTCACTAGCATGTAAGTGTTCACTACACTGATTGGTTAACATCAAAGGCCAAATTCCACACAAATGGTGGTTGTCTTGTCATGCTAATGGACATTTCCATGACATAGTGTGAATATAAACACCCACTTCTTAATCTACAATCAGAATTAATTCAGTGGGACTGGAGAAAATCTGGGCATGTAAACATAGCGTCTGTGTCTGTTCAGATTTTTAACAGTCTGAGAATTTCCCCTTTAATCCAAAAGACAGCAAAATATCATTGTACAACATGTGTATCCATGTTAGTCCAATCAAAAGAAACCATTTAGCATTACAAATCCAATCACAGCCTGGCGATCCAGCCTTTACTTGGGTTACCAACCATCTAGAAGTTCTAGAAGTGTACCAGCACACTTGTAAAGAATACTTTTCCTGTAGCGACAAACTAAAGCAGTCTGTTATTATCCTAAATCCAAAACTGGCTCGGTGCCTGCAGCTAATGTGGAGCTTTAGACATCTGAGCCACCTTCTGCTCAAGCCTGGCTTTGATAAAGAACTGAAACAATTCAGGTTTGCTGAAATGGAACAACTACAGTAAAAAAAAAGTAGCCAAGTACTATGAAAAACAAAAAGTTCTCTTCTTCGTCACCCCGTGTATGTTTTGCTCACTTAGATTCCCTTTAGAACTAATCTAATTAGCTTTAGTTGGGCCTTTAACTCCCATTCCAAGACAAACACAAGCGGGCCTTTCTTCAACTCAACCCCAGCCCACTTCACATGATAAACAAGAGTTTCCCCTTCCTTTTCTCTCCTTCTTAGGTAGCTCTTGAACTTCTCTATGGCTGAAGGTTTTGTTATGCCTAATTAGCTGAGCCGAACTGATCCAGACCCATGCTGTAACCATGCTGTAGCCGCTCTATTGTCTGCTGAAGCTAAAGAGAATCATGTACTGGAGTGTACTGGACTGAATAGAAATCGTCCAACTGCTGGGGATCCGCTTTTGTGTTTTTGATTACCCAGTACAGAGGCAGACGAATGGGGTCAATGCTGGGTTAGTCCATAGTGCATCTAGGGTAAATGTTGGCCAGTACTTTATTTGTCAAACAAACATCTGGACTAATCTGGAGATGGACTAAGTGTACAAAAACAATCATTAAGACTCTTATTCATACAGTAGAAGTACAGCATATCCAGTTATCTCTGGCAAGTGTGGAAATAAGTAACCTGTAGTTGTTCCAAACAATACGTCCTCTTCTAGAATACTTGTACATCTTGGAAACCTCACCTTATGTTCAAGAAAGATTAGACACGTCTGTCAAGCAGGCAAACATTAACACGTGTCAGTGTTGAGTGTTTGGATCCACAAGCATTCAGAGCAGGGGTCGGTTTCACTAGCTGTACTCAAATTCAGACACAGCCAAAGTTATAATGTAAGTAAGCCTGGTGACAATTAACCAAGCGGTAACAGCCCCTGGCCATTTACCAGCAGCCACTTTACTGATTGACACAATTTCATTGATTTATTTCATGCAAACCAAACCAATATTAGCCCCTCATATAGATTTTTTTTACATGCTGAGTGAACTGATGTCTTCCATGACTATCATATTTACTGTATCGAACAGATGAGGGCTCTAGAAATGCTGCTGTTAAGCTCCACTAGCTGGCTGACTGTGGGTGCCACAGGCTGTAAAACAAGCCATCTATATGGTACTGTGACGATCTTACAACACCCTCATAGCCTCAGGTTTCAGACATCAGACCAGTCCTCGAAAAAAACACAAGTGAAATCATGTCTCAGCGAAATGGCTTTTGAGAAGAAGCTAAACTAAGCTAAACACCCCAGGCAGGATGTTTTGTGCGACATTTGCAATTGACAAGAACTCCTGAAAAACTCCTTCAATGCGAGGAACTGTCTCAAAATGAAATAAAACATGTTGTTTATTTATTTATTATTTATTGTTATTATAATCTGGACTCAGTTGTAGGACAATTAGACAGAACTAGACAGACCTGGTAACACAAAGACCCCGTTTACATCTGGTCACTTCATGTGATTAGTATTTGGATTGTATCCTGATAAGATTTTAACCACATGCATTTACAGAATTATGGCAATTATTACTGGTGTTTTGGCTGTAATAGGAGAGGTTTTGGTTCTTGGAGTGGCGGATGTGTTTACATTGCTTTAACATGTGGGTCAATCGCATTTCAGACTCTCTCCCGGAGTGGTTTGAGCAATCAGATTTGAATATGCTTTAAATGCGTCCAGATATAAAATCCTGATCCTCAAAACGCATAAAGTGACCCGGTGTAAACAGGGTCAAAAGTACGGAAAAGTACTTCAAAAGCATTTGAAATCACACGCTCAAAATGCTTGGCTGTTTCACAGTATCTACTGGTTTGGGTGGTTGGCCACATTTTTGACTAACCCATGTATTTACACTCTTGCAGGAAGAACTGATAGTTTATTGATTTCAAATATATGAATAGCCTAAAAACATGGAAATGACTTCTGAGAAGAGGCTAAGATAAGCTTGGCGAAGCAGCCTCAGGCAGTAGATTCTGTGTGACGCTTGTAATTCGCAAGTCCTTCATTATTTTACAAGAAAAAGATCAGTTCTGTGACCAAATTACAGTTAAACATATACTACAACCACATCTTTGAGCTTCAGCGCCAGGAACTGTGCCTCCAAATGTAAAGCTACCACAGCTCCAGTTTAGCAACACTACGCAGAGACGGAAACCTATAGTCTGAAATCAGGCAGCCCTTAAACAGTCCTCAGATAGACCACAGTTGTAAGACAGTTAGACAAAACTAAATTTGGTAACAGAATTTAGAAATAAACACATGCTCTGGATTCACAACATCTGCTTAGCAGCTACTGGGAAAAGTACAGTTTTGTGACCAAACTGAAGATAACAATATCCTACAACCACAACTGGTTGTATGGCCACATTCCTTACAAACCCATTTACACCCTTTCAGAAGGTTTAGATAATTTATGCATTTCAAATACACAAATAGCCTAAAAACAGCTCTGATGGTGGCTGTACCCCATCATTAAGGAATACGGCATGCAGTTCGACTCATTGAGGATGCACTGCATGGCCTGTCTAAAGCTGCACTTGAGTGCTGCCTGTGACAAAACCACTAACCTTCTACAGTATGTTATTACAAAGCACCAGAGCTAACCTCATCTGCTTCAAGTGGTCTGGTAAAAAAAAAAGTCAACCCTAACCACTGATTTTCTCAGACGGGCACAAGAGGTGTCCCTTCCAATTAACAGTAAGAATACAGAACGGGGACGTCTGCTTGGTATGACTGAAAACAGAAAGTATAAATAATATGAATGAATTCGCAGAAATGTTCCAAAAATTATCTTGAATTGCAGTCTTGGAGATACAAGGTCTGCTTTGGTAATAATACAAGGCCACTTAATCCATTCGTTGCCTCAGCAATCATAGACCTTGCTGTTTTACAACCCCTGATATAATTTCATTGATATCATTAAAACTGTGATGATATTGTGCTGTGTTGAACTTCCCTGGAGATAAAGGAATGATAATTGTGGTTGGAGATTCTGGTGTAACGACTACAGGACCTGGAGTGCAGATAGTTAAGCGTCTGTATGATCGGGTATCTCCTTACCATGACCAGGGATTATGATAAACACTCACCAATAAACAATAGGGCAACATGTAAACTATCAAGCGATATATTTGAAGAACACTGAGGGCACCACTAAAAGATAAATATCCTGTCAGGATAAGAACCACTTAAAATAGTTTGCCTACAGCATACATTGGCCCTAGAGACTCTATAAGAGTGTTGCTAACTGCTGGCTTTAACAGCACATCTGAATTGAGGACAGTGTAGTGGAATTAATGGATTTAGAGGATAGAACCATAGTCAATATAAACAGCTATTACAAACCTAGCTATAAACCTAAAAAATAGTCTAATTATAGAGGAATAAATACATATATCCAATACAAAAATGAAATATCAACTGTGGCCTATAGAGAGCACAAGCAGAAATGTGCACACATAATATGTATGTGTTTAATGCACTCAGCAGTACTACCTACTGACATAAAAAAAAATAATAGGCCTATATATTGGAATTAGGCTAACCAAAGCTGAATCTCAAATGCCTCTGTGTATTCCCTATATGGAGCACTATACAGCTCACAAAGACATAGCCTTTACAATCAAATGGTTTTTAAAAGTCCAGCAAGCAGACATGCAGCCTGTGACTGAATCCCAAATGTATCTCTTGGGCAGTTAATAAACTAACTGGATGTTGGAGCTATTAATTACAACCAACGCTGTGCACTATATAGGGAGTAAGGGGCCGTTCAGCATTCAAGCTTGGTCGCGCTCCAGCAAAGTACAGCTTCTAGCAGCACAGCATTCACTGTGCTTCGGTGTAGCATAAGTACAAGCTACAAACACCCCCCCCCCCCCCCCCCCACGTTTCCAATTTCTAATTACCATCCAATTAATAATAATTAATAAGAATTGACTTCTATAGGGTTACAAATGCAATTTGTTGAGGCAACATTATGTGAGAATTAGTATTTCTTGCTCCTGGGCTAGTAGGAAAGTATAGCCACTTATAGGCACTTAAGGAGGATAAGTTTTACACATGCATTTCTGGACAAGCTGAGAGATAAAGAGTCAGACACAGAGTTTTACACCAATTTGACTCGGGTTATGCAGCATTTTGACAGTTCTCGCAAGTGTTGTCCTGCCCATGTCACCAATCTTACATAGTGCAGTTAGCAGCGTGGGAATGTTAAAGGTCAGTGAAGCATTAAAATGGTCTCGAAGCTGTTATTTAAAATAAAAAATTTGATTATCTGCCGATCCCAAATTTTAAATGAGCTTATCCCCATTTCTTTAGCAACACCCTGATCTGCCCACCTGATTAGTTATTCGCCATTCCCACAGCACCCATTCTGTGTACAGTGCACATAATCAACTGATGCAAACTGACCAGACTTATCACATGAATACACACTGGCCTGGACTTCTAGAATGCCTTGAATTGAGCAGCTTGCTTGCTTTTGTAGGACTTCTCTGAATCTTTAAAAACACACTGGTTTGATCCAGTCTTCCCGCTGTAAGCAGCTGTCTGTCGATGTCATTTTTCATCTCAGGATAAACAACACGTTCTGATGAACTACGGCAAACAGGCCGAAGTGGTTGGAGAAAACAATGAAGAAAGAAAAGAGGAGCATGCTTTATATTCCATTTGATACACTTTTCCAAGATAAAGAGCCCTCATTGGGCTGGCCATTTGTTTCAGAGGCACAAAATGCACACTACTGAAGATAGCTTCTGCTGTTTACTAGCTCTGTGTATGCGTGTGTGTGTGTGTGTGTGTGTGTGTGTGTGTGTGTGTGTGTGGTGGGCTGAACAGCTGTGACCCGTCACCCAAGACGGCCAGCCAGTGGTCATGAAGAGCCTTGTATTTTGGCCAATGTTCAGACGGACCTCTGGCTTCTGGCCAGTCAGCTGTTCGGTGCTTACTGGCCAATCCAGTATTCAGCGGAGGTTGGTGCCATGGTCATTCACTGCGACTACAATGTCTATTGACAAATGGATGAGAAAGAGACTGCAAGAGTAGGCTGTACACTACACACTAGGGAGGATATGCATGTCATATTGCCTTTATGTTGATTTATATTGCACTGCGGATGTGCCCTGAAATACCTGTGCAAAGGTTTTAGGCACCTGTAAAATTAGTAATAAAAATCTCCTTAATTGGGCAGCAAGTGTATATTTGCTCAGTAAAACAATAATATTAGAATAAATACTAATAACATTTATACAAAAAGTACTGGCTGCTGTGCTTTCTTGCTAAGTTTTAATGTGTTTGTGTTGACTTGCATCTGTTCTAATGTGGCATTATGTTTTTACAGGAACAACACTCTTATCGCTGAGGTAACTGGATTATGTAATGTACAAACGCAAGATGATTAAGGACAAAGATTATTTTTGCTGAGCCACATGAAGGCTTTGATTTATGAAAAGGTACTTTTTTTTGTTACTCTTATCAAAAACTACAGTGTTTAAGTACCAGTGTCCGTTATCGGTACTGCTTTGGTATCTGTAGTGTTTTAGGTGTTCGCCAAGAAAAGCCTCAGGTCAGAGGCAAATTTGGTGTTGGTTCAGGGCTGGCTCTGCGGATCTGTGTGAACTGCTGAAAGACCTTTCCGAGATCTGAGAGCTTGCTGAGAGATTGACGATGCCTCGCAAACCCCCAGAAAAAAGAGCATGTTTAATATCTGGACCTGTCTGCGAATTTGCGTAGTGTGGAAAAAAGTGTTGCGACTACAAGTTTTTATAGTAGAGCTGCCGCGATTAGTCACCATTGCCAACGTAGTAGGTATTAAGCAGTCTTTATTAACCATTGGTATGAAAGCTATGTAAATCTGTTGTTCTTGTGGCCTCTAATAGTTATTAACGCCATTTATTTGTCTGCCTTCTACCATATAATTAAATTTAAATACAATACACACATTTAAAAATGAATCTTTTAAATTAACCGACTAATTGACAAAATAATCAATAGAAACTAGTCAGCAGCCCTACAGTACATATAGTACATAATAAGAGAGCAAGACACTGGATGAGAAGAAAGCAGAGGGTGGAGTTATACAACATCAGTAAGCATGGCTACAGTTCCTCGTTCTGCTTGGATCCAAGAAATGGAGGAACATTTAGTTGAACTGGAGAACCAAGGCCATCTGCCTACGTGTCATTATGTATATGTTCGTTTCTTTAGCGTGCTGGGTGGAAGGACCTTTGTGGGTCAGTTCATGAGCGTGATCTGTTCAGACCACATCTTCAGAAGTAGGTGACATGAAAAAGATAATGTGAACACCAAACATAAACAGCTGGATTTGGGCAGTAAATCAGACTTGGGCCACTTTTACCTGCTGTCTAAATGTAGTCTTAAAGGCTCTGAAAAAAAAACTTCATTGTTTGGGGAATAGGTAGATGCGAGGTCTGACAGTAGCACAGACACCTTGACTTTAAGTGGTAATTTAAATTATAAAAAGATAGACTTGCTTAAGTGGTTTCTGACACTGTGAGAGATATTGTTCCCTATAAATATGGACAACACAGTGTCAAATAGCTCAAGCTAGTAGTAGCAGCTGTCCTGAAGCTTGAAATATATTTGGGATATGGGAAAAATGCCCCCCAAACACCCTGTGCCAAAATGCCTTTTCATCTGGCCTGGGCTGGAATGATTTTCAGCAGTATGAACTCAAACCCTGCACACACTCTCTCTCTCTCTCTCTCACACACACACACACACACACACACACACACACACACACACACACACACACACACAAACAAACACATTCTGATAGGTCTCCATTCCCAAATCTATTGTCTGTTCACTTCCCACAGTGCTACTGGTCTAATGTGTACAGCACTCCTTAAATTACCCACCGCTGCTCTCAAATCCAAAACAAGCCTCTGTAAACAATACAAATAGTCTAATAAAACTCGGCTAGAGATTCTTAACTGCAGCGGATGTGCCTTAGTTAAGCTTCCTATGGTCGTACGGCATCCAAACCTGGCAGCCTAGGGCAAATGCTCCTCTAATCTCATGTAACAGAGGCTCATTCCGTTGTCTCACGAGCGCATACGTACGTACCAAAACCCCTGAGTTCTTACTGCAACGTGTTTGACCAACGTTTGCTTGTTGCATGACTTTGAGAGACGCTCCGACATGGGCATGCTAGAGAAAACCACAACCGCCGCTTGTTGTCAAACGCAAACTGTGGCTGTAAACAAAGGTGTTATGTAAGTGATCGGAGGTGCTGAGTAAGGAGGAGAGGGAAAAGCCACCCCGTGGCGCAGTCTTCACCCTAGTGAGCACGCCTTCCAAAGCTGCTTGGTCATGAGATACCCGAACACGGGCAAAAACAACCCCTCCGAAGTCAGCAGCCCAGGGGAGCAGCCTTCCGCATTAAAACTGCATGGAGGGCATTTCACCCTAGATTTGCATGCAGTTTGCATCTATATGGATAGAATAACAGTATCCTGTGTTACATTGTAGACCTATGCATGGTATATAGTCAAAGTGGAAGAGATTATATGCAGCACCAGAGTAGGGTGGGTGATATGTAGGGCTGTGTATTGGTGATACGTGATATGTCTCACAAGACAGGGGTTACGATTCAATTTATTGCAATATATTGTAATACTGTAAACAAAGGCTACTTCCGGTTCCTAAATACACCATAATTCAACCGAACACTCTCCCCAGAGTTTCCACTCCACCAAATTGAAACATTTTCAACTCCAGCTAAAAAACTCCACTTATGTGTCCATTTTAATGCCGCAACCAATGAAATGAGAGTTCAACTGAAGCAGAGTGAACGCAGGGCTGAACGGTGGAACAGATCTGCTCATATTTGAGATTGGAAATTAGATTAAAAACACACTTAAAATGTTGCTAAGGTTTACACAAACTTAGTGGAAGAAAGAATAATGTTTTAATGCTCCGTCTTTTATGCTCCGTTTTAATGCTTTATTAAAATAAATAACTAAAATATGATAATGGCAGAATGCCTTTTTTTCGGAACAGTATATGCAGTTACTACACACCTATGTTTGCTTAAAACCTCTGTATTAACGGTCTGAATCAGGGGTGTCTGTTTGATCGTGGGGAGGGCAGAGGGCACGAGAGCCAAGCCATGATTTTACTGATGAGTTTTTCTTGAGACCTAAAGCTGTTCAGTCTGATGCCTAAAGTATAATGTGCAAACCATTCATAGAGAAAGCATTTATATAGATATTGCATTTGTTAGACACGAAGAATGTGGCATTAACAAAGAACTTCAATTAACTCAGCATATATAAGATATCATCACTTGCCATTTTTTTTGCCATTTCTCACTTTTTGGCACAATCCAAATCTAGCAGTTGTTCTTTATATTGCTGTCATTTTATAGACTTCTACTGTACTTCATTCTACTGTAAAGTACAAGCATCACAGCATCTATATGTTCATGTGTGGGAATACTAGTGTCTAGCCAGTTACCTTTAAACTTGTTGGTTGGTGTGGTGTAACAAATAACACCACTACCTGCCAGTGCCACACCATGCAGGAGACCGGAGTTCAATTTCCAGTCTAGATGACTATGCTGCGCTACAACAATAACAGCCCTTGGGCAAGACTCCCAATACTACACTGGCCCACCTCTCTAATATGAGTAACCTTGTTAGTCGCTCTGGATAAAAGCTAAATGCTGTACAGGCCTATCAACACCAGTGGGTCACTTCAGGACATACTGACCCCAAAGATATGGGAAAATGGAAGCCAGAGAGAATGGCCAATCAGCTGGCTCTACGCTCTAGAAACCGATGCGGACGCCTGAGGGCTTTTGGCTGTCTGGACTGGACAGTCGGCTCCCTACAGGTACCGAGAACAAAATGCGCACACGCACACACACACACACACACACACAAACACACACAAAGAAAGAGATTAAAGCACAGAAAAGATAAACAAGAGAGCGAAGAGGGGAGATGTTGCCTCGCTTCTACCTCTACGCAGTGGGGGGGTTTCTAAACAGCACTGTTTCGGAGTTGCGTAAGCAACTCCTAAAGAGAGCGAGCGAAATGCGGCAGATTAGCCGTAGCTGAAGTCCAGCTAGGTGACCTCAAAAAGAGAAAAAAGAGAGAGTGAAAGAATGGGAGAGAGACACAGTTGGACAAAAAGTCAAAGATAGAAAGGAAGAGACAGATAGAGAATGAGGGTGGAGAGAGAGAGAAGGGCATGGTGTCTGTTGATTCTGTCCTATCTGACACGGAAAGAGCTCACGGTCCCGGAAGTTGTGCGGGAGCATGAGAGCTTAATGACCTGGAGTGGATACAAGGTGAATGTGTGTGTGTGTGTGTGTGTGCTTAGAAGCTTTTCCACTTACTCTAATTCCAAAAAACAAACCTGGAACAATACAGAGGTGACTGAGGTGAAAAAAAGACTGATGTAGGGGGGAACCAGATTGATGCATGCCCTACCAACTATGTCTAAATTAGCCAGGCAACAGACTGGCAGCGTACAGCTGATAGCTCTGTTGCACCTAGCTGCATATCAACAACTGATAAAAGAATGGAACTTCTGGAAAGGTCAGGATCTCAAATCTCTCTGAAGATAAGCCACACGACAACAATGAGAAGTTTGTCAGATCACAGTCAAAGGTTAGAGGACAATATGTAATATTGCTGTAATCACCCCGTGGGGCTGCTACGGCCTTTGGTGTGCAGATGTGACAGCACATCCAGGACGGGTCTCAGTTAGGCTGTCTACAAAGCAGTTTTCAAGGTTGTTTGTTGTCAGATTTGAGCACAGAACTAGGGATGCACAATGGCAGCAGAACTGCCTATAAGCAAAACACAGAGGAAAAGGTGTACCTGGAAGTAAACAAAGGCGGTTAGCACGGTGAAGGCGCATGTAGACTGGTAGAGAGTGTTTATAGTGAGTACCTGACACTTCAAAAGTTTGTAGCTGACTCTGCGCCTTCATGGAGACTTGAAAGTAATAGCTCTGACTAGACTTTCAAAAAAAGTAAGGCTTGCTGCACTCTGATCAGATCCATCAAGTTTGACCAAAAGCAAGACGCGTGCTCTACCTCAATAACAAGTCAGTGCAGGCTTATTTTTATCTGAAGCCACATCTAAATCCTTCACTTTTGCTTTGCTTACCACAGGCAAATGAACAGTTGCGAGAGGCTGAAAACAATTTCCAGTTTAACTGGCATGCCTCCCTCACGAAAAAAAAAAGCCCCAAAAACTTCCATTAGGTTCTCTAAATAAGTATTACTACTGTGCTCTCCAAAACCTTGCTTTCTCTTCTCCCCCTGCTTCAGTTTTTTCTCTTCGGCCTCGCTTGAAGGTTAGCAGGGAAAAAACACACTGTATCATTTCTCAGATGAAAAGGAAGAGAAGACCACAGGGGGCAAAATTGTTTGCCTGACATAGACCACGTCTTCGTCAGCACAGCGTTACAGGATCAGCGTAACTAAAAAATGCTAAGTTAACAATAAACAGACGTTAGGAGCTACCTGAATCTGAATGATACCACTTACATAGAGATAGCTATTTACGTTCACTGTAAACATTAGCATTTTTACTGTATTGATCCTCTAAGCTCCGCATTGAGTTACGCATACAAACATGACATGGGACTCAAGCAAAAAAATAACACATTTAGTTAAGTTTAATTAAATTAAAACCTTGTTTTTTTACATTTATTTAATGACACCTTGATAAATAGTGAAAAGTAATTGTTTAATTAATTGTTTAATAGACTGTTAATAGCATTTTGGTTGGTGTGGCGCAACAGATAACACCACTACCTGCCACTGAGCTACCACACCACGTGGGAGACTGGGGTTCGATTCCCAGTCAGGGTGACTATGCTGCGCTACACCAATAAAAGTCCTTGGGCAAGACTCCTAACACTACATTGGCCCACCTCTGTAATATGAGTTACCTTGTAAGTCGCTCTGGATAAGAGCGTCTGCTAAATGCCATAAATGTAAATGTAAATTTTCTGACCCCCTCATTTTGTTTCATTTTCGGTGTAAATAAATGATTAAAATGTAAACAAAGATATTCAGAGTGGTTTGGTGAGAAATAGTTGTAGAGAAACTTTAGTGAAAAAAGTTTAGGGATTTGCGATATACCAAAAATATTCTATTACAATATTTATTGCAATATTCTAACACAGACAAAAAGCATCAGTAGATTTTTCAAAACTGCTACTAACATATTATCCCAAGCCTATTACAGTGATTTTTACCCCCACATCTGCAGCATTCAGGCCAAATAAGCAGGACGAATTACACTCTCTCCATGAAGCAATGTAAGGCATCAAGCTACTAACCAAGCTAACCCTGTTTATGTGCATAATGATTTTGACGATTAAGTATAAAAGCCAGTTTCTTGAGTTATTAGAGGTTTTAGCTTTTCCACACCGCACAATTTAAATTTAGCTGAAAATTCAAGCTGCAACAATCAATGTTCCTGCCAGTTATCTGCACTTTTGTTGATCACTGTTCTGATACAGATCTGATTAGGCTCAATTATTTGCTCCACTCAGCGTTTGGCGCTTTGCGTGCCCTGCTGGAACAGCCTGCCCTTTAGAACACTCGATTACGCGCATCTTGGTGACATACCATGCCCAATGCAAATCCAATAAGGCGGATTAAATGATCACATTAATATCAAAGCAAGAGTGGTTGTCATGGCCTTTGAGGCCAAATCTACTGAACTGTACCCGCAGGACAATGGAGGCATCGCTAATATACTGTAGCACTATCAAGGCCGCAGCAAATTCAGCAAAGCAGAGAGGATCAGGGAACATTTAAGGACAACCAGTACATCCATAGCTCATATAGCTGCATGTCTGAAATTTGATTATCTTCCCAGTCACTTGACCAATGACTAGGCCAACATAAAAGACACACAGCCTTTTTTAACCCTGGTCTAAACATTGGCGGTCTTCCACCGAAAGAATGATATGTTGGCAACATGCTGATATTTTATTGTTATTATGATACATGTTCTTATTTAGTGCTTGTAAATGAATACAATGTGTTACATGAACAGAACTCTTGTCAAAGCTACTAAACAGAATTGTGTTGGTGGAAGACATTTTACTAGTTTGCAACAACTCTTCACATTTAACATCACATAGTACAAATGTTTTCACTGTACTGAAAGATTTGCATAACAGTTGCTAAAATTTCATTTCATACTTGTGTCAGTATATCATGATAGATAACACATATCATAATAATGACTTTAAATATCATGGTTTAATTCAATTCTTTCCATATCATCCACCACTACTATACACTGTAAAACACTATCCAGATTAGCTTTGCAACAAGATGTCTGTTCTATGTATGTTCAGTTCATACAGGATAAATAAAAAAGCCTGATGTAAATTACTGGGATGGGCCTGGCTACTTAATCTACGCATCACAAAAGCGCAGTAGCTGCATCCCACAGAGTCTCTAATCATGTAATATCGACAAAAGCAACTTCAGTTGGTTAAATCCCCCTGTTAATGCCCTGCCATGCCATCATGTAAAAGACGTAAAAGCATTGCATTGTCTGTGGTCTTTACCCGCTCCTCTCCTTTCTAACGAAGTATCTAAGTGCCTAACTAATGAACTGCAGCCATGTATCATATTATGTATATTCACAGGAAACTACTGGGGTGACTGGAATGCCCCTATTACCCATACTATGTACCAAGATATGTTAAGTGAATGTGTCATACTGTCATGCGTATACTTGAGACAGACAATACACATTAGCTTGTTTTTAAAATGCACTTTGCTTTTGAAGTACTTTTGTTTTTACTGTAGGTTCAGATGTGACATTAGATGAATTAAGTAAGGAACACTGCAGGTTGCTTACCGGTCTAGACGTTTAATACCGTTCCTGTTCTTTTCCTTCATTTCCATTACAGAAATGGCATAGAAACAGAAGTACAGCTACAATAAAGATGCTTTTTTTTCCATCCAAACACAGTGGCTTGGAATGCAGGGTGACCGGTGAATGTAAAGGCCTGGAATCTTTCTCCCCATCTGCACAATCATCTCAGCATAAATCACGACTCTACTGTGTGAATGAATTTTGCAGAAATACAAAATCATCTAGGGGAATTTGTGGAATTTGTGATTTACAGTTATGGGTTCTGGATGTCACATTTTAAGGTCTGGAGGCAGAGTTCCTAAGCTTTTGGGGTCAGCTGGGCGCTTGTGAAAAGGTTAGCTGAATGTTTAACATGTGTAAATCAAGGATATATCTAGGACGTATGACAGCATACTCACCACAGTATAGCCCCTATGTTCGTAGCTGATGGGAAAATCCTGTTACTCTAGTTTTTGTGGAAGCTCCTGTTAAGTTTTCAGTCAAACAACATCTTGACAAGACTGTCAACGACTGATAACGAACAATAGCCAATGCAAAACTATGCTATCTACAGCAGGTTTTTGACACAATTGACTGCGTACTAGTGTCAGACTTTAAAGCATGAAAAACTGAATTACTTGGCATAGCTGAATAGTTTGGTACAAGGAAGTGACATACCATGGACCTCAAAGACCTCCTCATTCAAAGGCAAATCCTGCTTGCGAATATATCTATGCCGATGGGCGTGTTGGTCTCGGAACTAGGTGTGTTCAGGTACATTTCTAGCATATTGCTATCTTGGCAATGGAAAACACAGGTGTCCACTGACTGAAAACATCCTAGGCAGATGTCAACAGTTAGATGGCCAGAACAGAAGTCAGACTGCACCTGGCTCTTAAAGAAAGCGGAAAGTGACACGTTGATTGGTTTATTGCATGTTAGGCCCAAAACCCACCCATGAATGATTAAGAGACTTAAAACATGCCTTTTGCGCGTTTCATACAAAAGTAACAACATAACGCAGAAGAGCCTCTGATTGGCTTCATTGCACCTTTCCTACTCATTACAAAGCTCCTCCTCGGCATTATTGTTATTGATCCCTGCATTTTTTCCAAATGTGCTGAGAGGGCAGGAGATCTGCAGATGCTGAGATTGGACACACTCTCTGAAAACCTCTAGCCTTTCAAATAGCGGGCTAGCGACACACTCAGCCTCAGATCCGATTTACAATACTGGGTTCAATTTCGATTATTTGATAATCTTGCAACATTTTAAACATAATTTGAAAAAAAAGACTGTATTCATGTTGTTGCATAATTTACTTAATGAGACAACAGCTGGCAGCAGGGTGGCACACTGCATGACCATGCTGGAGTGAGGTTTAAATTGGTGTCGGTTGTTTGCACATTTTGGTGTTTAATCATTACATCTGCGTCAGATATCTTTAATAAAATACTTGGATTCACATTCTTGCACAGTCATACCACTTTAAAACCTCTAGCTATTTTCAACTGTAGCCCGTCACTTAAGATGAACATCTAAAAGCAGAATATCACGCTCAAACTACTCAAACACTCTACTAGCCCACAGGACAAAAACACACAGTAAACAACATAACATCACACAAATCCTGTTTCTGCTTTCTGCTGATATTGGCCAGATCGCGATATCCATAAGTACCAATATGCCAGCTCTAGGCAAGGTCTCTTAGCAAGGTCATAAGTATTCAGTAGGAGTGTAACAAAGCACACACCACTTCTTCCTCCAAGCTCTGGACTCTTTAGTAGATTACGTATCTACATAGACACAGACATAATTTTTCTTTAAATCTACCTAAAATACGGTGACAATATTGAGTAATCCTGAGCATCATACACTGAACCATGTTGTGGCTCAAACGAGCACACAGAATTGAACTAGCATTGTAGATACACTTCTTCGTCTTTTAAACGAGCTCACAGAGCTTAAAACGAGCAAGTGTGTGACTGCTATTGCTGGAAAACGAACGTTGATTTACTCAGACGTTGCTGTGGAAAGAGACACGCTGCGTGCCGGGGGAAGCGGGGTGGATGATCTAGTGGAACTAGTGGAAAGCTGATTGTCGTGTCACGTTTAAAGCTGGACGATCCACGCTGAACATTTCAATCCCACCGGTGGGATCATACTACCCAGGGACTAGCCACGAGAAATACCACTTGTGGAACCATACTTGCTAAAGGGTTAAATCAATGAGACCACAGATAGCACACACACACTGTAGCTCACATGTTTTACACAGGCTGAAATTTAGGTACCTAGCTAGTCTTTTGGTAATCAAACAACAAAAAAAAAATGAAATGCTAAGGCCAAGTTGACCCAGCTAACGTTACTGTCTTAGCTCAGCACAGCTTGTATCTTTAAATTAAGTGCTCTACGCCAGGCTGCAATCTTTGCCACTGAGGCAAATCGAGTGCTGTGATCTGTAAGCAGTGGGTGAAAGATGCCATGTGTATAAATAGTTGACAATGTTTGTTTTGCAGCCAAGTTTCACTGCTATTTCCTGATATTAGTACCTTTCCACATGCATCTGCTGTGAGTGTGGGCCTGTTTTGGCCTGTTTTATTCCTGTTTTGAAGGATGCATTTTTCGCTTCAGTAACAGTGATGAAATATATTTCAATGAAAATGTGTAGAATGTATAAACCTAGTTCACTGGAACTGGACTGAGCAAGTCAGCGTCTATTAAAGCTGTGTTTGTTGCCTTCGTTGCCACCTTAGCATGGCTGTCTTTGTGGAGAGGCGTGAACCGTTTCCACTGCAAGGGGTTCCAGCCCCGCCCCTTTCATCCCTCATTGCTCCCTAGCAGCTCAATATGTCAGTCATTTTTTATGCACAGAGAGGCAACAGTGTTCTAGTTAGCCCTATAGCAGAGATGTGTGGAAGCAATCTTTTTATTCAACTCTATTAATTAATCAACATATCTGGAGTAGATCAGTGATCTTAAAATACTTAATGTGGCATGTCCCAAGTGCTGGCAGGGCAGGACGTTTTGGACCAAAGTCCACCCTAAAAACCCTGCATCTCTAAAAAGCCACCAGCAGAGAGCAGCATACAGTGACGCAAAGCTCCCGCCAGCCTGTAGTGATCGGGGAAATAGAAATGAAAGCCAAAATCCTCTATTTAATCATTTTTCTTCTCAAGCTTTGCACTGACACTGTTATGCTGGGAGCTTGTTTATGTTTACATGACCCCAATTTCTTTGCAAAAAACAAAAGCAAACAAAAGAAGCTGCTGACGGATGATCTGAGCAGAATGGCACCATTTACATTGTAGACATGTCTGCAGTGAATCTGTATGATATAATCTAACTTGTTGCTTTTGTAAACATACAATATATGTCCAAATGTGTGTGGACACCCTTTCTATTTCATGCATTCATCTACAATAAGCTCAGCCATTGCTGACACAGATATGCAAAAGTAAAGTCCCTGTAGAGAAGTACTACCAGTAAAATAGGACTCTCTGGAGCAGATAAACATGAACCTATTATCGCCATGTCTAATGCCAGGTGTGGGCTAGAAGGGCATAACGCCCCCCCAAGCTTTACCCGTAGCTGAGGTGAGAAGCAGTGGGACTGTCTTCTCTGGGATGATGGTGGTGTTTAGTTCAATACTTTTAGAATAAGTTAGGTTGGGGATGAGGTGAGGTGGTGACCATCCAACATCCTGACCTCACTAACACTCTTGTTGCTAAATGCAATCAAATACTCACTGCAATGCGTTAAAATCTAGTGGAAAGCCTTCCCTGGACAGTAGAAAATTTCAGAAGTAGATGAGCAGGTGCCGCAATACTGGTCCAAATTCAAATCCAAGTTACCAGTGTTTTTTCCCTTTGTGCTGTAAGTTACAATTTTGTAGAATTCCCTATAATACAAATTCCCAACCTGCACCCCATCAGCCACAAGTAGCTCGGACAAGAGAAGTTGATTACGGTTGAAAATGATGTCCACATACTTTTCCGCACCCCTACACCGATTCCAAGTAACACCACCAGTGACCGGTCCAACCGCACTTAAGAAATCAGCCACTCTGTCTACACTCACTTCAGAAAGCAGCAAATCTGTGCATATTATTCAGATCTGCTTCAGCATTCATGCCCTGCGCAGTTGCTGAATAAACGTTCAACACCACAGCTCGAGCTTTAGACGACCCTGAAACATGGCCCCAAAACGTCAGTGTCTACCTTGCTGCTGGCTTTATCCTACACTTTATCTTAAACATGTTTATTAGCAGTTCTCCATTTTTCGAAAGCTCCTGCAAGAAGAAAAGAGCACCCTATCAAGTGGGTCATGGGAAATGATACCCCTGAAGGGTGGCCCACACATCAGAAAAGCCTTAATAGAACTGCACTCGTTCCACAAAATGCGTAATAATGAATTTCAGTCCCAATGCTGTGGGTAATTTGTTTCTTGTCGGCAGGTTTATGAAAACCAGGAGCATTTCCTTCCTTAGCCAAGTAGCCTATTCAGTAAGAGCAACCACCCCCAAAAAAACTCACTACCACTGACCACAACCTTGACATTACATAAAACCAGATTAGTGCTGGGTGATATAAATAGTCTATAGAAGAATACCATGATATCATCATTAGCAATGTTCAGCAATATAGTGATATAATGCCCGTAAAACAAGGCAAGCACCTGTTGTGTCTATTTTCTATATTCATGACATCCAGGGTGTGGCAGAAAGGCTTGTTACACACTAAGGTGTATTATTATTTAGTAACAACGGGGACTTCTGTAGAACTTGATGGGGTATGTTTTGATAATAGAAGTTTGTAATAACACTTTTGGCCTGCCGGTGGTTCACAGGCTGTGGCAGGGCACAGATGGGTGACAAGTGAAAAGCTGAATAAATGGGAGGACGAACATAAAGAATGGAGATACTCCCATACATAAACGGCACCATGATGGAATTGAGCAATCAATAACCTACTATAATAAAATGCTGAGCCAGTACAGATAACCTTAATTTGCCACCAACGTTGCAACAGCAGACAGTGTGAGACTAACTTTGATAGAAGGTTTGTTATTGTGGCAAGGATGGCAAGGGCTTCAGTCCCAGAAGACAGCTCAGCTGGCCAGTGTTTCAATAGGAGTGGTGACTGAAGTGCCCCCTGCATTTAGATATACAGTATGAGAGAGAGAAGCTGCTTGCAAATTGTGCAAAAGCACAGCACTGCATTTACCTTTACTGACTGCAATTTTCATGCATTACTGTGATACATTAAAAAAACACACACACACACATAGAGGAGCAGCTGCTCCTCAAGTGACTGAGAATGTCAATGCAGGACATGATTAGAGTTTTTTTCAAAAACAGTCCATCCACCACCACACAGAGAGGGAGACTGTAGTACAGCTGCAGAGCATAAACCTCTCATTACAAAGGCAATGTTTAGTGATGTAAAAACACTGGGGATACAAACAGAGAATAACATGATGACACAAGCACTGCTCAATGTGTAGTCTAGAACACTTACAGTTCCAGGGGCTTGCCTTCTCATTCATTCACTTATTCAGTCAGGACAACTGTCTTGTAGCTAATAAGCAACCTGAAAACTGTAACACTGAAACATTAACCAACCAAGACTCTAAATCTACGCTGTGAAAATGACAGTTTTCTTACAGCAGATACCAGTGGAAGAAACCACTTAACACACCTAAAAATACATGTCATGAAAATCATCACCACTGTTAAAGGGGTTCTACAAAGGTTCTGTACTAAAGGCAGTAAAGGAGGTTACATATATACAGAACCAAAGCATCTGAATGCCTGAATTGTCCTTTGCCTGGTTCGATGGTTCTTCTCTATGATGGAGGACCACTGGTTCAAGGGTTGCTGGAGTCACCCTTTCGAGCACTATACATAATAGGGATTTGAGAATTCAGTACACTCTTAGCAAAAGGGGTTTACATAGTACCAAAAAAAGGCTCATTGACCCTTTTGGGTGCTGTATAAAGCTGTTCTTAAAAAGCAGATACAGCTGGTTTTTCATTTCAGAGAAGTGCCATATGACCATGCATGAAAACATGGTTCCTTGACTACTAGAAGCATTGCTTTAATAAAAGACCCTTTTAAAGGCTTATTTTTTCAGTAGTGCAGTGTGGCAAAAAAAAAGTCTAACTTTCAATTAGTTTTTAATTAGACGGCTAGACACTAACTAATTAGACACTAACAATGCATTGTGCTTACATTCGTAACAATAATGGTGCCAAATAGGGATCTTAAGAGTAATGCAATACATGCAATACAAGAACCACTGCCAAAAAATAGCTCTTTAAAAGTCATGATCGTAGCTGTATGAGCATAAAAACTTTAAAATGATATGTATTCTTATATTTCAGCCAGAAACCATTTAGGAGTCTATAGGCAAACAGTATTGTTTGGTGTTGAACATACTGATACATATGATACATACAGGGCAGTGGTGGCTCAGCGGTTAGAGTGCCGGGCTATCGATAACAAGGTTGTGGGTTGGATACCCGGGCTCGGCAAGCTGCCACTGTTGGGCCCTTGAGCAAGGCCCTTTACCCTTTCTGCTCCCCGGGCGCTGGAGTTGGCTGTCCATCGCTCTGGGTGTGTGTGTGTACTCACTGCCCCTAGTTCACTAGTGTGTGTGTGTGTGTGTGTTCACTACCACAGATGGGTTAAATGTGGAGGACAAATACGTGCACCTTTACCTTTTGATACTGATGCACCTAGTTGTTGCTCTAATGTCTTCTATTTCAAGTAGAGGTACAGGGAGGTGGGAGGAATGACAAGGCCGTGCCGGAGTGTGTTGCTGATTAGTGCTGGATGGAACAGGTACAGAACCATGAATAGAAAGCCCATTCTAGACAACGCACATTGTCCCATATTTGCATTGCAATATCATGATTTCTCTAGATGCGTTACTCCACACTTTCCTAATACAGAACCCTTTTAGCTAAGCATGCACAGTATCACTGCTGCTGGTTTCTACAGTACTCTTACAGCACAGTCAGACCATTACTACAGTTTACTACACATTTACTACTATTTTATGACATGCTACTATATATAATCCACTACTACAGATTATAAAACATTTTAATACTGTACCATTAAGGTCTGACTAAATGTTCTATACAGTATAACAATCACAGAACCCTTTTGGTGGTATATAGAACTATTCTAGCTATCTAACTTATAGATTAAACCATAGAAATGAACCTTTAAACCAGGCTAAGACCCCTTTCAGGCATAGTTTACAGGTATGCAGATAGCCTTTACTAAAGAACTCTAAAAGAGCCTCCTTTTTTGATGGTGTACATTAGAAATAGTACACTTCTGAATCTGTGTGTAAGGTCATCGACAACTCCAGTGAACGAAGCAGAGCCTGTCCGTAACGCGCAAGTCAACTTAAACGACCCTTAGCCTCGCTGAACTTGAACATGAAGCCCTGCAGAAAGCCGATAACGTCCCTGATTCTACATTTCGAGGCTTTCGCAGCCGTGTCTGCAGCTGGCCACTAACCTGCAGCCCAGCTGTGTGGGGCGTCAAACGGCTGGGAGTCAGTCTCAGCGCGCTGAGCTCGGTCGGGCTGGGTCACTCCTCTCTGCTCGCCGCTACCCTCGACGGACAGCCTCGTTCCGCGATCCAACGCGCCTCTGATACGGTGCATGTTGCGAAATCCTAATCTACGGCGGCACGAGAGGGACATCAAGCGTTGCTTGTTTGCGTGCTTGCTTGCTTGATTTATTTATTTATTTGTTTGTTTGTTTGTTTATTTGTTTGTTTGTTTACTCCCTCACTCCCTCACTTATTTTCCTGATTGTCTCTAAAGCCTTAGCCTTCACGGCCAGGCTCGAGTTCCACTGCTGCTCGCGCCCATGCCTGTGAGGCTTGCAGGACCACCGTACATGTGACACGGGGTTTAGTTGCACTGGAAAACACTTGACACCGTTTGGTTTCTTTAACTGGTACCAGTTTCTGACCCTCGGAAACATCTGGACAGCCCACATCAGCCTGAGCCAGAGCCAATAGTTGTTTTAACTGGGGAGGTATAGCTATAATAGCTAGCTAGCAGGCAACACAGTCGCCACGACTGCTGTGGCGATACGATACTGCGCTAGCCAGCTGAGAGCTAAAGATGGCGATAGTTTTATGAACGAGAAATGTTAGTAAAACCGCCGTTATTGTGGGTCGGACTTTTGAGCTATACATCGCTCGGACGGCTATTCCTGCAAAACGTCGGCATGACAATCCACTTAAATGACACTGTCGTTTAACACAGCTACAGTTTAAGCCACTTAGCAGCTGGTTCTAGCCCTCACCCCCCTCAGCCTCGCTTGTTTTAACGGTGACTTATCTAGATACACCTAGCTCTAACCGAACTTCACGAACCGCGACGTTCGTGGGGTAGATAACTCAAGTTACACGGCTCCAGCACGGACCGCTCGGCGTTATAACTACTTAATAAGTATTATGTGCTTCGACGGAGACTAGCTAGCTAGATATCTGTTTTCGAAACTGACACCTCCAGTGCCACACACAACCACATCCGCTCCAACACAGACTCAGATCTACGACGCGAGGCTCCGCCGCTCCGCCGCTCCGCCGCTCAGGACGAAAACAAACAAGTCCAAAAACAAACAGGGCGATTCAGCGCTTGCACTTCTCCCGGCTCCTCCGACAGCCTTTAATGTAGGTGCAAAAGCCTCACCTCAAAACTGTCGACCCCTATATGTGTCTCCCCCTCCTCCTCCTTCGCCGTCTCCGTTCGGCAGGGTCGAAGTATTCCCGCGGAGCCGCGTGCGTGCAGGCGAAGACCCCGCTAGACGAATCCAGGCTACCTGCTAGCGAAGAGCCGAAGCTGGAGGTGGGTCAGTACGGTCGAATGGCCTGGAATGACCCCGCAGCGCGACACGGTCTGGCCGGTGCAACTTCAACATGGACCCGGGAGGAGAAGAAGAAGAAGAAGAAGAAGAAGAAGAAAAACGCAGCCTGAGAACTGCAGCGCTCGGATTTGATCGCTATGGGGAATCAGAGAGCAGTTGACTTTGGTGTCAGGGATCAGATTCTTATCTGCAGGTTGGATGGTAGCTAGCCTGTGTGGGGCGGCTAATGCTATGGCGCGGGGGCTATCTAAATGTCAGAAATCTGAAATGTAGCTAATCAGATTAGCTTGACCTATCCTCCCACCAAACCGACTTAACTGGCCTTAATCATTGCAGGTTCAATATAAAGGGCTTTAATGTACTAGCATTACTATTTACATATATGAAAGTTAAGCTGCAAAATGTCCCGTTATACAAATTCAAATATATAACTCTGTATTTTCTACTGTTTCATTTCACAGGCAAAAGGATGCTGTAATTATCAGCATCAGTGTTTAGAAGCCTTTATAAGTTCCTTCCTAACTTCCCCTAAACACTACGAGTCAGTGGACAACTCACTCACTCCATACTTTTCCATACCCAGTAAAGCACAGAGAAGTTTTGAAGAGTTCCCATCAATGGGTTTCACGTCCATACCGGGTTCCATTCACACTTTTCACTGAACAGCATCCTCAGTGTGTCCAGATGTGTCCAGAGATTTGTTTATGCTTCGTAGCGTAGTATAGTTGTTGGACACTGTCAAATATCAGAAGAAACCCCTTAAAACAGGATCCAGTTAATCATCCGTGGAAGGATGTCTGAAACCCTGTGTGTCCTGTGAAATGTAGTGTGCACTACTTTGGGGTTCCGACATTATGTAGGGGTCTCCTAAAAAGGTAGTGCTGCCGTTTTTTTTTTTTAGTGTACTGTAACAATCCCACAGTGCACCTAAATATATAGTATATAGTGTACAAACAATGTACACTGAGCTGACATTGATTACCCATAATTCCTCATGTTGTTTGGTTTGAAGATTTGTGCGCAACTTCTCTGAGGAAGTGTCTGAAATCGTTCATTACCCTGTCAAATTCTGTGCCCTATAATAGTGCTCTATATAGTGGTCTGGATTTTCACATAGGGGAGAGTGAATAGGGCACAGTTTTGGACACGACTGGTAAGGGGTGGAATTTTTTTTTTTTACCTGGTTTTATGATACAAAAGCCGTCTTTTAAGTAATTTGGTCAGAAAAGTTAATATTCTTCTACATTACAACTTCTATTTAAGGGCCAATTTAAAGCACTATTATGCAAGATTTGGCATTTCTTGCTCCTGGGCTCCCCCTATAGACAGGGAGTGTAATTCATGCTATAAGCCACCACTAAAGGACACACTTTTCACACACATTTTACAAGCTGAGAGAAACATCATGTTGCCTGATGCGGTAGAGGAATATTACAGGATTTGACATGAATATGACTCGGGTTACACAGCATTACGACATTCTCACAAGTGTTATCTTGCGCACTTCCCACTTCCCAGTTGCGTACTGCTGTGCGAGCCTGGAGTAGCAACAACAGTAGCTCTATTCTTCCTTTTAAAGTCAGTGGAACATCAACACAATTGTGAAGCTGCTATTTTAAGGCACAAATGCTTCATAATGTTGCTTTAAGTCAGGCAGTCCTTTTCTCCTATGTTGTCTTTCTGCTCTCAATATGTCTTGATATTTCTATGTATTTCACTCATGTTTTAATTTGCTGTAGTTAACAAAGACATCACACAGTTCCAGGCTTGCTGCGTTTACTGCGATCAGGCAATGTGGTTTTGGTGGCTAAGCAAATCAAAGAGTTCCCACAATGTTAAGCTGTTAAACCAGTTCCTTATATAGACAGGCTGCACTTTTGTCTACGCTGATTAACGTTGGTTAGTACTGCAGGTGCTGCAGCCGGGGGGGGGGGATTTGCAATCTAAAATGTCATTTTGTTTAATTTATTAGAATCATTTTGTTTAATAGACACAGCTAGACTTACAGGTAGTTTTGGACATTAAATAAATGATCTGGGTGAAAAAATAAGATAAATGTAGAGTTTAAACTAACAGTAGAAGTGAAAGTCATCCAAGTAGCAGTCATTGGTCCACTTTAGGGCTAGTTTAGTGGCATGTTCCAACAGTATGCTGAACACTATCCTACATTTCTACATTACATTTAAACGAGAGGGTATCCACATGACCACAAACTAAGAAAGACAGTCTATGGACAGTGAGAGAAGATGAAAAGTGGTTGTGACAAAAGCCACATTTGTGGCTGTCAAGCATAGGAAGCTTAATGCACTGTGTGGTGCAGTCCTTAAGAGAGCTGTTATTAAGCTGTTTTGTTAGCTCCAAATTTATTGTGACAAATTGGAGACTTGTCAGTATAAAGGCCTCAGGTTCCCCTCTCATTTTCCCTCTCAAGCTTTCGACAATCCCTCAAGACATAACAAAAAAACAAAACAAAAAGAGACTACTCTTTTGACACATGCCTGTAGGTATAATTAGCTAATCACACTGAGCGACGTTAAATGCGCAGTAAAACGCTTAGTGCATAATATCTCAGAATCCTCCAATACTAAATCTCTCTTCATTTCAGTTTAATTTAGCTTTATTTGAAAACCGTCAGCTTTTTAAAAATACCAGTCCAACCCACTATTGAGCCTAGAGAGCATAGTGGCAGGAAACACTGAGAGGAACCAAGGCTCAAAAGAGGAACCCATCCTTCTTTGGGTGCCTCTGCATAATAGTGTTAACCCCTAATGCTCTGACTTTTATTACGCCCTAAGGATTACTAATTGGTAACTTAATGCAAAACAATGCAAACTGAGTTATAACAGTGGGGAATCCATCGGTGGTTCTAAGGAGTTTAAGACAACCAATATCCAAAGAGCTGGTCGAAGGACACCAGGGAGAAAATTGTAGACCTGCACCAGTCTGGGAAGAGTGAATCTACAATAGGCAAGCAGGTTGGTGTAAATAAATCAACTGTGGGAGCACTTGTAAGAAAATGTCAATCCTCAATCTGATGTCCCTCGAAGAGCTCAAACCTCAAATCTCAAAATTTACAAATAAAGTCTTTAAAAATCCTACAATGTGTTTCCTGCATTTTTTTTTCTCATTTTGTCTCTCATAGTTGAAGTGTACCTATGATGAAAATTACAGACCTCTCATCTTTCTAAGTAGGAGAACTTGCACAATCAGTGGCTGACTACATACTTTTTTGCCCCACTGTATACAGGTTATTAAGTTATTAGGGGTGTTTTAGCCTGAATTGCTAATGGAATGCAAGGCACAGGGCAACCACGCAGTCATTAACAACGACTTCACATCCACAATGTGGACCAACTAGGTAGGAGTGTCTAATAGATTGGACAGTGAGTGGACACAGTGTTTAAACACTCCTGCACCATTGCTCCAACCTTTATGCTCCCTAGCAAATTGAAGCTGTTTTTGCCGGTTAGCCTCACTAACAAGTGTTTTTTTTTTAAGCTACATCGGTTTAGTCAGAATCGCTTGAGGTCCCTTCGCATTGTGCGTGTGGACATGCTCTAACTTTCATTATTAAACGCATCTCTGAGTTCTATGGTTGTTTTTCTACAATTAGATTTCACCAAACGTTTACGTCATCGCCGATCACGCTCATTCAAGATCATTCACGACCACATTCCTTCCTCGAAGATGATGTTTCCACACTGTCCTTCCACTTTTTAATAATGCGTCGGACAGTTCTTAACACGATTTTAGTAGTTTCAGCAATATCCTTAGATGTTTTCAATGATTGACATGGTTGTTTGACAAATGAGAACCTACTCACTGCATCAGTTAGGGTTAAATAACTTGTTGCCAGCTGAAACATAATCTCCCATGCAGACTATTATCCAATAGGATGCTCTTACCTATTTACTTAGTTAAATCTAAGTGGTGACCTTTGTAAGCCAGGCAGCGTATGTAACTGTAGAGATAGAGAGAGAGGTTGAAAAAATGGCTATTTTACATTTTTGGTATTGTTTTGGGGACTTCAATAGTAGAAAGGAACCAGTTGGAGAGGCTGCTGCTTAAAGAATGTGGACAGCTTAAAGAAGCTGAGCTAATAATCATGGCAATTGTTGGGTAAAACACTTGTTTTAACAAAATGCAGCAAGGAGCATATATGTGAAATGCTTGTAGGTAAAAAAAGGTAATGTTTGCTTCCTTTTTAAAGTTGCATATTACAAATTACATGCATATTCCACTCAGTGTGTACAGTCTCTAAAGTTTTCTGTAGACCCAGGCAGATTGTTTTGGCAGTACCTCCATTCAGCGCGTCCAACTGTGTCACAGTGCAGTCTCACTGGATTAAATCAAAGTAAGCCAGATAACTGTAGAGTGACGCTCCTCCCTTGCCTGTACTTTGTCAAGAGGATGGGAAGATTATGGTCAGAGGGCTGCAATAAGAAGACTGGTTGCCAACAGTCACATAACAGTGAGCTGTTAGTGCATTAGATACACTTTCTTTGTACCTTTACTTCTTAACTATTCTGTCACCATCACAACTCCCATTAACATGCTGCTATCATATTAGTATTATTAGTGTCGCTCCTGTGCTGAGAACGATCTGAGAAGGTCCTCCGGTGGTCCCTTTCCACTAATGAATGAGGTCGAGGGTGACTGATAAGTCATGCAGCGACAGATGGGCTACAGACAGTAACCTTACAAATATTCACCTACTGTATGTGGTAGGGGCTTCTGGTAGGATGGCCAATGTGTACAAAGTAGGTGGACCTGATAATTAACTGGAAAAGCTGTGTTAGTGGCTAGATATCCTGTGTGAATGGTGCTGCACAAGATGCTAGAGGCCAGTCTTGTTGTATCACAGCATTTTAGGGGGTCCAGGCCAAAAAAGTATTTGTTATGCAAACCTGCATTGAGAATGTGTGTCAGTCCAAAATGGGACTTGACCTGCTCACAGAAACCCGAATAAATCTGTTGCCTGACATTTTCAGCAGTTTCGAGCTTGCACTAAGGCCTGCTGTAGCTCTTCAGTACTGACTTTTTTTTTTGTTATTTGCCATATGCTGCCATGAGCAATATCCGGATGTTCCGGTTCCGGTTCCGGTCGGCGGCGCGTTAACACGCAGCGGCCACTCTTGGTCCGAGAAATGGTGCTTTTTGTGTCACTGTTTGTGGATATTCCGGCAATTATTTATTATTCTCTGGTCTGTACTGTGTTGTGTTGTCTGTCCGCACTTGTTTGTTTGTGTTGCACTTGTGTCTTGTATGCACTGTCTATGTTGCACCATGGTCCTGGAGGAACATTGTTTCGTTTCACTGTGTACTCTGTATGTAGTTGAAATGACAATAAAACCCACTTGACTTGACTTTTAATCTCCTCACACATTTCCATAGAGTGTCTTTTCTAATTCATGCTTCATAAGAGAATATGAAGGCCAAGGTTTATGTTCATGCGCTTGTGTTCATGTTTTGTTCTGTTCTCACAGCTACACATTTGACAGTAGCTTCACTTGCTGAATCAGTTATTTGTATAAGCACTACTTGTTCTAGAGCTAATGTGGGAAAGCCATGTGGGGGAGCTCAGTTCGATTACACAGGCCTGCATGCCCTCGGTTGATGACCTGTTGAGTTTTGACCCTCTTGGATGCCAACCCAGCTGAATTACACAGCTCTTTAATACATAAGTAATGCTTCCACAAAGTCCCACAATGCTGGTTATATTGATCTTTTGTCTGATTAATATGCACCAGACCTAATTTGAACAGCAGAAATAATAATACTTGCAATTTACGAGGGGCAATTTTGGTATGACCAATCAATAGCATTGATCGAATAGGTATAAAATAGGTCTCAACGTATCAATATCATAGCTGGATATTAATGTATATACATTCTTTATACTTAGCATGTTGCACTGATGTCTACAATATATGCAACAAATGAATTTCTGAATTTCCATAACTCTAGGTCTTTATTAAAACCCAGCACCTTTGCCTTTTACATTTCTGTTAGAAATTAGGTTAGCACACAGGACACAATATTTAGCATCCAACCTAAGTATTATCTGAATGTTATTGTTAATGGTTTGAAAGACTTGGCAAATAACTGCTACAACTTTTACTTTTGCAGATTTTTGTTTTAAACAAAGTTATGTACATTTTGATTTATACCAAAAGTGTTATTACACACAGCAGTCCCTGTGGTTACTGAGTAATACACCATAGTGGGTAATTAGCCTTGCTGTGTTGCTGCCTTGCTGTGTGGAATTTTAGTGCTCTCACATTATTGGTGTTGAGTCTGAGATATTATAAATAAAGAGACCAGCCGCAGGTTGAAATATGAATGGGAGTTCTCATAACACTCGACATGGCGTCCCGCCTTTCAACAAAAAAGAGCCAGTTAGCTTGTGGAGATCTGCACAAACGCAGTAGCCAGAGCAAGTTGAAAATTCATGACTGAGCCAAACACTGCAAACTATTCATTAGATATTTTATCGGTTTTCTCATTCGTAGAGATGGGAGCCTGGTCTTGTGTGACTGGAAAAAACTGCCCAGCAGCATTGCAAAAATTGCTGCTGAGTGAACAGAATTGCCAATAAGGACTTTGTCTGAGTTTGTTCTGAATATAAGCATATGTAGCACTTTGGGATCAATGCTTATTTACGTAATTAAGCATGTCAAAGCATGTCAAACTACCTTAAAAGTGGCTAATTAAAATAAGTAACACTATGTCCTAAATGTTTGTGGACACCCCTTCTAATGAATGCATTCAGCTACATTGCTGACACAAATGTCCAAAAGCTCGCATTCAGCTTGTCTTGTCCCTGTAGAGAAGTACAACCAATAGAATAGGACTCTCTGGAGCAGATAAACATCGGCACCATGCCTAATGCCAGGCGTGGGCTAGAGGGATATAAAGCCCCCCCAACATTGAGCTGTGGAGCAGTGGAACTGTGTTCATTGGAAGGATGGTGCCCCATCCAGTTTGGGACCAGTTGGGGAATTGGGGATGAGGTGGGCAATGCTCCCATTTCATCCGAATGCATTCAAATCCCAGGCTCCAAATGCTACAGAATCCAGTAGAGCCAAGCCTTCCCTGCATAGTAGAGACATTTACTCCACCTTTTACCCTTGATTTCAGAAGAATCAGTGAATGAGCAGGTGCCCCTATTACTTTTGTCCATATAGTGTATTAACAGAAACAACAACTTTGGTATATAATTATTTAAAGATTTGATACTCAAAACTAATAAATAATATACTATACTTTAATACAATACAATAAAAAATGTTTATCGTAAGACATATATCATAATTATTATTACTACTTAGTAATTTGTCTACATACTAACTATTCAAACTATTATTAATAATAATTATTAAGAATATTTACATTTATGGCATTTAGCTGACGCTCTTATCCAGAGCGACTTACAAGGTTACTTGTATTCCAGAGGTGGGCTAACGTAGTGTTAGGAGTCTTGCCCAAGGACTCTTATTGGTGTTGTGTAGCATAGTCACCCAGACTGGAAATGGAACCCCCGTCTCCCACATGGTGTGGTAGCTGTGTGATACATATATATATAAATAAAAATAAATAAAATATAAATATATATAAAAAAATATTACTATTGGATAATACTTTTACTAATACTAATTTGCTATTTATTGGGCTCGGTTATTATAGTATTTTACACTTCCCATTTTCTCTGAGGCAGCTTTTCATTTCTCTGCATATTTATCTCCCCTACGTCAAATCTAACCTAACAGACGAGAGGACTGTCATGCGAAGCACTTTCATCTAATGAAAGTTCTCATTATGCTGAGTGTGCTAGTGTAAAATATAAACCACAGCTATTTCTAAAGTGAAGTTTTCAATATGACATAGTTGCAGTTAGCGCCGGTTGTATAGTAGATTAAAAAGCAAAAAGCACCAAGAATCCAGAAGGGTTGCAGACAAATGGAGGATATTAAGCCATTTTAGTTCGATCTTGAAACTGAGAAGAGAATGAACATTACCTCTCGCAGCTCCAAACAGCAAGTCTCAGCTCTGCTGTACCCTGCAGATGTGGATGTGAATATGCAAAATAAGACAGACTGAGATTGACTGTAGTCAGTTAGTGTGATGCATGATGTCTTAGGGTTTTTTTTACAAATAGCTCTTTTTAAATGAACCGGACTCAGTTCTGTGAAAGTGGACCTGAAAGATAATCAACTGCAACTGACCTCAGTGCTTTTTGTGTTCACATTGAACCCTAAAAACCCTATGCTGATGTCAAATGTTTAAAGACGTTTAACATGTAATCCTCTTCCGAGATATTCAGAAGTGCCTCAGATGTATTTCTTCCTGAAAGCACACCATTCCGTGTGCAGCTATTTTTTATTAAGCAGGCCCAATGCACAAATAAAGCGAACTATGAAATGAACCACAAACGAACCAAACTGAGACCTTCTTGAGAGCTGGAATCAGGCTGCTTTTGGGTGCTCCTAGGAAGGTTGTATATAACAGATGGTTATCTAATTAATAGAAACTCCGTTCAGGTGTCTGAAGATTCGCCCCTAAGCATGGACATCTGCAGGATTTCAAAAAACAGCGACACTGTGTCGTCCACAAACATTGCAAAATATCAAGCAAAATTAATTAATATTAGTGAGCAGAGCGTTGTAATATAAAAAGGAAAGAAATTAATTAAAAACTGAATTTCGAAACATACAGAAAGGGTAAATGATTGCGCCATATGTCACATCTCATAAAGTTGTATATCATCTAGAATAGTTAGAAGAGTTTGGTACAAATGGTATTTCCATTTTCCAGTTTGCGACACCTCTCAGTTCAGTTCAGTTCAGTGTCAGTTGAGTTAGTTTTTTGCACTGTTTGATGTGTTCACATATGCAAAAGAAACCATGACCAAATGAGAAAACATGTACCAAAATGGTCCAAGTGTCTAAACAGCCAAAAAGAAAACACCAAATGAGGTGTAACTACTGTTCGAAATGCTATCTTGGTTGTGTCCACTAACCTATTAATCTGTGGCTTGGCTAGCAGTCAGGTTTGGTTAGCAAGTTGTCTTGGTTGTATGGTATTTTTTTGTAATGCATGCTGGGTATTGTGGTTGATGGATAACAACACTACATACTTTAAGCAATGATGGCAAACAGAGGTGGTGATCTGCAAATTGTACTCATGGCTTTCTGTTGCCAAAGCCTCAAATTCTGGTAAGACAGAAACATCAGTTTGTCATACTCCCTAAAATGCTACTTTTTGGCTACGGTGCTGATGCACATTATTGTCCAAGCCTTCCTTCTATCCGTTGGTGCTTAAAGGTCCCATAAAATGCATATACTGAGTATTGTAAGTTTTGTAATGTATGAATAATAAGTACAGTGCCTATACATTTTCTATTATGACTAAAAGGAGAAAAACATCATTTTACCAGATTTATAATATTCACATATGTCCACCTGCCTCTGCTACATGATTCAAATGCAATTTCGACCAAAATGCCCCTATAATTAAACAGTAGTAATTTTTCATGGGTTCTGGCTGGTTGACCATGAATGACAAGTTCAAACTTCACCACCCTCCGTTTCAGCAAGCCAGTCGAAGAATGTGCCAAACACAGGAGAACGAGGTCCGCTTTATGCATGACCAACAACGTTTATCAAAAGATAATGAACTTCAAACAGCAAGGTCACCCAACGGCCCAGCCAGCGTCAAGGACGCTTTTTTTATTATTTTTTTTAAAGGAGCTGCAAATATAACATATGCAAGCTAGTTACTGCAGGGGGATTCAGACCCAGAGCAAAGAGTAACCTTTAGAAGAATGGAAGTTTACAGGAAAGTAATTGCAACTGCAAATCCAACTGCTGCATTTATTCAACAACGAATGAACTTCTGGTAATGTGCGCTGCTGTTCTACTAAAAGCTCCACAGGCGGGTGGCTCCCGGGTTGCAGTATCCGTGTTCTTTCCATGCTCTGGCTCTCTAACAGGCTTAGTTTTACTGGGCAGCCTTCAAGTGAATAAGCAGAAGAGAAGGCCAACTGTACAACACTCCAGGAGCCATTTAACCCCCTCCTGCCAACTTAAACCAGAAACACACATGCATTTCAGTTTCTCCTCAAATTCAAATTGGCTTAAGGAATCCAGTAGGGACAAATTGGATGTTAAATTATGATTATGATTATTATTATGATTATTATTATTATTACTGATTTATTGTAATTATTGGCAGTTCAGACAAATGCATGCTCTTGTACAGTGTAAAATCAAATCCCCACATACATATACAGTGGCATGCTAAGGTAAGCACCCTGGTAAAAAAAAAAAATAATATATTTGTAACTGTGAATACCAAGAGTGCAAAGATGACTTGATTTTCAAAAGGCATACAGTCAAAGATAGCAAATGTTGTCAATAGTTTAATCCAGATTACTATTTTGTTTTAAAATTGCAAAAGGAAAAGGGACCAAAGCAAAGGTTTTCATGGCACCCTGCACAGCCAATGCTCAGTAACACCCCTTTGACAAGTATCACAGCTTGTAAACACTTTATGTAGTAAACTAAGAGCCGTTTTATTGTCTTGTTCGAGGTTAGTTCCAGTTCTGTGAGATTCTTGGGCTGTCTTACTTGCACTTCTGTTTTAAGGGCTGTCCACAGATTTGCAATGAAGTTTAGGTCAAAGGACTGTGAGGGCCATGGCAGAACCTCCAGCTTGCGACTCTTCAGGTATTTGGTATTGTGGATTTTGAGGTGTGAATAGGACCCTTATCCTGCTGTAGAAGCAATTCAGTTTTTTCTTCAGCTTTTTTTTCCAGAGAGTGTGATGTTTGCTTCCAGAATTTGCTGGTGTCCACTGAATAACTGAATCTGTTCTTCCCTCTACCAGTAAAATGCCCTCTGTGCCACTGACTGCAACACAAGCCAAAGCATGACCAATCCACCCCCATGCTTAACAGTTTGACTATTTCTCCAAACATACTTTTGCTCACTGTGGCTGAAAAGTTCTAAAAGTCAACTTCATCAGTACATAGGCCTTGATGCTGAATTTTGTACTGAGAACACAAGAAAGATTTTCTTCTGATGTCTCTTCCATGATGACCATATTTGTGCAGGTATCACTGCACAGTAGAATAGTGCAACACCATTCTAGAGTCTGCTAAATCTTCCTGAAAGTATTTCACAGTCAAACAGGGGGTTTTCTAGCAATTCTGAGAGCAGTTCTCTCCGAAATCTTTCCACACCTCAACCTGACTTCCACTGTTCTTGTTATTTCCTAAGTACATTACAAGCTGAGGAAACCACTTCCTGAAAATGCTTCTTATAACCTTCTCCTGTTTTGTGGGCTTTATTTATTGTCATTTTAGAGCATTAGGCAGCTGCTGATTGTTGGGATAAAGTTTGAGGCCCCTAAAATATTGAGAAAACTAGCATGCTAGTTAAGGCCTGCGAAATTCATCTGAGATCTGAAATCTCCCGGGGTGTCTAAATCTCTGCAGGGTGCTTCTTTCCTTTTACAGTCACTCTAAAAACACATTTTTTAAGAGCATGCTTCATCTGTAACTTTTGGAAATCCGTTCTACCCACTTAAACTCACTTAACTATTCATAGTAACATAAAGGTTTTTTTAAATATACAAAAATTTATTTATGATTCCCCCCCCCCCCGTTTTCTCCCCAATTTAGATCGCCAATTACCCAACCTGTACATATTCTCTTCCTGCCCATCACATGCAACACCCTCGACACTAGTGAGGACGAGACCAACAGACGCCTCCTCCGACATGTGTGCAGCCAGCCACACCTCTGTTTCGAATTGCCTCCGATGTGACGTCACCAGGCAACCAACACAGCTGGAGGCAAGCGTTGTATACCCGCCTCTGATGCACCGGCTAGCATACGCCAGTGATGGCCAGCACCGTACTAGAGTGATGTTGAGGGAGAGCGCCATCTACCCACCCTAGAGAGAGCAAGGCCAATTGCGCTCTCTCGAGGCCCTGGCTGCCAATGGCTAGCAGCGTGATCGGGATTTGAACAAGCAGTTCTCTGATCACAGTGACAGCGCCTTAGGTGACAGTGTGACAAGTGTTTGACCAGGGGTGCCAAAATTTCTACATTTCGTAGGACATTAGCAAACAACACAGTAGTAGAGTAAGGATACCCAGCCCATTAACAATACCAGTGCATGACTGTTGAATTACAAAATCTGACGTAAGCGTCCTTAGCGATAACAATCATCTGACGAAGCACTTGAACTCATTCAATTTAAACGGAGGAAGCTGCTGTTGTTACTTTTTTTCACTGAGCGCTATGTGTTCCTTCCTTTCTCTTTTGTTGCATCAAACAATTCAAAGGATGACTTCTCCTCCATCCTTCAAAGGATCAATCTCACTTTCATCCCTCTCACTTGAGCCAAAAGACAAGCCTTGTGATGATGCAAGTGGGTGATAAGCAGGGATATGACCCAAGAGACGTCCCAGAGACCTGGAAGGGATTTTGTCAACCTACTCCTTGTTACAAACTTGACTTGCCAACTGGTTGCTAAGCCCGCTAGCCTGGGTTGGTCATCATGAAGCTTGCCTCCACTATGTTTTGAGATTATTTTGTTTAGCAGAGTTTGTCTCCACTGCTGTTTTTGACAGACCAATCAACATCTACCTCTACTTAATGACAGCGAAGGCTTGGTCAGTGAGGAACAACCAGAATATAAACATGAGAACTGAGGAGGCAATGAAGTTTGCCCTGTACTCCTAGAACCGCAAGATGTGCGTTTTGGCTCTCTGCTTTTAGAGGAAGAGCCTTGGATGAGAAAGGAAACACTCATCTGAGAGTGTGAGCCTCTTTCATTCATGGCTGCGCAGCCCTCAGGGCTTTAGCATGGGGTTTTCCATTGTTTAGCACTCCTCCCGTCTCTGATCCACCCTGCTGGATTCAAACTGCAGGCATCCGGATCGTTCCACTACTCAGAAGTTCCTGCTGAACTGTTTAAGGAGCACAATGGCGTGGCACAATGGTGCAATCATTGTCACCTTCATATTGTTCAGTGCACTGATGGCTTAGTGAGTCCTCAAAGCCCCAGGGAACATGTGTTTTCTTTGCTCTTGTGGAGCCCTGCAAAACCCTTGTATCTCCAGCTTTCTACTTTTGACATAATGTCAGAAATGCATGCCAGTTGTTCTTTACATTTATTTTCCAAATTTCACAATAAACAGACCAATAGAAATACTCCAAAATGACTTGGAATAAAATCTATGTACAAGCCACTGACAATATGTGTGGTGCATGAATATAGGGGCATTACCAGGGATTTTGCCCCATGAAAATCGTACATTGGGCCTCACAACTCTTATAATTCTGGCCAAATTCTCCATTAATAAATTTTTAGGGTCCCTGTCAGCCACAGGCCCTTAGAATCGAGTCGTCCCAACTCCCTCCCCCTTACGGCACCCCTGCATAAATCACATTTCAATATCCAAAATATTATTCATTTCACCAAGGAGGAGGGAGGGTTGTCCATCGCCATCTGTTTGGTAATTCCTTTGTTAGTTTGTGCGTCCATCCGTTGATCTGTTTGCTTGTCCGTTGGCACGTTCATTGTACCCTCCGTCTGCCTGTTTATACGCTTTCTCATTCGTTCATTCACCCGGTCATGTCCGTATTATGCGTGTGTTCCCTGGATGTACACTCAGCAGTGAAGTAAACAGAAGAATCTTGCCTTCATTATGGTGTTGCCACATGAAAGCTAGATAATGTATTTAATGAGGGGTCTACAGCACCACTGTCATAATATGTACAGCTTGTTCCACTCATTTCTCTCTTCTTTACTAACACTGGACCGAGCCCAGGAATCGAACCCATTCCCCTATCATCAATAGCCCAGTGCTCGAACCACTGAGCCACCACTGCCCCACAAAGCTGGCATTCACTACACTGGCCAGGACCTGGGCCTTCTGCATAGCAGGCGAGCTTTCTACCACTGAAATACCAAAGCTGAGGGTAGCCATGAAGGAATTGTCAGAAGTAGCTAAGTAGGGATAAGAAGGGCTGATGTTTGGTGGGAAGGAAGGGCAGAGTGTGTTTGATGGTGTAGTATGGTGGGGGATATAGGCTGCATATGCTGTTAGTAAAGTGTCACTGAGGTTGTGAGTAAAATCTTGTGTAATCATATGAAGTGAGCATGGACGGGAAGGGCAAATAGGACATTTACATAGGACTTTACTGTTGGGCCTTCCAGAGGTGTTGTAGGCTAAATTCAGCAAAACACTGACGAAGGGAAGTGTCTACCTGATGACCCCTGTGAAGAGTTTGCGATGCAATGGGTGATTTCAGGGAGGGAAGGGACAGGGAAGGGCTAACAGAGGCTAACAGAAATGTTTGTGATGGGATTATAAAGAGCCACAGCAACACAGAACAATGAGAGATGGTAGCGAAGGTGAGTCTCATTCAGTGAAATACTGGTGAAAGGGAGGTGCCTACCTGATAGGGCTTGCAATATAGTTAGAGTATAGGGATAGGGGATTGGCTGGGCCCTAGGTGTAACCCTGAATGTTAGGTGCAGAATTTTGTCATCCTCCTGTATTATTTCACTTGAGACTACATCACTCCCAATGAACAGTGGAGAAAGAAACTGGGAGAAAAGTAAACACATTATGACAGTTTGCAGCACTATCTCCATTCTGCAGGGCTTTACTGGTCACAAATCTACACCTACATATTTTTTGAGGTGTTGGTGGCGGTGGTATTGTGGCTTAAAAAGGACTCATTGCTTTTGCACACCTGATCCAACCAAGCAACTAATTAACAATCCCTTCCTGACTTGAATTGGATGTATTAGTGCTGAGAAACACTAAAATGCATTGGGCAAGGGTCCTCGAAGACCAGGAGTGAGAGCCACAGCTTTAATGCCTTATCCATTAAATGAGTGCAAGTGCTCTATTAAATGTTGAATGAAGTCAGCAGTTACCAAGGGCCAGTGGCTGTGTCACCCAAAGTGTCGAAGTCCTCAGCTCTCCTCTAGGCAGATGACTGTGCTTGATTGGAGGTGACAAGAAGGAGCTTGTGAGAGAGCCAAGCAGCCTCAGTGACCCTAGAAAATGGCTGATTCTTTGCCCCGAGTTCCCCTGATACCAGCCAGCAGCGCATTTAACATCTTTTGCACAGTTCAGCTAGAGTGCCATAGCAGTGTATGAAATACCCAGTGTGTATGTGCGGCTGCTCTGACCTTTTGAACTCCCAACACACTTATAAATAAACAGTCTCTAAGTCAGAAGGGAGTCCATCACCCCCTTTCTAGCAGGCCAAGGTTGCTTTGTGAGCTGTCACAAAGAATTAAAATCCTCTTTCCACCGACTCACCTCACATTACACATGCCTGCCCTGATTATCATTTAAAGGGAAATGTAACCTATTTTTCAAAAAAATTGTGTAAATAAATGGTTGAGGCGAGACACTGCAGACATCAATTTTGAGATTTTAGACTATTTTGCATCAGATTGCCAGAATGAAAATCTCCACAGTACACTTTTAGATGTTTATTGTTCTTCACCTTGTTAGTTTCTGTAGGTTTCTCCTAAAATGTTCTCAGTCATACCAGGTTCAACAGCAAAGGATCTTGGTGTCATAATTGATTGAGGTTGATCATTTGATCAACACGTAGCAAATCATACAAGGACAGCTTTTCTTCATTTTATTATTTTATAATAAAATTTTATTAATGCTTTTATTGCTTGAAAGCTAGACTATTGCACTACTGCCAGGATGTTCCAGCAGGAACCTCAGTAAATTTCAATTAAAGGTAAAAAATTTAAAGGTGCACGTATTTGTCATTGTACAGTGTGCACTGTACAGCGAAATGGGTCCTCCGCATTTAACCCATCTGTGGTAGTGAACACACACTCACTAGTGAGCTAGGGGCAGTGAGTACACACACACAGAGCGGTGGGCAGCCAACTCCAGTGCCCAGGGAGCAGAGAGGGTAAAGGGCCTTACTCAAGGGCCCAACAGTGGCAGCTTGCCATGCCCGGGAATCGAACCCACAACCCTGTTATCGATATCCCGGCACTCTAACCGCTGAGCCGCCACTGCCCTAGTTCATAATGCAGCAGCCAGTACCCTAGCTAAAGCCAGAAAACCTTATTATATCAGTCCAGTTCTATTAACACTGCATTGGCTTCCAGTTAAGTTTCAGATTGATTATAAAATTCTTCTATTGACATATAAAGCCCTACACGGCCTTACTCCTGAATACCTGCAAGATCTCATTTCTTATTACAATCTATCACAATTACTTTGATCACTCATCTTACTAGTTCCATGAATTCAGAAAGCTACAGCAGGGGGGAGAGGCTTCTTTTATAAAGCCTCCCAGGAATAACCAACCAGATAATATGCAGGACTCAGACACCGCTGCAATCTTTAAGTGTAGGCTGAAAGTTCACTTGTTCAGTTTTAGATAAAGATTGCAGACACACAGGTTCATGGACATAAGAAACTGTGTAAACTAAAATTCTGGAGTGGTTTCCCCGCTGCTTGCACTCATGTTTGTGGACTGTGGAGTTCATGGATGCCAGTGTTTCAGGGTACTCCCGTGTCTGTGTTACCTTCTTGTTCTCTCCTTTTAGTTAGGCTGTTATTGTCAGTTGTTGGCCACACTCTGATAAATTATATCTCTTTACCTTCTTAGAGTTAATGACTGCACCACCTGTCCGGCCTGACACTGATGGAAGACTGGCTCTCCTACTAGCTGCCTCAGGACAGCTGCTCACCCTCCAGTTTGAGAAGGCAGGATATATATATATATATATATATATATATATATATATATATATATATATATATATATATATATATGAAGTTTGTTGTCAGCATATTCAACTTTGTACAGAACAAAGTATTCAATGAGAATATTTCATTCATTCAGATCTAGGATCTATATACAGTGAGGAAAATAAGTATTTGAACACCCTGCGACTTTGCAAGTTCTCCCACTTAGAAATTATGGAAGGGTCAGAAATGTTCATCTTAGGTGCATGTCCACTGTGAGAGACATAATCTAAAATGTATAATTTTTTAATAATTTATTTGTGTGTTACTGCTGCAAATAAGTACACCTGCCTTTGAACACCTGCCAATCAGCAAAATTCTGTCCCTCAAAGACCTGTTAGTCCGCCTCTAAAAAGTCCACCTCCACTCCACTAATTATTCTAAATTACAAGCACCTGTTTGAGGTCGTTAGCTGCATACAGACACCTGTCCACCCCACACAATCAGTAAGACTCCAACTACTAACATGGCTAAGATCAAAGAGCTGTCCAAAGACACCAGAGACAAAATTGTAGACCTCCACAAGGCTGGAAAGGGCTACGGGGGAATTGCCAAGCAGCTTGGTGAAAAAAGATCAACTGTTGGAGCAATTATTAGAAAATGGAAGAAGCTAAACATGACTGTCAATCTCCCTTGGACTGGGGCTCCATGCAAGATCTCACCTCGTGGCGTATCAATGATCCTAAGAAAGCTGAGGAATCAGCCCAGAACTACACAGGAGGAGCTGGTCAATTACCTGAAGAGAGCTGGCACCACTGTTTCCGAGGTTACTGTGGGTAATACACTAAGACGTCATAGTTTCAAGTCATGCCTGGCACGGAGGGTCCCCTGCCTAAATCAGCACACGTCCAGGCCATTCTTAAGTTTGCCCATGACCATTTGGATGATCCAGAGGAGTCATGGGAGAAAGTTCTGTGGTCAGATGAGACCAAAATAGAACTTTTTGATCCTAATTCCACTCGCCGTGTTTGGAGGACGAAGAAGGATGAGTACCATCCCAAAAACACCATCCCATGGAGTGGCTCCGTAAGAAGCATATCAAGGTTCTGGAGTGGCCTAGCCAGTCTCCAGACCTAAACCCTATAGAAAATCTTTGGAGGGAGCTCAAACTCCTGGCTGATCTGGAGAAGATCTGTGTGGAGGAATGGACCAAAATCCCTGCTGCAGTGTGTGCAAACCTGGTGAAAAACTACAGGAAACTTTTGACCTCTGTAATTGCAAACAAAGGCTATTGTACCAAATATTAACATTGATTTTCACAGGTGGTCAAATACTTATTTGCAGCAGTAACACACAAATAAATTATTAAAAAATCATACATTGTGATTTCCGGATTTATTTTAAAGATTATGTCTCACAGTGGACATGCCCCTAAGATAAACATTTCAGACCCCTCCATGATTTCTAAGTGGGAGAACTTGCAAAGTCGCAGGGTGTTCAAATACTTATTTTCCTCACTGTATATATATATATATATATATATATATACCCATTGCTCATCATGGACAGTAAATAAAAAGGCTATAGTTGTCTTGTATATGCTGTGACTGTCACAACCACTGACCACTGTAAAGAAGTTTGTCAGTTTCTCTACAACAAACCAGTTCATGCGATACCACTCTAGAAGACTGGTGGAATTCCCCTGTAAGATGGAATGCGTATCCTGCCCAACCAGGTGGAGATCAGATTGCTACATCAGGATATAGTAAGGTCTTACTATATCCTGATGTAGCAATCTGATCTCCACTTCTGTAGCTGGAGAATTTGCATGAGTATCAGCAATCAAAAATGACATATGACCTCTGTAACTTCTGTGTGAAGGAACTCACATGGCTGTTATATAAGAGTATTTATTAGTATTATCGTGTCAGTATGCACTTTAACCCTGGATTTGTTATTGTAATAGGTACACCTACCATATACACTTACTAAGCACTTTATTAGGAACATGGCATGGAACCCAATGTGGTCTTCTGCTCTAATAGCCTGTAGCCTATTAACTCCAACCAGTCTGACCATTCTCTGTTGATCTTTCTCAATAACAAGGTATTACCATCTGCAGAACCGCCCTTCACTGCATGTTATTCTTTATTAAATCATCCTGAATAAACTCTAGAGACTGTTATGCCAAAAATTCCAGAAGATGAGTAGATCTAGAAATACGCAAACCAGCACCATCTGGTCCTAACAATCATACCACTCTCAAAATCACTGAGATCACAACCCCCATTCTGATGGTTGGTTACCTAAAGCTTGGCATGGTTTTATGCATTGTACTGCGTCCACATGCTTGGCTATTTAACAAGGGCGTAGGTTTGATTTTTCAAATATAAGTGGTCTACAGGAAGGTCTAAGGATGGTCTTCTGACTGCGATTTCATGTCATCTAGAGCCTTTATTTAATGATATGGTAGCCAACAGGAGTGCTTTGTGCCAGTATTTTGCTGAGTCAATGATTTCACGGTTGTGATTATGTTACCCAAAAGCATCACAGTTAGCCTTCTATACTTCCTGATCGAACATCTGAACAAGCAAACATTTATAATTGAATATAAGAATATGTTAATTAATTAATTTTGTAATGTTATAAGGTAAATGCACTGTAACTGTCAGGATGGCTTCTGTCACCTGATAAAATAATACATGAATATGAACTGTGAGACAACTATTCAAAGCTCTCATTTCTAACACATTGATGAACCACTGTACATCATCTGTCACAATCTCACTACCAACATATCAGCAAGTCATTATTTGACTTTACCTGTGAGCTCTCCACCTACTTCTCCTCTGTCTGAGCTGATACATAGTCGGGTTGTTTCTGTCACCTGACACAGCCATATGAACAGTAAGCATTTATGGCTTTGTTGAGTATCATTATAACCTGTATTATTGACTCCACACATTAGCAACAGCGATTTTTTTTCTTTGACCTACATTTCCTTTGAGCTCCTAATGTCAACCTTTCCTGTTTGGCTGCCATCCTGACTGCACATATTACCAAATTAGGCTAATCGCCACACACTAACATTTAGGGTTGCCATTGGTTCCATATAACAGCCTACGAAATCGTTCCTTGTTTAATAATAAAATACACTGTTTCTTACTAAATCAGTACAAGACACATTTTGTGAAGACTGACTGTTGGATGGTGTCTCTCACTCAGCCTACGTGCACATCTAGTTGACTGAGTGAGCATCGAGCTTTGGAGCTTCTTACAACCACAGCCTCTCCACAACCACATTAGTAGTCACATCCCACAGTAGTAGTGATGTGGGTTAGGCACATGTCCCATCCTATATTTAGCGACTACTGAACTGCCTCCCTACCATCCCTACCCAAACCTATGCCTTGTTGATTAGATTATAGCATGAAAAAGTAGGTGTTCCTAATAAATTGCTTAGTTCTCATTGTTGATGTGTTAGATGTGGGGGAAAGGCCAGGTGTGATGACTTTAAAAACTCTGACAAGGGTCAAATCATTATGGCTGGGCATGCGTGTTGATCCTGGTCAGCAGTGGTGAGGACCTCCCAACAATGATCTGAGGAGGGGCAAACTGTGAACCAGCAACAGGGTGTTGGGCTGGCAAGTCTAGTCTGAACCAACAGAAGAGTTCACAGAATAGAAGTTACACAGTGCAAGACATCCTTCTGCATGTAAATGCTGGTCCACCGGCAAAAGCAATTCCAATAAGCATAAGCAAAAGATCTGGGCCTTGAAGCAATGGAAGAAGACCGTCTGGTCCGATGAGTTTTTTTTATATGACCTGGTAGGTGATGGCAGTTCTACAAAGGTGATGATTTTTGACTGGGCAATAGCATCCCCATGTTTGATGCTCCCACTTGCAAAACCTGAGTGCAACCATCGCCAACATGCTGCTATGCTAAAGCAGTCAGGACACTGGCCTTAAGTGGAGTGGAGTTAGGGAGGTTTGAGGTGTTCTTTAAGAATTCCTACAGGTTATGGTTCTATGTAGAATCGTGGCAATCATTTCATTGTGTAAGTGGTTCATTGTCTGGTTAAAGAATTCTTTGCACTGGTGACAAAACATTTATAGATGGTTCTATTTGGTACCACTATCGTTTTGAGTCAAGTTACCTTTTTCAGTACTATACAATGTGCAGTACCCCCCCACACACACACACATATGCAATTAAGAGTCAATTTGCAATTATCTATAAATAATCTGTAAATAATATTGTTATTGCTTTTTTTACTTTTATTATTTATTTTGTGTATATATTGGTAATTTATCTACATTTTTGCATCTGAGTATCTTACTATCCCTTTCTGCTGTGACACTGAGAATTTCCCCACTGTGGGACTAATAAAGGATTATCTTATCTTATTTTATATGGAACCCTTTTTGTTAGGAGTGATTGCAGCAACATGTTGTTGTAAGTTATTATGAACCTATAAGCCCAGGCTTGCTAATCTAATTCCTAAATCAGCAAAAACATCTGGTCTCGATGACTATATTACTGCAACCAGATTTCACAAGCAACCAAGATTATCATCTTTTTCTGTATATTTCTGTGTCGCAAATTCTATTCCAAAGCCATACAATTAATAAATACACAAAAATTGTCATCTTCTTTTGTGTATGTGATATCTTATGTTTGCTCTGGTGTTGGTATATGGTTGTATTGTTAGACATTCCACCTGTACTAAGCGTAATTCCGACAGCTTAGCTGTGTGGCAATTAAAAAGAAACTTGATATGAGAAGTGTTTCTGATATAATGGCCAACAATGGTAGATGAATGAGCTAAAAACAAGGTCGCTCTGTATGTTGGTCTTGTTGGTCAGTAGCTGACCTAAAGAAAAAACGGCATTATAAACCTCTCCACAGAAAGAAGATCAGGTCTTTTGAATGAGTCCCATTTTGCTATTTGGTCTCCATTATACATGTAATATTCTGCTCCTGTCTGACCACATCTTCTCCTGTTGAATTGCTGCTTTTCAGAGCACGGTGCGGTCTGTGTGGACATTGGCAGACTTGCTGCTTGGAACTCTGTTCATTTGACTTTCAACGCCATTAATTTTCATAGCCCTGACTGCTGCCATCCAGTGTGTTTTGAACAGCAGCAGGCACCTACATCTATCCCTCCATTTTCGGTCCCGTTCAAGGCCTGAAAATGTAGGCCACGATGTGCAGAGACTGGCAGAGAACGAGAGAAGGCTCTCTTTTCTCTCCTTTTTTCTCTCCCTCTTTTTAACATTACAGTCCAAGCCTGTAATGCTAACAGCTGGTCTGAGATTTTTAAACCTACAGACAGTAAAATCGACATTTTTACTGTCACATCCCCCTGGACCCGTCCAGCATCTTAAAGACACTAATAAAGAGAATAAAGTTCTTCACAATCATGAGACCTTTTTAAAAAAGGCCTAAAGAGAGATTAACAGGGCAGTTTTACTGTCGTATGTTGTTACCCGCAGGCGTTTTTGATAAGCCTGTATTGAATTAGACTTAATGAGATAGCTGTTGCCATTTTCTGCAGTTTACTTGCCTCTTAAAGAGGCAGGAGGCTTTCCGAAGCTGATACTCATCCAAGTTACATAAGCCAAAGTTCTGAAGTGACTCTCTGCTGCCACCGTGTGAGCAGATGTGTGTAAATGATGAAGCCCGGCACTAGAATAACATTTTGAAAGGTGCTTTTTTTGCTCAAACACACACCTGTTTTAACTTATCTGGTAATTACCAGGTTTACCAGAGCAAGGAAAGCAGCAAAGTGGACTGGACACTAGCCTGATGTTGCCCCTGGCTTGCTCATTAAGGTCCTGGACCTTGATTTCTGTAGTTTTCTGTAGTTAAGTTTTTTTTTAGTTAAGTTTTTCTACTTTTTAACTAATTTGTTTGTCAATGAAAATGTCATGTATCTTTTACCGGCAAAACATATTTCTTTATGATTGCTACATGTAAAGTGAAAAATTATAAGTGTTTTATTAGTCTTTTGATCAGCATGGCTTATATCACTTTAAAATCTGAAATCCAGTATCTCAGATCATAAGAATATTTAATTTTGACTAAATTATTGTTTAAACTGTATAAATAGTGTCTATCACTCAGTCTAGTTCTGCACACACAACCACAGAAGGCTGATTTCACGGCTATCCAGAAGAGGCTCATCAGAGGGTAAGCTACAGAAAGTCATTGCTGAAAAGCCTGGATGTGGTTATCTTAGTTTCCATAGCTCCACTACTCTACAGAGCGGTCATCTGAATAACTGTAGCTCCACTATTGTACAGAATAATCATCTGAGCTACTGTAACTCCACTATTTTACAGAGCAACCATCTGAGCTACTGTAGTTCCACTATTGTACAGAGCAATCACCTGAGCTACTGTACCTCCACTATTGTACAGAGCGACCATCTGAGCTACTGTACCTCCACTATTGTACAGAGTGACCATCTGAGCTACTGTAGCTCCACAATTGTACAGAGTAATCATCTGAGCTACTGTAGTTCCACTATTGTACAGAGCAACCATCTGAGCTACTGTACCTCCACTATTGTACAGAGCGACCATCTGAGCTACTGTACCTCCACTATTGTACAGAGTAATCATCTGAGCTACTGTACCTCCACTATTGTACAGAGCAACCATCTGAGCTACTGTACCTACACTATTGTACAGAGCAATCATCTGAGCTACTGTAGTTCCACTATTGTACAGAGCAATCATCTGAGCTACTGTACCTCCACTATTGTACAGAGCGACCATCTGAGCTACTGTACCTCCACTATTGTACAGAGCGACCATCTAAGCTACTGTAGTTCCACTATTGTACAGAGTAATTATCTGAGCTACTGTAGTTCCACTATTGTACAGAGCAACCATCTAAGCTACTGTAGTTCCACTATTGTACAGAGCAATCATCTGAGCTACTGTAGTTCCACTATTGTACAGAGCGACCATCTAAGCTACTGTAGTTCCACTATTGTACAGAGCAATCATCTGAGCTACTGTACCTCCACTATTGTACAGAGTAATCATCTGAGCTACTGTAGCTCCACTATTGTACAGAGCGACCATCTGAGCTACTGTACCTCCACTATTGTACAGAGCGACCATCTGAGCTACTGTAGTTCCACTATTGTACAGAGTAATCATCTGAGCTACTGTACCTCCACTATTATACAGAGCAATCATCTGAACTACTGTACCTCCACTATTGTACAGAGCAATCATCTGAGCTACTGTACCTCCACTATTGTACAGAGCGACCATCTAAGCTACTGTACCTCCACTATTGTACAGAGCGACCATCTAAGCTACTGTAGTTCCACTATTGTACAGAGTAATCATCTGAGCTACTGTAGTTCCACTATTGTACAGAGTAATCATCTGAGCTACTGTTCCTCCACTATTATACAGAGCAATCATCTGAACTACTGTAGTTCCACTATTGTACAGAGCAACCATCTGAGCTACTGTAGCTCCACTATTGTACAGAGTGACATCTGATCTACTGTACCTCCACTATTGTACAGAGCGACCATCTAAGCTACTGTAGTTCCACTATTGTACAGAGCAATCATCTGAGCTACTGTACCTCCACTATTGTACAGAGCAATCATCTGAGCTACTGTAGTTCCACTATTGTACAGAGCGACCATCTGAGCTACTGTAGTTCCACTATTGTACAGAGCGACCATCTAAGCTACTGTAGTTCCACTATTGTACAGAGCAATCATCTGAGCTACTGTACCTCCACTATTGTACAGAGCGACCATCTAAGCTACTGTAGTTCCACTATTGTACAGAGTAATCATCTGAGCTACTGTAGTTCCACTATTGTACAGAGCAACCATCTGAGCTACTGTACCTCCACTATTATACAGAGCAATCATCTGAACTACTGTACCTCCACTATTGTACAGAGCAATCATCTGAGCTACTGTAGCTCCACTATTGTACAGAGTAATCATCTGAGCTACTGTACCTCCACTATTGTACAGAGCAATCATCTGAGCTACTGTAGCTCCACTATTGTACAGAGTGACATCTGATCTACTGTACCTCCACTATTGTACAGAGCGACCATCTAAGCTACTGTAGTTCCACTATTGTACAGAGCAATCATCTGAGCTACTGTACCTCCACTATTGTACAGAGTAATCATATGAGCTACTGTACCTCCACTATTGTACAGAGCAATCATCTGAACTACTGTACCTCCACTATTATACAGAGCAATCATCTGAGCTACTGTAGCTCCACTATTGTACAGAGTAATCATCTGAGCTACTGTACCTCCACTATTGTACAGAGCGACCATCTGAGCTACTGTAGTTCCACTATTGTACAGAGCAATTATCTGAGCTACTGTACTTCGACTATTATACAGAGCGACCATCTGATCTACTGTAGCTCCACAATTGTACAGAGTGGTTTTCTAAATTACTGTAGCTCCATCAAAAACATCAAAAACACCAATTTACTACCCATGAGAATTATTAAATAATTGTCTGATTACATAATTGCATGAATGAGTAGGTGTACAGGTCTTCCTAACAAAGTGCTTGGTGGATATACATGAAATTAAAGTTGGAAACAATTGTGGTAATTATGTAAAGGTTTGAGCCAAGTTGATGGGCAACTATGAGATTTTTAGATTTGCTCAAGAACAAAGAGGGAAACAAATCTGTCTGACAGACAGTAAATGTATTAGAACATGTGTATGTTATCACACAGTTTACAGTACTTGTGCTGGCCATTTACTAGAAGAACCATTTTTCTGCAATAGGCAGCTTTCAATTCAACTACTTCTTGTTTTGTTGCTGAAGACTTTATTAGGAGCTTTTATGTCTCCTTTAACATCTCTCTATCCCTCCCTCTATCCCTTGCTTCTTACCTCTTTGTCACATCTAATGAACCCCAGTGCGTAATATCAAGCGCAAGGCCATCACTGTTAGCTCCAGCGACACACCTGCATGATAACGACCACTAGAGGGAATCATAGCATCTCAGATGACCCCCCTCAGCGGGCTGCTCCATGATGTTGAAGACGGATGGTGATATTTGGAGGCAATAATGCATCACAGATTGCTCCTCTCATTCACCATAGACCCAAAGTTGACCTTTCCTAACCGTTTTCTCCTGAGAACCCCTCCTTGGTGCTGATGAGCTGTCAATCAAAGAAAACCCTCTTCAAGCCTGCTGTGAGAGAGATAAGGCATTATGCAGTGAAGACGCCCATCCATCTCATCTGAGAGGTGTTATTCTCAGCAAAAAAAAAAAAGAGGAAACACTGAATCATGTCATTCAATTACAGCGTCAAGGTGGAGAAAGGAGCTTGCGCGTTCTCTGGAGACTTTTTAGTGCGGTTGACGGGCGAGAGCATGGAGGTCTTGGGGTAAATTTGACTGACACATGATGAATGAAATGACATTGATTTTAGATGTGAAGTGTGAAGTGACCTGGATTATAAGGTGTTTGTAATTAAGAGCTTATGTAGTGTATTAGACACCTTTAGTGTCAGTAGTGTAGTAGCATTGTTCACACTGGATGTTGTGCACAGAGACCGACAGAATCCAGGCTGTAGGTGGTGAAGTAGAGAGCATATACTGTACTTTATGTGTGAGAATATAGTGCCTGAAATAAATCAGGGAGAAAATCGACTACCTCAAATGGAAGAGTGCAGGACTGTAGGCAGTGAGGAACCCTCAGGGCCTTCTAGGTCTTCAAAGTCAGTGCAGTACTTGTTTTAGCAAAAAGGTGAACAAGTGAAATGCTAAATGGAAAAATTGTTCAATCAGGATTGTCTTGCTTAGTGTTATAGATGCAGCTAAACAAGCTTTACCATTGGGTAGGACTTCACAAGCAGAACCGGAGGCCTAATGTGTCAGATGAACACAGTAACAAACGGACAATGGAATTAGTCTTAGTTTCCGCCCCTGGTCTCTACTGTGGTTGTAAATTTGACAACATGGCGGAGAGTTAATATATAGACATATATTGTGCCACTAGAATTCCAGAGGGCTTGCAGAAATTAGCGTTAACATATGGCTTCTTTCTTGATTTATAGATCCAGTTTTAACATTTGTGGCCTGAACTGTTTGAGGGGAGAGAACTCTAAGAAGTTGAGATGAAGTTCTATGCAGCTTTTGCTTTCAGTTAAAAGGCCAAACCTCGTTATTCTGAGAAACAGATGTGGGACAGTGAGGTAGGAGCAAGTAGAGATGTTGGAGATGTACACAAAGAGCTTCAGGCATGATCCATTCTTTGACAATGTGTTAGAACTCTGTTTGCACTTTGCCTGCATCACTGGTAACTGACTGTTAACAATCTAATCCGAAAAAACATTAATCAAGACATTAAAATATATATGCATTGAGGTGACTTTTTCTTGGCCCCATTGTCTCTGCACTGTGTGATCTACCCAGCCAGCTTGCTCATGTGGGGTTCACATAGGTGGAACGTGGGCTAAGTGGGTTCCAGGTGGTTATGGGCTCTGAGTGGGTTTGTACATGTGATTTTTACTGGGACCTAGTTGGGCTTCCCGAATCGTTACAGCCGACCTTAATCTCACAAGGATCCCATCTAGGCCTCGTATGCAGTGTACAACCCAGATGAGGCGCATGTTTAATCCTTCCTGCTCCCATCACTGGCCCTGGGGCCAAGATGGAACCAGACGACAAAACTTTCTGGTTTCCAGTTGGGCTACCCATACAGGCCCCACTTGGACATGTTAGCTGGGTATCTTTTGAAAACCACTTTTAAGAAAACTGTGTGGCCATATGTGATTTCCTTTCAGTGCAAAATGTTAGGGGTGATTTAAAGCACCATTATGTGAGATTTTGTATGTCTTGCTCCTGGGCTCCCCCTACAGCCAGGAAGTGGAATTTGAGCCACCACTAAAGAAGCACACATTCACATCAAGGTCAAAATGCTACATAGCGTTGCTTAAAACTGATACTACCCTTTAACAATCTGCCACTACGAGTCCTGACCCAAGACACAAGCTAAGGCTAAGGCACTCGCTAACATTTAGCAGATTCTTCACAAAGACACTACTAGCACTCATTGATTTTATGTGCACTGTTGAAAGAGAGGAAACTTAAATCTCCACCAGCAGTATCTCAGATGCTTGTATCCCAGCTAGCAGAGAACATTCTAGAAACGTTCAGCAGTGGTTTTAAAAGGTTCCAGTACTGTTAGCCTTTAACGTTATAGAAATAATGTTCCAGGAACGTTTTGAAAATATAATACATACTTGAACATAATAATACTTTGTCTCACAGAGTTATTAGAACGTTTCTTACACAACATTCCCAGTTAGAGAAGAACTAACATTATGGAAACATCTGAAGCAGCTTTCCAAAAACTTGAAAAAAGAAAGAAATACAATACAATAAAAACACTGATAAAACTGATACAGAATCACACTGATAATAAAAATGAAGTTTAAATAATGAACCAGCATTTCTTTTTGCAATATGGCTATCAAATGTGAAAAGCCCATATTCGACTGTGAGAATAAACAAATAAACATAACAGACTGGAATATAACATCCAGAAAACATAGAACGTTCTAAGAAACCAAAATGTGGGTTTAAAAGAATAGGCCAAAGAAAGCATACTAAACATACCCCACAAAACTATCTAAATGTAGGGTACATTTACTGTGTTCACTCAGTCAGAGTAACGATACCTCAGTGAGGTTGTGGAGTTCATAATGGGCAAGAGCTCTAGGGTTGCTGTTGTTGAGTGAGGCTGGCTGTACTTCAGTTCTTCTCACTCACAGCCTAGTTTTGATGCCCGTGCTGTTCTGGGTCTTTTTCTCAAGCCTGATCTTAGCTTGAACATCTCATGGCTTGCTGGGTCTATGCATAATGAGTCAATACCTGAACAAACTACTGAGTCCCCTGCTGTCAAATGCTTTTGATGCATGTTATACAGATTCCAATTATAAGATCAAGCATGAAAGCAGCACTAAAACAGTGTAATTTCCACTTGAGCTCCTTCTTTGAGCTCACCTGTGACCTTGAGAAGGCACTTTAGTGCCTATAACCAAATCCGCAGCACAAGGGGGTGCTAACTGCTAATTTCCGGAAAGCCGCTGAATAATCCTAAAGATGATTCTCCAACTTTAAGGGTTTAAATGGCAGGATTTTACAGCCTCATCTCTCTAATCCCATGTAATACTAGAGTTACTGCTGACTCCACCATGACAGAGTCATTACTCACTTCACAAACTCTAACTCTAACAAACACTACTGCCACTACTGGATTCACATCTGTCTTCCATCAAACAGTTGATGACTTTGTTAAACTGGATGCAAGAACAATAGAATCTTTGTTTATGTGTGATCACAAAGCTCAGAGCATGTTCTATAAGGCATGCACAACAGACAAAACCCAGCTACAAAGTGTTCTTTAAGTGATGCCATAGAAGAACCACTTTTGTAATGGTTCTTCACACTCACAGATTAATTTACAAACATTATTCTTTATAAGGCCAAAAGTGGTTCTTCTATGGTGTCACTCAAAGAACCCTTTGTAGCACCTTTATTTGTGTAAGTGTATTCTACAGTTGCAATTAAAATGATTTAAAACGAATAAACCCTCTGTTTATTAACTATTTCCAATAAACCAATCAACCAATACCTATTTAAATAGCTCATGGAACTGATATAACAAGCGCATTCTCCACATTCTACCCAAAATTATTCAACCCCTTCATGACAAGTGTCTTAGTACTTAGTAGAGCACCCTTCAGCTGTTCTGACCTGCTGCAAACATGATGCACAGCCAGACACCAACGTCTGGCAGCGTTCAACACAAGTCCAACACAAGCAGACTGCTGAGAAGAAAATAGCCACAGCTTGCTCAAGTCCAAGCTGCAAAGCAAGAAGAGAATGTTTATCTAAGTTTCAGCAAATGTCTTTCTATATTCACTGCGCAAATGATAGGCTCAGACTGAATTATACAGAACAGGCTGTAGTGGCAGAACGCTAATGTTTACTGTAAGTGTATAATGAGCCCTGCTTCATTTCAAAATATATATGAATACAAGATTGTTACAATTTGTGAGCAGCTTTAAATACACTAACCCATTTAAGCCTACATTTCCAATTTGAACTCTATATCACATTGGCCATATTAAGTAACATAAACTGTAACATTTCAAATACATCAGTAACAAATATATCAGTCGCATGTAACAAACTGTAACCCTTAAGATAAATCAATAACATATCACATACTGTAACCCTTCAGATTAATAAGTAACATACTGTAACCCTTCAGATTGATCAGTAACATACTGTAACCCTTCAGATTAATCAGTAATGTACTGTAACCCTTCAGATTGATTGGTAACATACTGTAACCCTTCAGATTATTCAGTAATGTACTGTAACCCTTCAGATTAATCAGTAATGTACTGTAACCCTTCAGATTAATCAGTAATGTACTGTAACCCTTCAGATTGATCGGTAACATACTGTAACCCTTCAGATTATTCAGTAATGTACTGTAACCCTTCAGATTAAACAGTAATGTACTGTAACTCTTCAGATGGATCGGTAACATACTGTAACCCTTCAGACTGATCACTAACATACTGTAACCTTTCAGATTGATCGGTAACATACTGTAACCCTTCAGATTAATTGGTAACATACTGGAACCCTTCAGATTGATAAATTACATACCCTAAACCTTTAGATGGATCAGTAACATACTGTAAATCTTTCAGATTGATCAGTAACATAAGTAACCTTTCAAATATATACACATATAGTTACATAAAACCTACTATATCATTTCATACAGTATAATGTAACACTAAAAATATATATTAACATATAATAACATATTCTTTGTTTTTTGGTTACTGACAGTCTGTGATTGATATCGCACTGATCAGCATGCTCGAGAAATCCAGCTTAGTGTGTGGGTTGGTTGCAGAATTGGTGCAATAATCAAAAACTGTGTGTGAATGTGTAAAGGAGTGTGTGTGTGTATGTGTGTGTGTGTGTGCTCACGCCTGTATATGCCATCCTCACTCATCACTATGAAATATGAAAGACGTTAGAGCAAGCTTGCTGACTTAACAGTCAGTGCAGTAGAGATGCGATCTTGTAATTTATGCCACACTACAGAGGGGTGAAAAAGACAGAGAAAATTTAACTGTGCAAAACAGATGACCTGCCGCCGACAGGTAAGTGATTCAAGTTCATATTTAGAAAGTGTGGAGGTGGGCCGAGCCAAGCGTGCTTTATCAGACAGCAGCTGGCCTGTGCTGCTGAGTCTCTGCCCTAGCAAACAGACCTTTTGTAATTATGTTGGCAATCAGAACAGTGCAGTGTGTGCGGACAGCACATCTATTCTGTAGCGCCACTCATGGGAAAACCTTACCAGAGTTGTCTTCCCACTTAGTGTGGGAGCCAATAAGATAAATGACAGCCTCTCTGTATGTTTAACCCTTAAGAAGTCTAGTGTCATTGTTTTGTTAGAGTGTTGTTTAAATGGGGCCTGGAATGGAAAACTGTGTTTACCTTGGCATAATGAGAGTTTAGTACATGCATGTGATAAACTGTTGTCTCCTCTATGTTTTTGTATTTTGCGAATCTGCCCACACCCAGCCCACTACTGAAAGCCTTTTGACACCTAAAACTATGACATTGTTAAACCCAACAACTACTTCTGGAGAATCTTTTTGGCTGCACTGACTCCCGCCACCGGAGACGTAACGTGCATACCCTCTTGTAAAGCAGGGCTTATCATTTTTATTCACAAGCCCACCATAAATGAAAAAGCTACATTTCATTCAGAGGCATAATAACAGGATTGTAAAAAGGCTTGTTAAACCATATGTGGGCAAATTTATGGACCTGCTTCTTATACCTCAAAAAGAATAATAAATACTTAAAATACTGGTTAATTGCATTCTATGAACCTACAACCGTTGTCAAACCACTAAAATCATGATACTGATTAATAATGTATTGTATGTGTTATAATGTGATATTATTTCTCACTCATAGCCAGAGATGGACAGAAAATAGTATTTGCTGAATACTGAATACACTGTCCAAAATGACCTAAGCACAAAAACCTTTGAACATTTGCTGTTGTGTTGTTTATCGTTGGATGGCGTCAGCCCCACTTAACACATAATAAGGATCTCCTTTTTGGTATATTGGGTAACAGATTTCACATCCCAATCAGCTCACAGTTCTTTGAAAGAAGTGGAGAAAATTGGTGGGAAGTGTGTTTTTTTTCATTCTTTCATTCCATACCACATTCATGTTGTTCCTTACTAGATGAGATGTTTTATTGCAAGCTGAATCCAATCAGTATCAGTTTTGCAGAAAGACAAGCCGGTGAATACATGCAAAAATGCCGAACTGAACCAGTCTGTATTGCTGAAATCGAGTATAACTGATCATTCCTAGCCATCTCCAGAATGGAGATTTGAGTGAGAAGACAGTATTTGTATGAACACAGCATGTTGAGAATTTGAATGCGTGCTTCATTGGGCTTCTCGAGTGGTCAGTTTGGACTCAGACAGAGATGATAAGGGATTCAGGTACAGAATGATGATCTGAGCCCTGTGGTCGGTGCCTATAACAACAGATCTAAATCAGGCCAAACAAGCCCCTGTCGGGATTTTAACCTTTACAAGATGAACCGTGAAGTGGGCCATTGATCAGCGACACTAGTGGCATAGTGATAGGCTCTGTGTGGAGGATTAGGGAGGAGTGGTCATAGCTCTTGACCTGCTTGTTACAGCTGTAATTTGGCTGTCGGAGGACAGTGATGAGATAGTATGGTGATGAACTGAAGCCATGCAGGAGGCCGATTTTGGGCAGGCCAACAGAAGCAGCACAAGAAACACTGCTGTCACTGGATTGGTATTCTCTAGTGTTCGGCTTCAGTGCCTTTCATTTTCCTATTTTAAAAAGTAAAGTTATGAAAAGGTACAAATATGGACTGTTCTGGGCAAGAGGGTGATAAATCATGGAGTGAGTAAGAGCCAGACTGCTCACACTGCATTAAGAGAGGAGTGCTGACAGTTGAGGACAGCTGAGGAGTTTTGACAACACTAGCTAATTTGTTTTTTTAGCTGCGTTATATTACATGACAGCCCGAGTTGCAACAGAACATCACCAGAAGCCAAATAGGGGTTGTTTGCAAGCACACACTGGGTTGACCAAGACACTGTATAATAGGAACGTCCAAAAAGACGTTTGCATCTGAAGCCATGGACAATGAAAAAGCCTTCTAGAGCAAAGTGTTATGGTCAGATGAAGCAAAGATGTCTGGAGTCGAAGTTTGAACAACACCTTATCAACTGTTAAGCATGGTGGTGGTAGCATCATGTTCTGGGCTGTTTCACTGCCAGTGGAACTGGCGCATTGCACAAAGTGGATGGAATAATAAAGAAACCACCTCAGATTTTTTGGACAAGCTAGATGATTAAATCTTTGGGTGTTCAAACAGCCAAAGTTTCCTGGTTTGCCAGGAAACCAACGCATTTAAATAAAGAGTGGTCAAATATCCAACCAGTGAAAATAATTTTGCCAAAGGCTTGTTAATGGCTACCAGAAATGTTTGATTAAGGTGCGGCTTGCTTAGAGACATTTAACCAAATGCTAAGTGTACTGAATGTATATGATTTCAGAAAGGTTGTGCACCATTGAAGTCCAATATTAACTTGACATTCCATCCATGACAAGTGTATGTATTGTTGGTTTAGCCCAGTTTGTTTTATTTTGACTTTTTTAATAAACACACACACACACACACACATACATATGCAAGATTGGACGCTCGGGGGGACAGAGAGCTGCACTCATCAGACGAGACAACAGGCAGAGAGCAGCTGCTTATTAAAATGTTATTGAGTGCAGTGAATCCTCATATTTAAAATATGACACGAGCGGTCACATCTACATTCCAGTCTCCCTTAATGAACGTGTGTGTGTGTATGTGTGGGTTCTGCACCTCTCCCTCCCCAAACACCCTGAAAGAACTCACAGGGCCACTAGGAGACTAATAGCGTGTCGGCGATGTGTGAATAAAGCCCCGGGGTAATTGTGTGGCTGGGTCGGTAAATGGCAGAGATAAGGAGCAGTGGGTTTGATGCGATGTCAGAAAGAGGAGTTTCCCCCTCTGCCACTCTATCGCTCTCCCTTTTCTCTCGCAGTCTGAGGAGGAGGGCCTAGACAATATCTCCGGGAAGAGAAATGCACACTCAGCCCCACCACTGCTGATAACGACATCATCGTTTCCTACTGAAAGAAAGAAAGAGAGCGGGTGAGGGAGGACTGGGACAGAGAGAGAGAGATGGGAGCTATAGGCAGGGCTTGACAGCAGTGAGAGCATTAACAAGACAATGGCAGACGCTCCAGTCCCTCCAATGCTCTCATCTGTCAGAGTAATAATGCCTGCAACTTCCCTATAGGTTACAGCCAGCCTGGGGTACGTAACTGAGCATGCTCTGAAAACAAAAGGTTCCCGGAAGATCTTTGATGATGTTCATCAGTTTGTCTCATTGTTGAAACTCTTTGTTTATTTAACCTCTTTAACCATTTTAATCCTATATAGAGTCACACACTTAATTAGTAGTATAACTAGTATAACCTCATTTTAATAAGCCTTAAAATAGAGCCCTGTGACACTCCACAAAATCTTGCAAATTGCATTGCTATACTACAGTTTTCGCTTTTGGATTAGTAACTGAATCATTAACTTATGATTTAAAGGGTAAGGGAAGCTTTATCTAAAGCTTTGTACAGTCAGACTAAAGGTCTTTGGATTGTTTTATTTAGAAGACAAACCAAAAGGATTTGGCATTGCTGTTTTTTTTTTGGTTTCCTTAATTAATTTCACAAGTATGGTCCCACCAGTTCAAACATTCAGCAATTCTACTGGTTCATCAAATCCATCTGGACACTTTAAAGAGTTTTAAACATTTTATCTTAGTATTTACCAGTAAATACAATGATCATAAAGTCATTAATCAGTAATTTCTTAAAATTATTCAAATTGTATGGCCTTCCTTGTAAGATTCTTTGGAGGTTTAAAACTGTGGAGGAACCTCTTACAATGCCTTAAAACCCCTTCAAGGAACCTTTTTCTTCTAAAAAAAACGTTTCTTGAAGGTTCATCAAAGCACCTTAAGAAGTTCCTCCACAGGAATTGAGAACTTTTAACAGTGTAGAGCCAAAAATGTATAATAATCACATTCTAGAACTGCAGCCACACATGCATGAAATAACCCTACTCTACATCTTAGATAGCCAGAACTTATTTAGATAGAATTTAGCTAGAAAGGCTTCAGATTAATTCAGTGGACACATTTATCAAAAGCTTTTTACAGTGTAAAAGTAAAGGAATCTAGAATATTGGAACTAAATAAGAATGCCAGTAGCTAATATTTTGATATTTAACTACTGTGTTGGAAATTTTCCAACACATGATGTGCCAATTCTGGATCATTTCACATATATATGTGTAGTAAAATGTCAGCATATTTGTTTACCTTATTTCCTTATCTGTCCTAAGTACACATTACTACACATTTGTATGTTCATTAGCCTAAAACAGTGGGTTTGTAAAAATAGACACATTTACCTTGCCTAAATAAGTGCTTGAAGAAGGCTGGTACCCACTTCTATGCAGTCCTGGCAGTTCTACATTTTACTTTTGGCCAGGACTTTTTCTTGAGTACCAGCACTTCTCTCAAGTCACTAGTACACTTTTCTGCCCTGTCCATGTATTAGGATCAGGTTCGGGAGTATTTAAAAGGACCCTATATATACGGTGGCTATACATACACATAACACATACTTTAATTGTCAAACATCTGGGATTTTACTTCTTCATTCTGTGTGTGGATTTTTTCCCTGATTTCCCTGCCATATTGGTCAACATATTAGTCTACATGCATATGCAGCTACATCAACCATTGGTAAACCTGTTTCCCAGGGAGAGAAATGGTGATGAACTGCAGCTTATGAATGCCTAGGTAAATTCTAGAGCCAAAATCAGTTCTAGAGCCAAGTGGAATTATTCAATTTACTACAGTTTAGGCTACTTAAACCCCAACCTCAGGCACAACATCCTACCCACAGGCAGATATTTGTCCAAAGACGCTTGCAGTCACAATACAACAGGTAATTGAAGGACCTTTGATAGTTCTTTGGGCTGTTTCATTGGAGAACCCAGGAGAATTTAATGGGTTCTTGAGATTGTGTTATTAGTGGAACCCTTTAAAATAGGTTTACAATAAAAACAAAACTTTTCCTGGAGGATGATTGATTGATTGAGTGTTTGAGGTATAGATCACCCCAAGAGCCTAACAGTTTAAAAATGATTAAGGGTTCCTGGAGGATCTATGAAGAGTTCATCAAATTGTTTTACCAGTAGAACCATCCAATGTGCCTCCAGATATCTTTGTATGTTTAGATAAATTCTATTTTCCTTATCAGTTCTTGGAGAAACCCAGCCTTAAAATACTTCCTAAATGAGCCCTAAGTTCAAAACCACCAGAGGAATTTGATTTTTTCGGAGTGCAGAACACCCAGCACCTGGACAGCTCCCGCCATACAGCACTGTGTGTTTCCAGCAGCTCAGTCAAACCACCAGTCAAAGAAGGGAAAGAACTGCATGTATTTAAAGCAGTGGGTTTATTTTAAGATGAAACAGTGTTTTCCCCCACTGTGGCTGTGCTGGAGGATTCAGGTGATGGGAGAAATATGAGAGAAATACAAGGCGCCTCAGAACCTCCAGAGCTTTTTAGAGGCACATCTCTGAATATACATGATACAAAGGGAAGTCAAAGTCACAAAGGCCCACAAAGCCCAGTTTTAATAGTAGGGATTTCTGAAATCTTTTTCTGTGTATACTGTATATGTGTGTGTAGGGAGGGTTGCTGTGCATACTTACCTGCCTACATAAGTCTCATAATATAACAGATTTTAATATATAGATTTTCGCTCTATTTGGTGTAAGAATCCATTTACTAGTATTATTATCTCTGACTTTTCTATATATATTTTGAAATCTATATTATTGAACTGGTGCGCATTAGAATGTCAGCTTTCAGATTTGACAGTGTTTTTAAGTTAAACCAAAAGTGGGACACCCGGCTTTGCCAATACCTTCAGGTTGAGTTAACTCACAATGGACCCTTTTCACACGCCGGTGCCATTAAGAGGAAATAGCAGCTGAGAGAGAAAAGAGAAAAGAGAGCAGAGAAAATCACATTCAGGCTTTTTTAAAACATGGCAGTATATCCAAAGTTAACCATATATCAAGCATTAAATTAATTATCAGAGTATCAGCCTTTTAGATAGTATCTACTAACCATAAAATTGCATTCTAATTTTTCTATTTAGATCAAATTCGGATGGCTTGATTCTAACTCTATACACCATACACAACTCTATAGACAACAAACAGTTATTATTCAATCCTACGCTGTAATACTAATAAATGTATTAACTTCCCAGGAGGGGGCAGAGGCAGGAGGGGGCAGACGTTTTCCTCTTTATCCTGGCTGTTAACATCTGCTCCAGGCCGTGTGGATGCTCTTGACTATAGAAATTCTCTGATCCTGAGCTTTTGAAAGTTATTCCAAGAGAAACGACAGGGTACAGCACCACCTTCGAGCATGATTTCGCTCTCGACAAAGTGACGGCTGCATGAACGCAGTTGTGCTACATTGTCAAAGTGTACTACCTTAGTGTGTATTTATACGTAAAGCTACCTTAATAAAACAGCAGGTTGGGTATTTCAATAGGCTAAAGGCACCATTTGAGAAAATGTTCCCAACAGAAATATAGGCAAAATATTTAGATTGCCTAGATCCGTTTAGAGCTTAGCAGAACCATGTGCTTGACCGTAACTTTATGAAAACCCAGGTGTGGCTGTTTTTGGTTGGAGTGGTGACACTGAGGAACACAGCGAAACACCTTAAAGCTAGACTGCACCATTTGTTTTGGTTCGACCGGAAACTAAATTACCTGCTGACAGAAACTGCCAGGAGGGAGAACCCGGAAATGTTAAAATGCTCCAAAGCTCTGACTTTTCCTTTTTCCCTTTTTCCCTATGTGTTATGATGGAGCACATGATGCAAGGAGACCTGTGTCCAACAGGGCTTCTGAATTCTTTATTACACCCCGCCTGTAGATACTGACACAACTGTGTTCCTCTGACTCATAGACAAATGTCATTTCTTATCAACATACTTTACCAGTTAGCGTCCATTAGCCCTGCACACACATCCTGTCTGTCTATTTGTTGCCCTTAATCATGATGCACTTCACCCATGGTGGCCTGCAACAAGACACTTGGTTGTTTTTTAAAATCATAAAAGATCAAAGAATCTGAGGAATTTTCTCAGATGATCAGCGGTATGTCAGACAGCTAAATAGTTTGATCATCCAGTGAATAATTATTGCAATCCAAATTGCTAGTCTAATATAAACATGTGGTTAGATATGTTAGATGCTAGGTGGTGGAATGGTGTGCACTGAGAGCACTGACTTAATTGAATTGAATTTTTTGAGATTTTTTCACTGAACATAATTTTGCACACAGGAGGTTTCATTAGTTTTATTTGGCACTATTTATGGTTATGAGATCCTAGCCATGCCAATGATTTTAAAATACTGTTTAGTATGGTAGTATTTATGGTAGTATTTTGAATGCAGCTATTGCATAGGAAGGGAATAACCTTTCTTATTCTATCATCCCTGCTGGAAAATCTAACTCAAGATCAGCTTTTGCTGGTAACTGCTTTTGGATAGTCTAAGGTCTTGATGATAAAGGTGGTTAAAATCACCTGATCATCCAGGTGAAATCATCCCCAAGAAATCATCCCCCTCAAAAAGCCTATGGCTCGCTGGCAGGCCGAAAGTCTTATTACAAACCTCTATTACTAGAGAATAGCCCCACCTTAGTCATGCTGGTTTTGCTGGCCAACCAGCTAGTTCACCAGCATAGGGTATAGTTTCTCCTGGATTACATGCTTTTATCAGCAGGGATATTCTATTATGTTCAATGTTATTCGGTCAGTGTTTCTGCTTAACACCAATTTTATCAATCTAATCAATAATGTATATATGCATGAGTGTGTGATAAAATATGAAATATATGTTGCACTATGCATCTACAATGTCTATGATCAGCTACTGTGTAAGCACGGCTAAACTCAAGTGTACGAGAATAAAGTTGTCTTGACCGAATCGTCTGACTCATTGAATCTCACCGTTCGGAGGAATCGGCTCCTCGAACTGAATCGAACTCCTCCTCACTAACAGGATCATGACATTACGGCGCGAGGCGTGACTCCGTTCAACCCAGCCGCGCACCTGTCACACCGCCGCTGTGGAGGAAGGCAGCTCCGGCGAACCGCTGCCGGAGAGGGAGGTAGGTCGGCGCACCGGGAGCACCTTTATCGCCTTCGCCGACATTCGCAGACCTTAAAAAGCGACTTTCGAGAAGAGAAAAACACAACACAAGCAGCCCGTCACTGGAGGGGTGTCGAGAAGTACAGAGGCGATGGCTTCCTCTGAGGGAACCGGCGGGTAAGTGGGCGCGTGAGGTTCAGCGCGTGTCTGTGTTCTCTCTCAGCACTTCGAGACGGGCTGTGTGTTTCTGAATTCATCACTTCGGCCAAGAATTCATTATGGAGGGCTGCTCTAAAACACCTCCAGTGGTGAAGGCTTATATAACAGAGGGCTGTGTTTTTGCATCCAAACGGAGCCACCGTGTACGGTGCGGGAGAGAGAGGGAGAGATGGAGAGGGAGAGCGAGAACCGCTTCAGACTGGAGGTGAAGAAACCCAGGCGAGCTGGACACAGCAGTTCTGGCCCTTATATGAGCTGTCCGACCCAGTCAGGAGTCTCTGTCTGTGGAAACGGGGTCTAATCGGGGTCCCGTGGGTCTGTCGCTTGGCTCGTGCAGCTGAAAAAAGTTCTTGTCTGTTCATTATTTGAGTGTCTTAGAGCTGAATGTAGGCTGGGTGATGCACTGGTAGGTCTACGCAAGGTATCTAGGACCTGACCACAGTCTGTACATCAGGTGCTTTGTCACAGTCATATAGGGCAGTTGCCATCTGTCTCTTCTGTCTGTCTGCATGTCTGTCTTTAAATCATATTATATCATCATCATCATATATGTCATCATTATATATCATCATATATAATCATCAATGCTTTATATATGTATATAGCAGTGATGATTTTATAGAAACTGGCATGCAATAGGAATGCAGCTCTTCACATATGTGTATATTGTGAAATTCATAATTGATTCAATTCATTGTTTTTCAATACGGCAAAAATTAGCAGCTGAAAATGTGCCTTTAATATTGACCTACCTAATGGCAGTGTCCCAATTGTCAAAAGTACGACATTCAAGTATGATATTGAACCCTTTCACACGTAAGTCTAGCAACCTGGCCACCCACAGTCAGTTCCTTGTTCTGTAACTTCTGCACCATTTAAGGTAGAAGGGAAAATTCCTGTGTTTTAGGGATGCGCCGTATGTTGTGGGAAGACTAATTAGTAGACAGAATTGATCAATCAGTAGAATTAAAGCTGATCCATGTGCCATGTTAGGAGCTGGACATTCGGATCCCACAGGTGGGGCCGGGTTCAAACCAAAGCTGTGCTGTATATTGTGTCTGCACTCAAGCGACGAGCTAACATGCTAGTCGCGATAAAGTGACACAATACAATAAGCTGTGAGACAGTTAACTACAGTACCATACACAAAAAAGCACACCCGGTGAACCAGTGACAGGGCCATGGGTGCCCGTTATTCATAGATGTGATCTTATGGCAGGTTCACACCACACGATTACAGCCCTGATTCTCGAGTCACAGACTGTTTTTTGGAGATCGCAGATAAAAGGTCGGAGGCAAATCTGTGTATATGTAGCAGGTTTAACACCTGCACCTGTTGGTGAGTCTAAATCCGCTAGTGTAAAACCAATGAGCGTGCAAGGCGTGATCAGTCTTGTGGAATTACAGGACCTAAAGGATCTGCTGCTAATGTCTTAGCTGCCACAGGACACCTTCAGAAAGGTGAAAGGTCTTGTGGAGTCCATGCAAAGGTGGTTCTAATGTTATGGCTGATCGGTGTATATAAATCATGTGTAACATAATATATAATGCACGGGGGGGCCGTATTGAGGGGGGATTGAGGGAGTTGGGATGATTCAGAGGGCCTGTCACTGACAGGGGCCCAAAATGTCACAATATACATTCTGGAGAACAGGCATTCTATTAATTCTGATATTTCGTGCAACTGCACTGTAGGAACACTAAAGTTTGCAGACAAGCAGCACCATGCAGTTCCAGCTCGGTCATATCATCCCTTGCACTCCTCAACTCCCAGCTCTGATCTCTTTAGTACATTATTATTTATTTTTTTGTAATGCAGTGAAAATACTGAATTGTGAACCCAGTATCGATTGTGGATTGTGGACTAAGTGCATCATTACACCTCTGTCTAATATATATCACAGATTTTCTTTTGTACTGCATCTATAAGCATAATTTATAGGCCCAAGCAAAGTTTGCCCATATCTACCGCAGTGAGCTGACAGTACACGCCTCATTGCAGTAAGATATGTATAGACAGAACTCACACTGCATGTAGAGAACCGCATAGCACATAAACACTGCAAACAAGCCAACATTAAAGACAGACTCGGCCCACATGAGCTGCTGGGAGGGAGCGAGTCTATAGCAAAGACAGCAAACACAGTATCTCTCTCTCTCTTTCTTGCTTTTTCTCTTTCTCTCTCTCTCACAGTAACATCTTTATTTCAGGCATGGTGTACCTATAGCAGACGGGCTCGAAGATCAGCTCTTCCTCGCAGGCTTGGTTCTGGCTCCTCTTTTGAAACCTCATTCCCCATGCCTTTCATGCCTACTGCCTAAGAAAAAAGCAAAAGCCTTTGATGTTCCCTTCGCCGAAGTGGGTGCATAGGAAACGCTTCGGAGTATGTTAATATTCTCCAATTGACTTGTGAGTCTTTTAATTAACACGCTGATTCCGCTTTGCAACATCTCTGCCGAGCATTGTGTGCCACAGAATGGAAGAAAGGACTCCCTTTCTCTCTGTCCCTTTCCCACCCAAAAAAAAACCCCAAACAACAACAACAACAAAAAAAAGCACAGAGCCGCCCGGGATATTTGGGATGTTTCCGGGCCTAGAATTAGAATTCATGTGTTGTAGGCAGCTAAGCCAAGTTCTCCGAGCTTCTGGATAATGAAGATGTTGAGCATTAGGTAGCGATTAAGCTCTCAGCCATGCAAAATTAATGAGGCGGAAAAATATATCAAAGGATGAACCTTGGAGATGCAATAGCCTGGAGTACGCCTACATTAATAATGTTGTTAATTTTATCAGCACTTCTGCGCCGCAATACGATTTTATTAATTCCCTTTTTTTTCATGTGGTGGCTCGTGCCCGTCTGAGAGATTGTTTTAATGCTCTTATACATCTCCACAGTGCTTCCTTATGAAGTGCAGAATTGATTTCTGTTAAGCAGTCAAATCCAATTGTGTTTCTGAATCGAAGACCACAGACCCATTCAATTTATGTTTAATAGGCCGACAAGGGCTGCAGCTCCGAGTTCAGTTCCCCGCAATCTTAAAAAAAAAGAAGCTCTCTGTAACACAGGTTTGCAGAGGACTGGCTGGAGGAGTCATGTGATAGCAGTTTGTGGTCAGTAGGTGGCAAAGTGCTCTCATAGAAGAGAAGGAATCTATCATGAAAAGTTGACTTGAGCTGTTGCACTTCTGAAAAGCGCCTCTTTCGCTCGCTCACTCTTTCTCTCTCTCTCTCTCTCTCTCTCTCACTCCTCCTCTCGCTCTCGATCCATTTGTACTTTCTATACTGTCACTCCCTATAAGAGTTCTTTTCCTTGTAACTCTGTGGGAGTGGTAGTTTTCTGCAGCATGGGATGGCTCTGTGTGGTTTGAGCAGTGTGAAGGCCTTGCTGCTGAAATGTGTAAGATACAACAGTTGTTTTGAGCCAGCAAGGACTTAACTGACCATTACATTTTTACTTAATGGCAATTAATATTCATTTAAAACTCAGAGTAAGGGCTAGGGCGATTCCTCAATCAATGCAGTCTCAGCCCTGGCTCTGTTGATCTGTTCCTGCTGGATAGGTGGCTTACATTGACTTAAATTTGCTGTGTCACAGAAATAGCTCAATATTGTTTTGTCCCGTTTGCGATTATTTGTGACAGATAATTTGTAACAGCTGGTTTGTTTAGCAGCAATTGTAGCAACAATTTGGAGAGACAGTTACTTGCCATCACATTGCTCTCTCTAACATTATTTCATGGTATTTGATCGTACAACATTTGCAAAGGGTTTTATGGTCAGGAAGATCTAAAAAAAGGTGTTTGCTTGCACAGTTGGATTCTATGGATTCATGCGTTATTCAAGATGCCATGGTAGGTAACATTAGTTGGACAAGGCTGGTAGCTGACCACCACGGTATGATGCTAAACAAGTCCGTTCACCAGCGCGCTACCACTGCTGATGTTGGACAAGGCCGATAGCCGGTGTGTTTTGGAAGCTGTGTTTGTTGTATTGTGGTTCATAAGCCCAGTAATGGCAATGCACGTGCATGCATTTGGGGGATGAAGCTTATAAAGATGCACTGAAGGGAGATGTGTGTATTTGTTTTGTTGTTAAGTTCAAATATCAGTAGTCGTTCTCCACAATTGTGTCTGGTGTGTTTTAGGGATTTGTTGGGCCTTTGAAAAGCTGATGTAAAAAAACTAAGAGCTGTGGTATGAATTAAGAATGACTGCATGTCAGTGACTGTAATTTAATAATGTTTTGAACTATAAACTTTGAATCTGCACCAATGCTAAGCACTTCATAGCTTTAAGCCAAGAGTTAAGATGACCCCACACTCACTCACTTACTCGAGTAATGCCACAGAAGAACCACTTAGTTCCAGAAAGGTCTGAAGTACCTTTGTTTAATGTGTTTCTTTACTAATTGAAGTCTTCTTCATCCTTACACATCTCTATTATAAATCATGGCCCATATTTATCAACATTTATCAAGTATGAGAAATCATTTGAAATCATTTTGTACCACTTAATAGGACTGTGTGAACTGATGGGAACTGATCTGAAATCAGTGTTCTTTGACATACTTGATATATATTGGCCATGAAACTAAAAATGGTCCTTCTATAAAACTCCTTTAATATGGGTTTCATGGATCTTATGATGTGGATGATAAAAATCCATCCAACTACACCAGCTTATCCACACGTTTATCTATCTGAAATTTTCTAAACAATCAGGGAGAAACAGAAGAGAGGAGATATGTCATTTTATTAGAGGTTAATTCATTCTGTCAACACAGACTACAGTGATGTAAATGTCAGAATAAGGTAGCACCTTTGGAGAGCATTTGAACTACAAACACATGACTGTGTAACAAGGAAACCAAGCTGACATAACACTCACACAAACTGGCAACGTACACTTACACACAAGCCAAGAAAAAAGAAACCATGAGACAGAGCTGACTTTTACCCAACTTACTCACATAGGGTTGGGCGGTAACGACTATTTTCATATTGTCAACTGTCTCAGAATATTACCGTGGTTTATGGAATTACCCGGAGGAGGGGAGGAGCATACGTTGCACAAGTGACTGGCTTTATCTTTACGTGGCTTCTGTACAATCACATCCTGCATTATTTTAATACTGTAAAATGTATGCTTATAGGGTGACAACCTTTATTGTTATAAAATTATTGTTATATCGCCAACACACACGTTTTTCTTTTTGTCAGCCAAAAACTTCAGCTTCAAACTCAAAGATAAGAAAAAAGTGAGAATGAGGACACTGAACAGATAGACACTAAAAGGACAGACACTGATACAAAAAGAGAGGCAGCAGATTGGTAGATAACGAGGGAGATGAAAAATTGCTTATAAATATCGGTTACCACAAATGACATTCGTCCACCCGCAATATATCAGGGTTTGTTTTGACAGAGATATGGGTTTTATTCTCTGTTTGGGTGAGCAAGGTGCTTCACATTTTATGTGCAGTGGGCGGTAGTCGTTCTGTACAGCACTCTAAAAAAAGCTGAAGAAAATCAACTTGAAGTGTTCAAGGAGTGCACAAGCAGAGTGCGCAAGCAGAGCACCTTGCATTTTTCAGCTGCCAGAACAATACAGTGTTATCCTTTAGTTATCTGTTATCAGTGTAGCTTTACTTGTCATCGACTAGAGTAGACTAGTGCAGTATAGAATAGAAAGTGGCTGTATTATTACCTATATATTTACAGTGTATCACAAAAGTGAGTACACCCCTCACATTTCTGCAGATATTTAAGTATATTTTTTTTATGGGACAACACTGACAAAATGACACTTTGACACAATGAAAAGTAGTCTCTGTGCAGCTTATATAACAGTGTAAATTTATTCCTCCCCTTAAAATAACTCAATATACAGTCATTAATTTATAAACCACTGGCAACGAAAGTGAGTACACCCTTAAGAGACTACACCCCTAAATGTCCAAATTGAGCACTGCTTGTCATTTTCCCTCCAAAATGTCATGTGACTCATTAGTGTTACTAGGTCTCAGGTGTGCATAGGGAGCAGGTGTGTTCAATTTTGTAGTACAGCTCTCACACTCTCTCATACTGGTCACTGAAAGTTCCAACATGGCACCTCATGGCAAAGAACTCTCTGAGGATCTTAAAAGACGAATTGTTGTGCTACATGAAGATGGCCAAGGCTACAAGAAGATTGCCAACACCCTGAAACTGAGCTGCAGCACAGTGGCCAAGATCATCCAGCGTTTTAAAAGAGCAGGGTCCACTCAGAACAGACCTCGCGTTGGTCGTCCAAAGAAATGCTGTCTTTGAAAGATATGCGCAGAAGTGCTGTCAGCATTGCTGCAGAGATCAAAGAGGTGGAGGGTCAGCCTGTCAGTGCTCAGACCATACGCCGCACACTACATCAAATTGGTCTGCATGGCTGTCACCCCAGAAGGAAGCCTCTTCTGAAGTCTGTACACAAGAAAACCCGCAAACAGTTTGCTGAAGACATGTCAACAATGACATGGATTACTGGAATCATGTCCTATGGTCTGATGAGACCAAGATTAATTTGTTCAGATGGTCTCAAGCATGTGTGGCGGCAATTTGGTGAGGAGTACAAAGATAAGTGTGTCATGCCTACAGTCAAGCATGGTGGTGGGAATGCCATGGTCTGGGGCTGCATGAGTGCAGCAGGTGTTGGGGAGTTACATTTCATTGAGGGACACATGAACTCCAATATGTACTGTAAAATACTGAAGCAGAGCATGATCCCCTCCCTCCGGAAACTGGGTTGCAGGGCAGTGTTTTAGCATGATAATGACCCGAAACACACCTCTAAGACAACCACTGCTTTATTGAAGAGGCTGAGGGTAAAGGTGATGGACTGGCCAAGCATGTCCCCAGACCTAAATCCAATAGAACATCTTTGGGGCATCCTCAAGCGGAAGGTGGAGGAGCGCAAAGTCTCGAATATCCGCCAGCTCCGTGATGTCGACATGGAGGAGTGGAAAAGCATTCCAGTGGCAACCTGTGAAGCTGGTAAACTCCATGCCCAGGAGAGTTAAGGCAGTTCTGGAAAATAATGGTGGCCACACAAAATATTGACACTTCAGGAACTTTCACTAAGGGGTGTACACACTTTCGTTGCTGGTGGTTTAGACATTAATGACTGTATATTGAGTTATTTTGAGGGAAGAATAAATGTACACTGTTATATAAGCTGCACACAGACTACTTTTCATTGTGTCAAAGTGTCATTTTGTCAGTGTTGTCCCATGAAGAGATATACTTAAATATCTGCAGAAATGTGAGGGGTGTACTCTACTGTACTGTGAGGGGTGTACTTTTGTGATACACTGTACATTTGCATATACATTTACATTTAGATCTTATCCAGAGCAACTTACAGAAGTGTTTTACCATTTACTAAGAAAATACCCTTAGCTAGTTTGTATATGTTAGAGTCCAAAAGATACCTCTAAGCTTAGACGCTACTAAATACAAAAGTCAGTATGGAGACTACATCACTCGGCACTACAGTTTGCCCATATATTTATAAATTCTGTTCCATTGGTTATTATTACTGTTATGATGGGAAGATTATCATTTGATTTATGTTCTTCTTCTGTTTTGTTCTTATTATTTTTTGACATATTATCTCTTATATGTTATAGTCTGTAGATGCCTGATTGATTAGGTTTCTATACAAGTTTTTGATCAGGCGCATGGTCGGACACATAGCAAAACATTTTTTCCATAGGAATATCCTAGTACACTAGAAACACCCCCAACCACATGGAGTTCCACACCAAAAGCACCATATTAACCATCTGGCATAGCATAGCAACTGTTTAGCAGCCACCTAGCAACACCCTTGCAACCACTGAGCAACATCATGATGACCACTTGAAGTAACATAGCACCTTGAAATACTAATCTAGCAACTCTAGCAACTCCAGCAATCTTAGAAATGACATAGCAAGCACTTGGCAATGCCATAGAAACCACCTGAAAAACCTTTGCAACTACTTAGCAACAGCCTAGCTACAACCTGGAAGAAATGCAGTGTTCTAGTTATGCGCAAACATTTAGGCCTTACCAATTTGATTGGAGTAAGGATTCTTTTGTATAAAAAAGAGGCTACCAGTGCTGGTTGGCGCTGACAACTGGTTAACAGATAAACAGTGATATTACTGTCACACAGAACAGCTAATTTTACCTAACCTCCATAGTTAGAATTAAACCTCTCAATCACACACCCACACCAAACCACACACCCACACTAAAACTACACCCTTGTCTAAAACTTTGTGTTAACTAATGTGTTTTCTGTCTTCTGATGACAATCAGCAGTCAGGAAAAGCTTTATACTAAGTATTAGAACATTGCTGTGAGAATCTGAGAGCATTCAGCAGCAAGGGCATTTGTGAAATTAGTTAATGATATTGGATTGATTAGTTATGGATCACTGATACCACTCCAACTCATCCCAAAGGTATTGAATGATGCTCAGTAGATAGTGATAGACTTCTGCTTTATGATACTGCTTTGGACGTTATGACCATTGTGAAGACCCTGATACAGAAATGGGTAAGATATTACAGTAGCTTCTAACACGGACTGGACTGGGAATTAAATTCAGCCTTCGACTTTTGTCTAGACCAGCTTATTACAAAAACATACTCCAGTCCACACTCCACCACCGCAAATCCCTGTCAGTCTTTCAGGGCAAAACATTGTAATTTCCTCAATAATCTTGAAAAACAACAGATTTTCTCAAACGTTTCTGCTGTATTTTTCCTGTATACACCTCGCTTCGTGCTACTTACCACTACTTGCTTTATGTAAAGAATGGATTGAAGGAATGTGCTTTCTGTGTATGCTAAAGAAAACAGATAAGCATGCTATTATAGTTACAGTCAATGGATGCATATTTTTGGACAACAATAAGTGAGAGAAATGGGAAAGCAGGGCAGCGCTTTCGAAAGGTTTTTCCCATCTATCTCTATCTGTCTAGCTAGCGTAAATTGTTTACCTTCCTTGGTAACTGTCATTATGCTTTGTTATTTGGGAAGCGGCAATTGCTTGAATGGGCAATGGCCACACACTTTTTCATTCTCTCAGCGGCTCAAACACATGGAAGCCCATCAGTCATTAAGACCAGTCCATCCCTGGTCTTAACCTCTCAAACTCTGCGGAACCGCCTGGCCCTTGGTGTTATAACTTAGGAACAACTCAAACCGTTTGCATTGCTTTGCATGTAGTTTCTGAATAGTAATCCTTAGGATGTAATATAAGTGACAGAGCATAAGGGGTTGACTCAGCTCAGATGCATAACCGTGGGTGGCCTGAAAATTCTTTCAACATTTTTTTTTAAAGAATGAAATTAGATTTGTTTTCACCATTGCAAAAGTGCTGCCATTGCAAAATGGTCAATCAAAATCACTACACCATTCGTGTCATTCTTGAATGCACATCTAATGTCCAATATCACTTTTCTCGACTTTTCTCAAATCACAGCATAGCAACTATTGCTATCCACCTCTGCTTTAGGCCTTCAGTTTTTTATCAGTGCACCACTGTTTGAATCATAAGCACAAGCAGATCAAAAGATGCCCCTGGAGGAGTTGCAAATGTGAAAGTCTGTTCCCAAAGCTGAAGTTGGTTCCAGTTTTTAATTAGAAATGTTCGTTCCATCTTGAATAGTGCACAAGTAGAGGTGGAATAGAAAATTATTGTTGGCACAGCCATGTAAAAAAGTTATATATATATATATATATATATATATATAAAACCAATGAAACTGAGAAAATGTCTTTTAAAAATCAATTGTAAAATGATTGCAAAATTAATAAAAATGCATTTTGAAGAAAAACCTTGGTCCTAATAGCTGGTATTCCCCCCCTGGCTGGAATAACTTCAGTTAGACGTTTCCTATAATGATCTACCAGTCTCTGACATTAACTGGGAGAAAGTTGTTTCCACTCCTCCATGCAGAATTCTTTCAGCTGTGTGACATTTCAGCTTTAGTTTTTAGACAGATGGCCTCTCTTCTTCCTCAAGCGTCCTAGTTGTGGCAAGATCTACCTGTAGATCCTGTGATATTGTAGGATTGTAGAAATGTTAATAAACAGATAACCAGTTATTATTTCCGAGCAGTAGGATGAGAGGATGTTAGCTTGTTACTCTTCAGGAGGCCAGAGTCAGCATCCTATTGGAATTTTCCATTCCAAAGTGGACCAGCAATTGAATAAATGCTGCACAAGCAATGGAATGCAATTGCTATCTTTTAATGCTAAACATCTAGCAATGAGGTGTCAATGTCAGTGACATTGAACATCTCAATATCATGGCATACTGGCTTGACACTGGAGCTAGATGGGTAGATAGAGTCCGGACATGTAGTAAGTTCATATGTTTTCCTTTTTTTCGTCACCTAACTCCAGCAGCGAGATTCAGTGTTGTAGAAATAGCTGAGAGAAATCGGTAAAACTGCAGCTAATTACTACACATGTGGAGGTTAATGAGGAACTGTAAGCTTCTACACAAGATGTTTTCTTCTGCTATGATATTACTGGTTATTGTAGATGCAGGACATGTCAAATCCCACTTAGATGTAACCAAAGATTGTACACTCTTAAAAATAAAGAGGCTACAAAGGGTTCTTTGAGTGTTGCTATAGAAGAACTATCCCTGGTTCCATAAAAATTAATGAGTGAAGAACCTTTTAAAGGTTTAAGGAAGTGACATCCAAGATTCTACACTTCTAAATGAGAAGTCAAACCATTTGTCTTGACGTCATCACAAATTTATATGATTGCAATATTCAATAACTATCATCACAAGGCTAAATGAAACAAACACAGAATTAAGCATCAGCGTCTTTCTGCATCTTTATTGGTATGCAGAAAAGACAAGTTTCCGATGCTTTTTGACACAGGGACATGTTTGATCATCTCTTCATGAGCTCTGAATCTGTAATTATAGAACAGATAGTTTGTTTTTAAAATGAGGCAGAGGCGTATTAAGTAATAACGCCAGTTGTATTATGTATTAATGTGCCAAGTTCTAGCTTGTTTTATCAAAACAGGAAGCCACTCAAGCGCATGTGTAATCACATTTCAGCCCACTATTTTCATAGTTATCAGTTCTTTTATCCAATTTTTCTCACCAGTTGTTTTAGCCAGTTACTCAACCCAATCATTACTACTCTCCCCGTCACATGTAATGCTCCTGACAGTGAGAGGGTGATGACTGACACACTCCTCCTCCTATACATGCGCAACAAGCCGACACCGACATCCCTGGGAAACCTACGCTTTGGAACGAAAGCACCGGGTACCAAGCTTTGATGCATCAGATAGCAGACATCCGTGCTGGTCAGCATCACATTAAAGTGATGTGGGAAGAGAAAGAGCCATCTAGCCACCCGGAGAGAGCAAGGCCAGTTGTACTCCCTCTGGCTCCGGCTGCTGATGGCAGGCAGCATGACCCGCGATTCAAACCAATGATCTAGATCCATAGTGGCAGCTCCATACTCCGCTGGACCAGTCAATGCTGACTTTCAAATCATAAGACTTTTGTTTATGTCTTTTGGCGACGCTAAATGAACCAGAGATAAATGCAACAGTCTAGCATTTTCTGCTTTGGTCCAAGCCAACTAAACCGCAAGTATACAAGTGCACTGTCATTGTTGTCAATATGGTATTGTTGGTAAATATGTGTAAGCACAAGCTAAACTATGACTGAACTGTAAAATATTGGCAGCTGAGACGCATTATTCCGCTGTTGATATTGCAGGGTCGTACTGGAAAAAGCTCTCCCTAATGTCTCTGAAATGTATATTTTCTGTGCTCTATTTTAATCAATTTTAATCCAAATCCTTGCTAAATCCCAAATAGTTCTCAATACTGCCCCCCTCCAGGGATTTAGTATCACTTCCTTGCAATAGAGCTGTCACTTTGACATTGAATTACAGCACAAGCTTATATTGCCTCGTATCAAGTGGCGGCTAGTCAGCCATTTGAAAGGAGATCATAGAAGTAATTACAGAGGCAAACATTGATGGCTCTTCAGTACACCCTCTACATAGACAGACGCATAAAGCGGCCACTGCTTATCACTTGAACACACAGATTGTGAACGCTGCCTGTTTTACTGCATAAACAGGCACGTTCGGCCTTGAGACAGTCACATTGCTGTCTTAATTAGAAAGCAGGGAGGCTTTAACCATCAAAATATGAGCTTAACGCTCATATAATGATGCAAATAATTGTATAATTAAACCTCGCTGGTTTATAGAAACTGAGCAAATGAGTAAGATGAGCCACATAATGTGAGTGGAGCAAGGGAGGGAGCTTGAGAGGCAGAGAGTATGGTGAGAAAGAGAAAAGAAGAGATTATAGAGGAGCCTTTGATGCCAGGCCTGGCTATGGGAATCCTTGTGTGCCTTCAGGGGTAGACTCCTCTCTCAAAGCATCAATAATGAATGAAAGATATCTTGTTCAGTGGAGGACCGAACTTAGCTGGCATACTGATTTCTAACTGTGAACCTTATGTAAAAATTGCATCAGTGTATTTGGCTTGCCTCATTAAAACCTGGCACTCTTCAATGATGTTGGTTTTAGAAAGACAGAAAAGGCTGGACCCTGAGTCTGTGTCAGGGCTTTGTTTTTGGATGGGGTTTCTTTTTTGCTTTCAATGGAATGATGCAGTGCAGGATTAAGGTTTTTTGTTATTCTCTGATGATCTCATTAGGCTTTTCATTGTCTATAATGAAGCAAATGGAGTCATTTCATTTATAAGAAGGTGTGTGGTGCCAACAACACCCAACAATACCCAACAATAAACAACAAAGAGTCAACAAAGAGACTCATTAAACAAATTGTATGACACATTATTTAACATATATATAATAATAATTATATATATATATATATATATATATATATATATATATATATATATATATATATATATATATATATATAATAACATTAAGTAACTTTATTGTTATTATTTTTGTACAGTACAGTGCAATGAAATGAATGCTGGGGCCAGAGCTCAGAAAGAGCAGAAAGAGTGCCTTGCTCAAGGACCCAACAGCTGCAGCTTAGTGTACGCAGGTATCAAACCCTGTGATCAATAACCCAGTTTTCTAACCATTGAGGCTCCACTGCCCATCCTCTTCATGAAGTTCTAGCAATAGTTCTTTGCGCGCTGCAGTCTTTTTACCACTGTCCACCCAAATCACAATATATACATAACATAAAGAATCTTAAACTTTATTTTAATTATAAATACAGTTTATATTATTATAAACTATATTATCCTGATATGAATTGTCTTATTAATGCAAAAACTACTATGAATAATTTAGTAACAGTTTAGCACATTAGCGTCAAAGACCCTTATAGACCTTTATATTTATTAGAAGTACTCTATAGCACCAGCCTGAGGGCAGCAATTCCATCGGTTATTGCTGTGACTTCTGCATTGTAGTCTATTATAAAGACCATCTAAAGACTTTTTTTCTGGTGGCCTACTGTTTTCCCTGCCACCTTGATGATCCTGGCCCATGTACTTTTACTTACTGATGTCAGATATCTGTACCTCATTGTTATGCTAAACCCCAGTACACCAGTATCAGACCTACATTCACTTTTCTTAAAATATTAATAACCAATCCTAAACCCCTTTAGTGTCCTAATTTGATACGGTGTCTAACACAGGCAACATTATAGCTAACTAGCCTAGCTAGTAACTAAGTCTACCATTTTGAGAAGAGGAAACTCAGTTATGAAGCTCCAGTGAAGTGGATGGTAGTACGATGGTAGCTTCATAACCAATCCATTTCTTTTGGTAAGGATCTTCTAATCTTCCCCTCTACAAAAGGGGAAATATGTAATGAATTGGTAGAATAAAACTTACCAATCTTTATTTATTTTATTAATATGTATTTTTAAATGCAGTGGTATGGACTTCATTCTTGTTTAGTTAGGAGGTTTATTTGTGATACTGTAAAGATTGATATTCGTAACTACGTGACAAATAGCATCACTACCTGCCAGTTAGCTGTGGGAGACTGGGGCTTGATTGCCGATCTGGGTGACTATGCTGCGCTACACCAATAAGAGCCCTTGGGCAGGACTAAACACTAAACTGACACACCTCTGTAATATGAGCTAAATGCCATAAATGTAAACACTAACCCCGTCGTCTGGAGGATGTACTTTAGTCTGGCCAACTTTCACTGTGTGTTGTTTACATGCTCCATGTAACATGTGTGCTACGCTACAGCCACCAGGAGGGGAAATAAAATAAAATAGTTATGCTGATCAAAAAACAGCAATGAAAAGATACTTATGTTACAAATCTTCCAAATGATTTTGGAGAAATACCTGTCCAAAAATCATTTGACCCCGTGTTAGTTTGTGCCCCATTGTCCCTGAAAGAGTACGGAGTTTCATAGTGTAATTACCTGAGGACGGTTATTACATGTGATCACAGTCTGCCCTTTTCACATGATCCAGCCTTCCGCTCCCATGGCCATTTAATCAGTTTGATCATCCGAATCCATTTTATAAAAACATCAAACCTGAGAGGCCTCCAAACTGTCAGCCTACACATGCAAATAAAGGCGAGAACTGAATTAATGATTTCCTGGAACCCGCGTAACAAGACCTGAGGAAACCTCTCCGTTAAACGCTTGCGACATGTTTCACAGGTCTGAGAGCGAGACGCTAATGTGCGGCGAAGGCGAGGTTCGGCCATGGAGGCGTAGCTGCTTTCATCTACTCTGCCTCTTGCCTTCTAACTTTTTGAACAGAAGGGGAGGGGTGGGATGGCTCCGCTGCAGATGTTATTTGAAGGGCATGTTATTCCGCTTTAAATACGGCTCTCGTTTGCATTGCAAATGGCTCCATTCTCATCTGAATAATCCTTGCCGTTACCTAATACGCTGGCACCAGCAGCCGCTTTCATGTGGCTGGCGCACGCGCATCTGCCGCACACCAGTGGGACCCCTTCTAGAGCTTGCGCCCATCCCTCTGTCCCCATCCTCCCATTCTTCTCTCAGCCTTCAGCTTTGAGCCCTTGTGCTTGAATAGGAGGAGAAATGCTTCTTTAGGTTCATTGGTGGAAAACCAGTGACCTGCTGTTGACCTTATCTACAGTCACCAGAGCTTTCTCCAGGCCTTGGTTACCTGTTGGGATTAGGTTTGCCTTTAGTTAACATTACTTTGTTTTCAGCTACTGTTACTGTTTGTTTCAAACAGAATACATTTCAACAGAAAAGTGTGTACCCACAATGAACCAGTTTGAATACAAAAAACTGAATATCGAAAGCTTTCTTGAATATATATGTTTTGGTTTCTTATTTAACTACATGTAAATAAATATATGTAAAAACTAGCATACCATTGTATAGAATAACTGTATTAATTATTAGTTATAGAATAACTGTAATAATACCAATGTATAACCCTGAGCCATGGCCCTGGCTTGACTCCCTCATAGCTTTTCGTATTTTACATCAGCCCTTGTTATACAAAAACCTGCACATTTTTGCTACATTGTGAACACAGTTCGCTGTGTCTGAAACTGTTCCCTATTCACTGTATAGTGCCCTATTTTAGCAATCTTTAGCAATCTCTTGATTTAGGGCGTGTCAGTGTGTCTCTGCTGTGGTAACGACTGGAAAAGTACACTTTGCGCAGCTACAAACGAACAAAAGGCATGTACAGAGTCTCTTAATTATTCATAGGTGTATTTTGGGCGTAACGTGCAATAAACCAATCAGCGTGTCACTCGCCCTTCCCTTTAAGAGCCAGGTGCGGTCTGACTTTGGCAGATTGCAATTTCAGTGGTGTATCACTCACGCTCTGAGAAGGCTTGCTGAAGTGGTGGAGTGCCTTGCCTCTAGAATAATGTTATTTTATTTGGTATTCTGCTTATTGTTGATGTAAAAGTTTGCATATCTGCCAACTGGCAAGCGCAATGGGTTTGTGCACTGCTGCGGTCCCAGGTGTGCATAACAAGCGGGGTATGCGCGGTGTTGGGCACGTACCTGTGACAGTCTGTCTGTTGATGTCTGCCTTGATTGTTTTCAGTCAGTGGCACACCTGTGTTTTCCATTGCCAAGATAGCAATACACCAGAAATTTACCTAAACACCACACCCATCAGCGTAGATATATTCTCAAGCACCGTTGCTATTTAAACGAGGCAGGCAGAAGGCGTGAAAATGGCCTGCCTATAGTGCACTACTCTTACTAGGGTTCCACAATTTGGTTATGGTCATCGAAAAACACAGTGCAAAAGGAAATTCTGTGCACTGTAACAATCCAAATCTGCACCACAATAAGTAGTTAACAAATGATATACACTAGTAGATATGAAATTCCCATAATTCATTGCATGGTTTGGTTTCAGGATTCACGGGCAGATTTTCTGAGGAAGCCAAGCGTTCAGATTGTTTATGTGATGCAATCTGCTGTCGCACAGCAATGAGGTCACACACACAACCACACGTCAGAAATCATTCACTACCTTGTGGAATTGTGTTCCCTATAATAGTGCTCTGTATTGTGATCTGGATCTGATTCTGATTCTGATTCTGATTTTTACAGTAACAGTGTGTTTTTTGGGAGCCTTAATTGTAACAGTGTCTTAGTTGTAACAGTGTGTTTGTTTGGTGAGGCTTTTTTGTTTGTGAGGTGTGTTGCTTTGGGGGGGCTAAGTTGTTTACATGCTTCAATTGGCTGCTGTGTTACAGCCAACAAAAAATAGACTAAATCAATGCACTTTGGTTAAATCGGACTTTAGTTCATTTTCAGACTTGGTTTGTTTCATTCAGGCAGCTGTTACCCTAGAATGTCGATAATTACTACAGCTATGAACAGATGCCATCTCTCTCGTTGCTCCATATTAAACCACACAGATATATGCACTAGTCCAGAACACAGGACCTTCTACCTGTATTTACTTCTCTTGTTCCTGCCCCAGACAGTTCTGACCAATAGGCTCACATGGTTTGTTGTGTTGTGATCAAACCAAACCAAGGTGGAAAACACTCCACGTTTACAAACCCATCAACTAATTCAGACCAGAACCAACTATGGATGTGAAAGCGCACTCAGACACTTAATTATCAAGTCTGGAATCGGGAGAAATATCTGTCCAACTGCTGTCTAATGAAATAAATGATAACTAACCCATGTCTGTACAGCTGGGGCAGTCATTCCGTAATGCTGCAACAGACAGAAGTCAAGCACACCGAGGTATCAGTGAGATGCTGAAGTCTGTGACCTCTCTGTTGGTTGAGGTTAGGAGGCGTGATTCTCTGAGTACGGGTACGTCTGATGGGGGCATCAGGTTTTGGTATGAAATTGAATACAGTGGCAGCTGGAGAGAGATTGCAAGAAGAGGTGCAATGCAGTAGATTTGTAAACTCTGTGACAACGCAGAATTCTCGGCAACGCTGCTCCGATTATTTTCCTCCTACAGGATCTTCTCATCTCTCTCTCTCTCCCACCCTCCCTTTTGCTTTTTTCTCCCTTGCTCTGTTTCCCTATCTCCCTCCCTCTCTCTCTCCCTCTCTCAATCTCTCTTTGCCTCACAAATGAGTTCATTTCAGTCTCATCTGCGGTTCTCTGGAAGTAATTACAGCATCCACATTAAAAAATATGCTGTTCAAAAAGACTCCCCTCACAGCACAAGACTTTCACTTCCCTTTATTAGCCCAGAATGTAGGCGGCCTTAATGAACCAAACTGAATAAATCTCGTTACCAGCTGATGAACACATTCATCCCACTCATTGGAGGCCTTGCCATTTTTCTATGAAGGGTGACTGTTTCTGTAGCGAATTGGAAGATTGCCAATTACTGTAAGGCTAAATAAATCTGTCAGAATTTGAACCCTTCTTTGTGGCATACCTGATCTATAAGCGTCTCAGGAACCCAAGAATCAGGAATTATGTCTTTTGTTCTCATCATGCGAGCTTTCAGCCCTGTTTGAATACCGCTTCATCAAAATGCGGTACGAGAACTCCTGCGCTCCTGCCCTTGCACGCTGCAGTCTCTTTATGCAACCGTGTTTCTATAGCGTTTTTCTAAAGCATGCTATTTTTACACATGAAGTCTTAAGACTTTAAAAGCAGGTTTGCAGCTGTGGGTCTCTCGTCGGTGGTGTGAATGGTGATTCACCTCTCGCTGAACCTCGGCAGTAGGTAGATGCCAATGTGGCTGTTGGCACCGCTCAGGCCGTGGTTCTGCCAAGCGTTTGTACCCGTCCGCCGTGTCTGGCGAGGGTCTTCCCTGGCAAGCTGCCTGTTCCCCCCGATCCCCAAAGAAGGCCACCAGAAAAAGACAGGCTGCGCTAAATCCTCTTCAGAAACTGTGTGACGCCACGACTATTCAATGTGTTTCTGAAAATCTCTTTAATCGCCGCTCCTGGTCAGTGATGCTGAAGCAGAAAGACACAAGCGCAGCATTGCCCTGGCCTCCATCGCTGCGCTGTGGCGCTACAGCTGTCAGCTTGCGCTTTTTGTTTACTTGCGCATTCCAAGGTTATTTTGGGAAGGAACTGGAAGACAAGAAGAACTCCACCCTCATCTCCTCCATATCTCCTTCCTGGCCTCCTCCCTCCCACCTCCTGTGAGACTTCCTGCTTGGCGAGCCATCAAGTCTCCCCCATCAGCCGGCTAAGAGATGGGAGGCAGACTCAGCAGGCATTAAGACCGGATTCTTCTCTGAGTTTTATCTTCCTCTCAGAGGAAGCCATTTGTGAATCTACATAAACATTTTACACTGACCCAAGCAAATGTTTGCCTTGCGCCAACACGTGCCGCTAACCTTGCTCTTGCACCGCCCCACAACTTTCGGTGACCTGAATATTCCTGCTAGTTATCAGAAATCCGCTTAGGATCAGTTCCATTCCTAGGGAGAAGAGGAAGAGAAAAGAAGTGGGGCACACGTGGAAAATAATATAGATTATATATATATTATATGTTTTATTTGCTTCCCCAATCTGATCTGAGTACTTCAGTGCTTTTGGCTGATACTGACCTTATCCAATCTTTGTGCTGTAAATAATACAGTGCTAAAAGTTAGGTAAGATGTGCTGCTAATTAATATTGAAATAAAATCACTTTGCGTGTAGTAAACATTTTATATAATGTGAAGTTCTGGACTAAATTATTTTTAATATCTAATATTACAGTGTGACGAGCAAGCAGGTATAGACAAGAATAGTTGAGTAGTGTTGATAGGACAGATCATTTGATCTTCAGTTTGTAGTGTTTTGGTCTCTCCCTATTCATAGAGATAGAAGCCTAGTCTCAAATGACTGGACATGACTGTTGCAAAGATGGCCGCTGAGTAAACAGACTTGCCTATAAGGATTTTGATATTATGCAGTGGAAAAGTACTAAAAGACAAGTATCTATGAATCGTAGTGATGGTGTTTTGTGGGGGGCTGTGGTAGTGGAAAATGAACCAGGTACCTGGTACCAAAAAGCAAGTAGAGCTGAGTAGAGTCGAGTATTGTAGGCACCATCAGAGACATTACGACCAAGAAGTTCTCATAACGCTCAACATGGCATCTGTTTACAGATAAAGTCCTGCCTTTCAACAAAACGAGCCAATCAGCTTACTGGTTTCACTGCGAGCTGAGGACCAGCCCTCAATGTGGAGATCTGCACAAGCGCAGTAGCCAGAACGAGCTGATAAATCAGGTTTTTTGTGCAGTAGTAAGCTAAACGCAACAAACCGTTCATGAGGTTTTTGTCAGAATTTGAATATTAATTTTACCTTTACTTTTAAATATTGGGTTCTCTCCCTATTCATAGAGATAGAAGCCTAGGTAAAGGCCTTTGGTATCATGCAGTGGAAAAGTACCAAAGAGATGTAGGTATTAGTTTTTTTTTTTTTAAATGACTCATGTCCAAAACTGTGATTTTGGATGGAGTTATGCTTTAGGAGAAAGTCTTTAACTTGCTCAAGCACACACTCTAACTCTTACTTGCATCAATTGTGTGTGAAGCAACAGTGATGAAACTGTCAGTCGCGGATCCACAGTGCTGCCTCAGCCTCTGTTGTAAATGCTGTGAGTCAGTTTCCGAACAGATACAAGCAGAATCGAGAATCTTTATTTCATTTTTATTTATGTGGCCGAAGCAATACAGATGAACATTGCTTAATGAAGCTGCAACACATGTTATGCATGTTGGGCTTTCAAATCATTTAGAGTTTTTTTTCCCCCCAGAGTATTCAGTATTAACAGTAACACTAACAGTAACAATACAGTGCTAAAAAGCAAGAGTTGTTGGCTGATTTAAAAAAGGTATGCCAGCACTGATCACAGTAAAAGTTCCAAAGTAGAAATAAGGCATAAAATATTTGAATAACCTGGTTTTAAACACATTTTATGATATGCAATTGAAACCAGAAGTTTATATACACTATATAAAAAGACATATGCATTTTTTCTCACTGTCTGACATGAATTTAGAATAAACTTTTCCTGTTTTAGGTCCATTAGGATTACCAAAATTATTTCTATTTGCTAACTGCCAGAATAATAAGACAGGCAATTGTTTAATGCATTTTTATTACTTTCTTCACAGTTAAAAGTTTAAATACATTTCATTAGTATTTGGTACCATTGCCCTTAAACTGTATGATTTGGGTCAAACGTTTTGGAGATCCTTCCACAAGCTTCTCACAATAGTTGGCAGGAATTTTGGCCCATTCCTCCTGACAGAACTGGTGTAACTGAGCCATGTTTGTAGGCCGCCTTGCTCGCACATGCCTTTTCAGCTTTGCCCATAAATTTTCAGTAGGATTGAGATCTGGGCTTTGTGATGGCCACTCCAAAACATTGACTTTGTCATCCTTAAGTCACTTTGTAACCAGTTTGACAGTTTGCTTTGGGTCATTGTCCATTTGGAAGACCCATTTGTGCCCAAGCTTTAACTTCCTTGGAGTTCCTTGAAGTCTTGAGATGTCGCTTTAGTATTTCCACATAATGTTCTTTCCTTATGATGCCATCTAATTTTTGCACCAGTCCCTCCGGCAGCAAACCAAGCCCACAACATGATGCCTCCACCCCCGTGTTTCACAGTTGGGAAGGTGTTCTCAGGCTTGCAAGCTTCCTCCATTTGCATTTTTTTATATTTATTTTGGAGTAATGGCTTCTTCCGTCTTTTGCTTTTGTTTTTGGGTTGATTTGGGCACATTTCGGACCAAAGCACGTTCATCTCTGGGACACAGAAACTGTCTCCTTCCTGAGCGGTGTGATGGCTGGACATTCCCCTCTTGTTTGTACTTGTGTTTAATTGTTTGTACAGATGAACGAGGCACCTTTAGGCATCTGGAAATTGCACCCAAGGATGATCCACACCTTTTCTTATTCAGAATTCTTTTCCTGATTTCATGGCTGATTTCTTTCGACTTTCCCATGATGTTACACAAAGAAGCAGTGTTTTTCATTTGTGCCTTAAAATACACCCAAAGGTGTGTCTCTAATTAACTCAAATATTGCCAATAAACCTATTAGAAGCTTCCAAAGACATGACATCATCATATGGGCTGTCCCAAATTAGTGTATTTAAACTTTTGAAAGTAATAAAATTCCCTGTCTTATTATTCTGGCAGTTAGCAAATAGAAATATTTTTTGTAATCCTAATTGACCTAAAACAGGAAAAGTTTATTCTAAATTCATGTTAGACAGTGAGAAAAAATGCATATGTGTCTTTTTATAGAGTGTATGTAAACGTCTGTTCTCAACTGTATTATGATCAACAGTTCATTCAGGTCAGTGAGAATATTACATTACAGAAATTACCCAAATCCTCTAAAGCAATCTCTGCAAATTGTTGCAGTACATTATAGACACATCCATCTTTTTCCTCCCCAGCGTAAAAGACTGCAAAAAGTGAACTCCACAGAAGCTGTGGATTTTAATGGCCTTGCCGTTCACCTTTGTGGCGCAACATTGCAATAAAGTCAATCACAGTTTTATTAATTTTGGTCAAGAGTGGCAATTACATGCTAATCACTGCAAGACGTAATTGAGCTGTCAGAGCGTAAACCCTTCTTCATGATTGCTAGCTGTATAATTTCGGACGCTGTCTCAGTCATTAGACAGATTAGTGTTTTTTTATGAGGAATGCTGTGATGTTTAGTGACAGTATAAATTTAGTCTGATTAACCTATCAAATTCTCATCAAAAATGACAATGCACAGACATGCCATAATTCACACTGGGATGCAACCATAGATGAGTCAAGCAGCCTGTTGGCTTAAATGAAAGAGATACAGACTCCAACCGCGTCCTTATCAGACAGACAGATAGTGTCCCCCCGTAAGAAGTCTGTGTTGTCTGGCTCGTGTCTTTTCTTTCTTCAGAGAAGCATCACGGCGCTGATCAAAAGTGATGCGAATGACAGGGCGAATTGCGTTTGAAACGGGGGGTTGTCTTTGAAATGCTAAAGACCAGTTGCATCTTTAGCATCTTCAGATTGTCAAGCCTTTGTGGAAAGAGCACAGGAGATCGTATCTCATTCATCTAGGCTGCTTGAGTCCTGTTTGGGACACACGTCGGCACATCTTAACTGCTAAATACTCACACCCATGCCTATTAAACTTCACATTAACGTGAACATTTGAAATCAAAGGCCTTTTTCTTGGCATGTTTAATTGTGCGACCTGAGAAACTACTGAAAAAGTGTCCTCAAATATGAGTTCTTGCCTTTCTAGTGCCACATTAAATATTTAATATTTAATATTTATGCTTCTACCCTGTGTCAGAGGAGAAGTCTCAGCCCATTCCACCAAATTAGACTGATTGGGCCTCTGTGTGTGTGATAACTGTAGCTTCTTTGCTGGCTGCATCACTGTAGCCAGGTCCGTCGTTTGAAGAGGTTACCGCGAGTCCATCAGAGCTGATCAGGCCTTTGATCCTGTGCTTAGTGCCCTGAGAACGTGGGACTGGCTCTTCGGCAGCAAAATCTATCCAGAAGCTTTGCACTTCAGCACGGCGGCGAGCGGGGAGTGCGGCACAGACCGATGAGAACTCTTTAAAGTGCGGTTTGATTTTGACGGCCTCTGAGGGAGTGCTCTTACGGAGGAGTCAGACACATGAGCCCCGCTTGTCCGCCGTACGAATTTTAATGACTTGTTGCCTATAGAAATACTCCGTATAAAGCAGCTGGCCTTGCCCACAGAGTCCATTCTCGTTCGGAGAGCCACGTATTCCTGCACTCACGTAGCCAAGTTCAAACGACAAGAGGTGGACAATGGAAGTGTCTGCGGCGTGTAGCACTTTTAGCATGAAAGAAACGAGTTGGCGCTTATATTCCCAACTGTCAGGTTTTCATCTTCAAATGGGCCTCCCTCACAGTCCTCGCTCTCTCCCCCTCCCCACATCACTTTCATTCTTTCGCTGAAACTCTGGCATGAATATTAATATTCGGCAATAAACATAGACCTCGATTCCAACCGGTTCCATCAGGAAGTCCACTGATACCGTACAACTGAACTGAATCAAATGCTCTGCTGGCGTGTGTTTGGAAGGACTGTCAAAGTCACAGGGCATATGTCCATTGGTTTGCCGGATGGGGGAAAAAAGCAGCAATGAGAAAGTGTGTTTATGTGTGCGAAAGGTGAGTGTGGGTGTGTTTATGTGTCAGTGTCAGGGAGTTAAATTCGACAACAGCCATGAGTTATCAAAGTCAGGCCTCTCCTGGAGGGTATATTGAACAGAGAGTGCAAAGAGTCTCGTGGAAAACTGATGAGCCAAGCGCACAGAGCCGTAAGCATCCAACATTTTTTTACCATAGAGATACAAACACTATTGTTGATTCAGGCATTGTTTAAAGGCATGGATATTGTCAGACATTGTTTTATGCACCATCCAGTTTTGATCCTTTGTATTTAGCTTTTAAACAGAGCGCCCGCTAATGTCCTCTGGGCACCATTAACAGACATTATTCACAGCCCACAGAAGTGAGCAGTGTTCTCATTTTACAGGTTGCAGTGTAAAACCTAATGTAATAAACATTATTTTAGTGCTTTGACTTTGTTTGAGCTACTTTATCTCCAGACGTTTGTCTATGTTTGTCCGTTTTTGCCTGTCCCACCAAAAACCATGGCTGTTTTGTTGTACTTGTGCAATGACAAAGATACTTTATTCTGTCAATATGAGGAAATACACTCCCACCACATACAAACTTTTGAATTGGCTGAAACGCATATAATGATCAGGGAGTTAAATCAGATTGCTGCATTATGAGAGAACAACCACACTGTAAAACAGTTTTAAAATGTGGGCTACAAATCAAAACAAATCAGTCAAGAATTTCAGATTATATACATAGTTTATTAAAAACTGAGTTCAGTATTTCTGAGCAGTACATCTTACCTAAATTATGTGACTGGATTATTTATATAAGTCCCAACATTTGATCGGTATCACCTGATCCTAATGCAGGGGACCAAAAACTGGATCATGATACGTGACATGTATCGCAATATTTTGTTTTCTGAGGTTTGTTAAAATTTAAAAACCTGCCCCAGCACAACAGTGGTGCCACACATATAAAAAAAGTTATATAAAAAAACGATAAACAAAAGAAATTTACTGTGATGTTAGAACAAATGGTGTTGCTGTAACGTGCTTTCTCATTCATAAACATGAGTTTCCGTCCAGTTTTACACTTTGTGTCGAGTCGTGCTACCCACTGATATGTCCTACTTAGCAGCTCTACGTATGCGCAGATTCACAATTTTGTATGTTTTCCAGTATTTTTTTTATGATAATTCTGTTTTTCTTGGGTTAATATTTGCAAAAATGTAATGCCTTATCACCTCAATTATCAGCTCAATATAATAAGTGAAGCTATCAAAATATCTTACCTGTACTTCTGTTGTGAGATTCTCTAATATAATGCTATTAGCCTGTCAAAGTATCCTACCTACTGGTTCATTTAGGGCAGCTTTGCCTATTAAAACAATATGTTAGCATGCTTTGATACATCCATCCATTTATCTATCCATCTTCTTCTTCTTCTCCGCTTCCTCCTGGTCAGAGTTGCGGTGGGTGCTGGCCTACACATAATCATTAGGTGCAAGGCAGAATATCCTCTTGGCATGGCACCAGTACATCCCCAATGATACATTTCCCAGTAATTTATCTTTATAACGAATAAATATTGTTATATTAGCAACTTCTACAGACCAATTGCCTAGCCAGAATTTCATTTTGAAAGAGGGCTGAGCTTGTAGGCTTTAACTCCCGTAAATCCCAGGAACATCACTTTAGTGAGGATGACAACCACTCAAGCCACCTAGCCTACTTCACTGTAGATTGATTGTTCACCTGCCTAATTAGTATAACAGCTAGCCGAACACCATGGTGAATGAAGGCAAGTCCTAACATTTACAGCACTGGGAACAGATGTCTAGAGCAAATGGCTGACATGTTTTCCCTTGTATTTTTTAACATTGGTGACTTTATAAATGACCTAGCTTGCTATCTATAGTAGCCTAGACTAGAAGCCTCATATTGATTCTGTTTATTAAAAAAAAACGCATTGTTCCGTTCCGTGCAGAGCTTAGCCAGACCATTGGTGGACCTTTGTTTAAAGCAGAAGAAGATACTAGTTCTTCTTGTATTAAAGGACTCCAATACCTATTACATTTAATTGGCATCTGCTGATTTCTTTCAAGCTGTCAGACATCCGGGGGAAGAGTGAAGAGACCTTCCCCTCCACGCTCCCGTATAGCTTTGCCACATTTCGCACAGTCATATTCTTGTTCTTGTGACATATAAGCATGCACACACAACCATGTACTCTAGGCCAGTATTTTCTTCTAGACCTAGACTCTTTCTTTCTCTCTCTCTGATCGCTTCATGATTGATTGTGACCTTACACTTCCCCTTTGGCATTGTCATGGTTCCACTCCGTGAAGAATGAGCATGGGAACCCAAACCAATGATCTTTTTCGCATCCAGCAAAATGGACCGTGAGTCTGAATAATTCAATTTGTATCCATCAAAGCACTCACAGGCTTTTACCCAGCATGCTCTGCTCTGAAGGATGGCGAGTAGCTCACTTTGTCTGTACCACAAATCCAGATTCTGTTCCCAGTGTGGGAAAGAACTTAGAACGACCTAATGATGCTGGCATTTCCTGGCTTTTATAGAGAAGACTGATCAGGGGAGCATTCCTCAAAGTGTCACCACTGAATCTACATAGTATGATAAATCAGCTAACTGTGACTGCTCAGTCACACCACAGCATTTGTTGGAATCAAACTAGTTAGACGCACAGTTTTCTTATTTATGTAGTTATTGACTAAGTGAGGAAACATACTACCTACTATGCTTATGCCAGTCTATGTGACACTTATATTGTAGTCTTCCCACAGTTCTGCTTTTTAGAATAAGCTATTTTATCTCCATTCATTTTCTAAATATTGTTATCAAAGAGGATATCTCAGATACTGCTTTCCTATTATTTATTGACAGCATTTTTCTAAAGCTCCTTCCCTTCAAATTTATTAATACAAATTTTAGAACACCTTCATTTCCACCAACCTTAAGTAAAATCCATGATACATTATCTAAACCTGGACCACAAAGCATTCTGAATGCACATTCTTCAATTAAAGGAAAGTATCGGCCAGAACTAGACTTAATCCCAACCGTGAAACTGATCCTGTATACACTTTATGCCTAAATGTTTGTGGACATTTTGAATGAATGCATTCAACTACTTTAAGCTGCACATATTACACCTGACCAAAATTCCTGTTCCTGTGTATAGTGAGTAGAAGATAAACTGATTTACAAATCATAACATTAAAGATGAAACATTATTTTTACCATTTTAGATTCAGATTTGTGTATTATTTTAGAACGATAAACAAAAATGAGTACCTTGAAAGAACATGGTCAACCCAAATGATATAAGCTCTAAAGAAAAAGCTCTAACTTCTTATAACTTCTTAAACCTTGTCCCAACAATCAACAACCATGGACTCATCTGAGCAGCTGCCTAAGACTCTGAAAATTAAAATAATGCTCAGAAATGCTCAAAAAGCAGGAGAAGGCTTTAAGCTGACAGCAAAGTGATAATCTATAGCGTTTTTTTAGGTATGTCAGTTGACAGAAATGATGGAGGTCAAGATGAGGTCTGGAAGACCTGTAAAAATAACTGAAAATGTGAAAAGGATGGCTTCTACAGCAGCACAATGATCCTAATCATTCCACCATTCATATCCACTGTAGACTACCTCAAGAGCAAGCTGAAGGTTTTGCAGTGACCCTCACACTCCTCTGACCTACACATCATTGGAAATCTCACAGCCCAACAATCTCACAGAACTAAAACTGCCTTTTGCAAGGAAGAATAGGAGAAAATCCCCCAAACATGAGCTGAAAGACTCTTAGCTGGATACAAAAAGCGTTTGCAAGCTATGATAGTTAAAGCACCACTATGTAAAAAACTTGCTCCCCCTACAGTCAGGAAGTGTAATTCCTGCTTTGAGCCACCACTAAAGGACTGATATGGTACGGTAATATTACAGGATTTTACACAGATATAACAAATATGTGTTACACAGCGTGAAACAGTTCTCTACAACGTGTTATCTTGCCCCCTTCTCCAAAGTTACATGCCTAGCCCGGAGTAGCACTGAGAGCAATGCTATTGTCTCTATTACAAGTCAGGGGAACATCGGCATGATTTTAAAGCTGTAATTAAAGGTAAAAATGCTAAATAGTGTTGCTTTAAGTGCTGACATTCTATTTCGAAACTCTAAAAGATATAAAAATATAATAAATAGAAAACAATATAATGTGTTCACTGAACTTTTCACAGTACCAGATAGCTGGACCAGGTTGCCCATACTTTTGCATGAAGCTGTAATTGGGGACAGCTAAGTACAGTCATGTTTCACATATGCGCAAAGCCTAATAAATATCTTCTTAAGCTTAGATAACAGGCATAACTGAAAGTAGGTCCATATCTCCTGGTCAAAACAAAGCACTTGATTTAGGACTTATCCAGGCTCCTGCTAAAAGCCTTAGTTAAAGGACTCTCGCTGCTGTTCTACTTCTTTTTCATTTTTAATCCCTTGCTTTTCTCTCCCTATTTTTAAATGGTTCTGTTCTGTTTTGATGTGCTGTATAAACAACTCTTTGTTGAGCCTCATCAAATGCTATTGTTAATCAACATTGTGAAGTTTTCATTTCATTTCATGCAATAAACATAAAATAGAGATAACCTCCTTTTCCGTAAATTAGAATGAATGTAGTAATGAAATGGGCACAGATATTAGTATTACACATTATTCTTCCTTATTGTTTTCTATCATGGTCAGTTAGGACCAAAAAGGACTAAATTACAAGTAAAAAAACAAGTAATTATATCCATTGTGTGATTTAAGAAGATTTTTAATAGGCCTACATTTGGATTCTCTGCATCTTTTGCCTTGAAACCATGTTCAATACATAGCCCAGAAAACATTCTAGGCTTCTATTCCCAGTCCAGGACCAGTACTTATAAGTATCAGCCTAATAAGCCCTTCAGTAAGCAAAGTTTTTTTCCCAACTTCTCTCTCAGTGTGTGCATATTAAGTCACAGTAGCTGCTGGTGTAATCTGGACCAGTCCTGACATTGCAGCCTGTCATACCACAGAGTGATTTTACTTTCCTGTATAATTGCTTTAAAAATGTGCATTTTACAAATAATAATTGGACATTTTCCACATTTTGAAATGCTGGGAAGCAGGTCTTAACAGTCTTAGACAATTCAAAGCAGGGATCTAAGTAAGATCTTAATTCATCACACTGGTGATATTAACAGCCTTTCTCTATTCCATAAGTCAACAGAAATACAATTAAGTTTTCTTTACTAGCTGCCACAAAAGTATATTGCTTCACTGAAAAATTGTCACTTTTTATTTCCACACTGTCACCAAATGCACAAATATCAAATTGAACTTTCCTTGATCGAGCCAAATCTCCAGTCATTAAGAATATTACTATAGCCTCAGGGCTGTTTTTCTAGTTGTACAAAGTTGTGATTTTGGCTGCAAATGTTCATTCAAATGCCAGTGGTACTTACCGACATAGAAAATATTCATATTTTCTAGTAAAATCTTGCAATACATCTTCACCTTATTCATAAGACTATTATAGAGACCAATACCTTAACATTGTAACATTTCAACATTCGTAAAGGTGCCGTAGATTAGAAAACTATATTTATCTTGGCATACGTCAGTAATGAGAGTTTGGTACGTAACAAAACACTGGCTCTTCATTGAAAAGTATCAAAATAAAAAATAATCAAAATAAAGCTGTAAAACAGGCCAATTCCAAAACCCTAAGACCATTATATAACAGTCCTGGGTTATTGCAGTTAAACCCCCCCAAACTTACATACACACAACCCACAGCTTTAAGCCTTTCGGACCTTAAAGCTGTGACCCGGTAAAACACATCGGCAACTTCTGGGGAAAATGTGGTGTTGTTGTTGCGTGTAGTTCGTTTTCTCAGACTGTCTTTCCCCAGGTTCTTCAGCAGTAACAGTGGCGAGCATGCATATCACCGCCAGACTCTAATTATGAGAAAGCAATAGATTAGAAAGCTAACCAGGTGGTTTTACCATCACTTCAGCTCATCAACCACACATTGAGTCAGGAATAACAGCCAAAAATGTTTACAATGTCTTTACATTGTTAAAAACAAAGGTATGGTATGCTGCACTGTGCTACGTGTCTCCTGTGTGATGTTGCGGTGCCGTAGGCCGGCTAATCAGGGCAAAGCTCACCAAATTACTCACAAGCCCAACAAAAAAAGGTAATCATGCTGTTTCATTTTGATGCATTTTGATAACAGGTCTGTAAACAGGCTTTTAAATCCCCCTTCTGGACATTCTCAATCAAAGTCGACACACTCACTGTTAATGCATAGTTTTTAACATACTGAATAAATGCCTTCCATGGCACTTGTGAACCATTTAGATGAAAAAACTGGTAAAGTCTGTTACTTTTATGTAGATGGTTTAATAAGCCATTAGATCAGGCTGTTGTGTTTGTTTGAATGAAGGCATGTTCACACCAGGGTTTCCATTTGCACATAAATACTGATATTTGACAGGAAGAAAACAATCTCTGCAAGACTAGCAAATTAAAAAATCCTGCCAGATACGCTGGGCCAGATTTGCCTCTGCGCAGGGCCGTCCCAAGCTTTTATAGGGCCCTAAAAAGATTTTCATTTGGGGGCCCCCCATACCTCCACCTCAGCACCAGATGCTTCATCATTTTAAAGGCAAAGAGATATTGTTCAATACGCTGAAGTGCCCGGGCCTTTATCGACCACCCAAACGGTGCATATGTGCATTTGCCCAACAGTGACAGCAGCCAATAGCAGAAATTGATTGACCTAGCATTGGTGTGCCAACTATGAAAGTAACTTAATATAAAAATCCCTCTTACCGGTGTAATACCATTTCAATATATTATTCAATGATATTTTTAAAATAAGTATTTTTTAATCATGATATCCTGGTACTCTTGGGGGGCCCTCTGGTGGATTGGAGTATGCCTTGGGCCAGCTCTGCCTCTGCGCTAAAGCAAAATGTGCTACATGATATATGCAAGATGAAGGCATTGAAGCTATGGACTGGCTCGCCCGTTCCCCAGACCTAAATCCGATTGAGCACATCTGGGACATCATGTCTCGCTCCATCCACCAACGTCACGTTGCACCACAGACTGTCCAGGAGTTGGTGGATGCTTTACTCCAGGTCTGGGAGGAGATCCTCATCAGGAGCATGCCCAGGCATTGTAGGGGGGTCATACAGGCACGTGGAGGCCACACACAATACTGAGCCTCATTTTGACTTGTTTTAAGGACATTACATCAAAGTTGGATCAGCCTGTAGTGTGTTTTTCCACTTTAATTTTGTGTGTGACTCCAAATCCAGGCCTCCATTGGTTAATACATTTGATTTCCATTGATGATTTTTGTGTGATTTTGTTGTCAGCACATTCAACTTTGTACAGAACAAAGTATTCAATGAGAATATGTCATTCATTCAGATCTAGGATGTGTTATTTGAGTGTTCCCTTTATTTCTTTTGAGCAGTGTATGTGTGTGTGTTTGCTCTTTCCACTATTCTGTATTCATGTGGTCTGAAATCCCTCTCAAGAAGGTCCACTGCTTCTCAGTTGCATATTTGATGCTCAATCCTAACAGATCAAAATGAGCCTTTTAATATATGGGCTACATTTGTCCAGCAAAGTGAAGCATTCTCAGATGATTCTCTGTGGGGCAAACACACATAGCCTGTTTGGGAATTCACCAGAGGCCTTCATGGCTGCATATGCTGCTCCTGTCAGGCCATCTGTGCTATCATAACCAACAAACAAGAAGCTGGCCTGGTTATCTGGCTAATGTATACTTGAATGTAATGAGGTTTATGTCAAGAAAACCTTCCTAGCAATCTCAGTTTTCTTTAGGTGCATCCATGAATTGTTTAATGATGGCATTCGAAAAAAAAAAAAAGCTGGAGACACTGAAACATGACCCACTGGCTCAGAATGCAAACAGATGAACCTGACCTCCAGATGACCGGTAGGAAAAGGTCATCTGTGGAAACAGTGACACTCCAAATGCACTGGTAATGAATGGCAGGATGTGTGACTGACTGCAGGGCTGGAGAAAGCCTCCTGGGACCAAGAGAGTAAATCATGCTTAGACACATGATTTTTTCTCGTAAAAAAAAAAAAAGGCTGGCTGCTGGGGGAGGCTTGCGTCAAAGTTAGACTGAGTGGATTTCGAGCTTCGGCCACAACAGCAAATCCATAACACTCAGGCTACGCAGCACACATGCATGCGGCAGTGCAAGTAACAGACGAGCATGTACATGTAGACACTTAGATAATCATCTCACATTACACATACACATCCCCAGATTTACAGCCACTTACACACGAGCTGTCAAGCTGCATTGCAGCTCTCACCTTACCATCAGGAAATTAAATTCACATACGCACAACCGAAATGGCCTAGATTTACTGCTCTCTCTTTCCCGCCTTCCTCTGTGAATCAGCCCCCTCATTCATCTGTCCGTCAGCCAGGGTTTTAATGTCTGCCACATTCTACAGGCTGTTTGCACAGCTGGGGCTGTGTAAGAGTGACGCTGTGTCAAAGTAAAGTACCCACCTGTCAGACTTGCATCTTATGGGCTCTACATTGTGGAATGAATGCATTGTGCAACACTATGACCCAGCAGCTCTAAAGAGTTTCTGGCATCATCTCTACCCATATAGCTGAAGTCTAGTCCAGTAGGACTGGAGCACTGCAGCTTTCTGATTCTGCTCTGAAAAGTCACCACACGCTTGCCTCAGACTCCTCCTGAACAACTGTTGAGTTGTTCAGTAATCTCAAACAGACTTTCTTGTGAAGTATATAAGCTATAAAACTAAACATTTCGTTGCTGACAACAGTTGTAGCAGCCAGTAGAGGCGCTATGATGAAGCCCAGCAGGCCTAGGACCACCCATTTTCTTCTAAACTAACTCACTTACTCACATTTAGCAGGCTTTCGGTGCTTCGCATCAGTGATACTGCGCATCCATCACATTTATCACTGGACCCCCCAATACGACTGCTGAAATGTACTTTCAGTATGGAAATCTTACTAATAATTGAATCTGAAAAAACACAACAAGGCTTAGCGAACTCCTAAGCTATGCTTATACTATTTGTCCCATCCACAAATTTTAAATAATAGTAGCTACCATCTTAACCTTTTAAAGCAGAAAGGCCTGTTACACACTAAGGTGTATAATTCAGTAACTGCCGGGACTTCTGTACAAACTGGTGGGGCTTTTCTTTGGTAATAGAATAGTGGGCCATTGGCTGTTTAGGGCTTAAACCCTGAACTCGGTCCATTTTTCTGTTCATTTCTGTAGATAACAGCAACATTGCCTTGCTGTTCATCTTAATGGGGTCAGTATACTGTATCAAGAGTGATGGATACATCACCATGGTCCCGCAAAAACTTTGTGTCTCCATTTTTTGGCATAGTGTGAATCTGGCAATTTCATCAGAAATTCTCCAAATTGACCTGGAATAAATCATTGTACAATTACGTCCATTGAAAATAACCCCTTTTTACTCAGTAACTACAGGGACTTCTGTAGAAACTGTTGGGGCTGTTCTTTGGGATTATAAGTTTGTAGTAACAATTTTGGCCTGCTGATAGGCCGTAGGCTGTCTAAGGGGTCAAGAAAGTTTTTTCCTTCTTCTGTCAACTTTACATTTTCGTGTCAAACAATATCTATATGTAGTATTTTTACATTCCTGTGAGCAGAGAATACACTAAACTATGCCAGACTGGTGTCCTCCAAGGCTGGAGTTTGAAGGCCATGATCAGAGTGCTTCAGATGCTTTATATTTTTTACTCGAAATCTGACTTTGTCTCTTGAGACGTTGAACACAGGAGCTGTTTAAAGGCATTTCTGTATAAGCAAGTATAAGCTTTAAGACCACATATATTTCTATATATACATATATTCAAGTCTCTCTTTCTCTCATCAATGTTCAGTCATGAACAGGAGATAACAGGAGAACTCAGTCGATCAGCAGCATCAGACTTTATTCCACTTTTCATGAAATACCAGGCTAAATTCCAGCCCAGATCTTGCATTTTCTTTTCTCTGTTTGTTTTTTAATGGAGCTGGAGTTTAACTTGACATTTAAAGCATGCCCCTCTGACAGGCACATTCTATTGCCCCAGCAGGGGCAATTACATTTTACTGCCCCACAAGAATGGAAGAGAACAGCTGTTTTAATTGAGCTAAGTGGAGGAAATGGAATGTGCTCTGTGGGTGGTTCATGCTCAGGTATATTTCATATTCCGGCTGCTGCCTGAAGGACTGCTTCTTACTGACCACTTCCTGCTAAAACAAAGTGTGACCACTTATGGCGTTGAACATCAATGCATGAAATCTGAGTTAACGCTTAACTTTAACGCTTCAGTAAATAGATATGTGTGAAATTTGAGAGAGGTTCTTATTTGATCATTCAGTCAGAAGATTTTTGTCTTCCTGTTATCCTTCATCTTACTGATATTGAAGTATCCACAAGTCAGGGCTGTAAGACATACTTTATGCTTTATTCTCATGTCATTTTCTGCTGATGTTGTTTACAATCTATCGCTGAAGACAGAAGTGTGGCTTTGCAAACATATTTCTTATTTACCCATATTCTGCAGCCACTGCTGCTTGGTTGACAATCTGACAATTTCTCGTGTACTGCTTGTACTTGTACTCTATTTCTGGACTAATGATTTCTTTTATTTATGAATATTTGATACACCATTTTTTATGGACAAAAACTTTTATCACATCCCATTTTAAACCCCTAGACATTAACATAGTTTCAAAAGTCTTGCACACTACATGACTAGGGATCATACACTACACGATTCCATCCGGCTGCTTAACCGAACCGAACACGCCACAAAATATGCATGCCTCACGTTACGTTGTATAGTTTAAGGTGTACCGCACTTTTTGTGCTCAGTTTTCATTGGCTTTTGATGGGACTTGTTCAGATTGAGTTGCTGACCAGTGTACACTGCTGGATTACTCTCAGAGTTGGTAAGAAAAAATTAAACGTTTGATATGCTCTGACTGGCCCGAGATGCAGTCGGGAGGCCAAAAATCAGATTCTGGGACCCTCACACACTATGCCATCCTCTCTCCAATGTCTCTTCGACTAGAGCCAACCAGCTAGTTCAGCCAGACTAAGATTTGGGGCTAAAATTAGGGTAAAACCCACGTGAACTAAAACTGGCTTTCACTGCCATTTCTTAATTACACTTGAAAACAGGTTACTGCCTTCTTAAAGCCTTTTCCTGCTTTGTGGGCATCATTTATTTTAATATTTTTAATTAGTGCTAGGCAACTGCTTAGAGGAGCAGCTCTAAGCAAGATTTGAGGAGTCAGAGCCCTTTCCTAACAGGCCTCCTAACAATGACTGCGAACAAGCCATAGCTCTAACCAGCTGAATAAGGTCAGGGACTTTAACTACACTTAACTACACACACATGTTCATGTCAGGGAATACTATGTGCAATATCCCACCCCCATGTGCAATTAAGAGTCTTTTGCTGTAAATAATATTGTTTATTGCTTTTTTTAATTCTTATCTATATTGTGTGTATATAGTGTAAATTATTTATTTATCTAAATTTTTGTAACTGCGTGTCCTGCTATCCCTTTCTGCTGTTACACTGTGAATTTCCCCACTGCGGGACTAATAAAGGATTATCTTATCTTATCTTATCTTAAATCTTCTGGTGTGCCCAAACCTACCTTCTATGGTGCTCTTTTTTGATGCTCTATGATGCTTGAGGTGTTAGAGAGAATGGTTTGTCTCCAGTTTTATTACTTTTGGAGATAAGTGTATTCTGTGCCTGCTTATCTATTCACAGTAAAGACATTTTGACCAGTGGTGGCCAAACTAGTGCATACCTCTGTATATATGCAAAATCAGTTTATTAGGGATAAAGAGTGAATCCTTTTTACGATATTGCGATGAAACAGCAAAAATAGCTTTGAAATTGGATGGTCCAAGTCACAAACCTGATGTAGAGATCTTTCTGGAACGTTCCATCCCTCTAGGGGGTGAGGAGGTGGGATCCATGGTGCTCTGTGGCCTCTCCAGTCGGAACATTTGTCTCTGATGATGATTTGTGTCCTGTTTAAATGACCATTAGGGTGTGTGGTTTACACGCTGACATGGGCAGGCGAGATGGATGGTGCTCCTGGGGGCTTTCAGGCCATCGCTCTCTCTGGGTTTGTCAATATGAGAGAAGCCGTCAAATCGCATCAACAGAAGGAGGTGAAGGAATCGCTCACACTAAGCAATTACGGCTCTGTAATTGATAAATTTGGTATTTTTCATTTTACATGTCACAGGGATTTCTTTCTCCATCCCTCCCGTCCTGGCGAGCGGCCACAGCAGTTTGTCTATGTAAATGAGAGATAGATGGACTTTTTAAATGTCAGCGTGGGGTGGAAACCATGCAGGGGAGCTGTGAATGATTGTTTTACGTTTGAAGTAATGAGAGACTCGAAAGCAACTTTCCACGATGCAGAGAAAAGCACTGCGTCAGCAACAGTTGCACACAGCTAGCTTAGCGCTTGTGTGAATCTGGGTTTGTATGATGTTGTAGGTAAGGGGGAGAACAGCTGGACTGAAGTGCTAGTGTGTTTGGGGGATGGAAGGCTCAGTATCGAAGTGAGAAGTGTTCCGCATGTTGTATTTGGACTGGACAGATAGTTTGTGATTAGATGTATAAGATGTGTTTGTAGACTTGACTCTTCAAGCTCTAGAGTTTAGCAGTATAAAACCTAAAGTATATCTGAAGGAGAACTCCACAGATTTTTCAAAAGATCACAGGAAACAAGATCACAATACAAGACAACGATACAGAAAATTTTAGAAATCTATCTAGGCAATTACCCAGCCCACTTGATAGTACTCTTCCTCTATCACATTTAATGCTCCCAACAATGGGAGGGTGAGAACTCACACTTGCCTCCTCCGACACATTCACAGTCAACCATCTCTTTTTGAACCGCACTGATGCAACATGGCAACCGACACGTTTGGAGCAAAGCGCCAGGTACCGAGCTCTGATGCATTGGCTAGCAGGCGTCTGTACCCGCCAGTGAAGTGAAGTGATGTGGAGAGAGAGGGAGAGCCAATTGTGCTCTGTCAGGCTCCTGCTGTTGATGACAGGCAGCATGACCCCAGATAATTCAATCGCTGGGTAAATTGAACCAGCAGTCTTCAGGTTATAGTGTCAGCGCCCTAGTCCACTGGACCAAAAATGTATATTTCTGGACTTATGTAACAGATTAAGTGAAAAGAAATGCTTATATTTGTGTGCCCTTGGTGTTGTGTTGTGTATTTAATATTATTCAAAAATAAAATAAAATATAATAATGATGGTAAGACTCTGGATTGCTTCCTTTTTTGTGGTTGAATCTATTACTTTCTTTTAATAATGTGACGCCTCAGTGATATTGTTGCGTTTACATGATATATAATGAACATTAAAAATCTCTGATTTCATATTATCAGTATCAGAACAAGAAAACAATGAATAGGAATCCACATCATATACTCAATTCAACTCAACTCAATCTTCATCAGTTCACAGACTGAAAAAACTGCAGTAAGCCCTTAATGATTCAAACCGGACTCTGATTAAGCTTAAACTCTCACTCAGGGAAAACATAGTGTATCCAACAAGAAGAAAACTGTGTACATGTTTAACACAGCAATGAAATATTAGCTTCATCATGAGGTATAGAGTCTACACACTGGTCTGTTTTTCTGTGTGCAGTGTGAACCTGCACATGCTTTTTGGTTTTAAACCAGTTATTTGGTGGAATGACCACTAGGGGGCCTGCGAATAAGGTTGCCAAACAGTCAGGGGGCAACTCGTATGCTAAATCACTGCTAAAATAAAAGTACTGTTTTCATAAAAGTGAAGGAGTGTTTGTGCGTGTTTGTGTGTGTATATCCCTTCTCCTGGTGACTGTTGCCAACCATACCATGTGTGTGACCAGATGTCTGCATCTCTAACTGGTGGTCCAGACTCATCTCTAGTGCAGTTAATAGGAGCGGGATAAGTTCCTGCCCCCGGGGCAGGGTTTGTGGTAAACATAAGTCCAAGGTCTGGTGAGCGATACGATGAAGTAGTTGTGCGTTTGGGGGAGAAATATTGAAGGATACAGGCCTGAAAGATCTGAACACCTAAAGGCTCTTGAGCTCTCTTGCTCTAAGCTGAGTACAGGCAGTCTGAAAAATGAGTACAGTTGGTCCCAGTTTGCTTATGACATCACGCTTGTCCGGGGGTCTCACAGCAGACCCCAGTGAAGCGTAGAGAAGACACATAAACACACACAGGCACACGTACATCCGCACAGACTCACACTCTTGGCCCCGGATTGGTTCAGGGCCGCACAGGAGAAGACAGACTTTGATGTGAGCCGGCACACACATGGAAGCAATTTCTGACATTCCAGGAAGATTAAAGCATGTTTGGAGAAGTATTTCACTAGACCCATTTCTGGCTACGCTGACTAGAGTTTCAAAGCATGTATAGATTTGGTTACTGTTAATACAGGTCCTTAAGAGGAGTGAAACTGGGGTCAGGAGAGAGAGGGGGGGGGGGAAGAGAGAGAGAGAGAGAGAGAGAGAGAGAGAGAGCAAAAAAGGGGGGATATTGGAAATGTTAGGGTAGAAGGGAGTGTGAGAAGAGAGGAAAGTGAAAGAGATGAATGGGAAATAGTGAGAGAAGGGGGAGATAGAGGTAAAGGAGACAGAAAGCAAAACAGAATGAAGAGAGGGAGGAACGTGAGCAGGAAGAGGAAACAAGAAGAGGAAGAGAGGGAGAAAAATAGAAGAGAGAGAGGGGAAAGAGTAGGGGATAGATAAAATAGAGAGAGGGAAAGAAAGAGATAGAGAAGAGGAAGTGAGAGAAAGGAGGGATAGAGGAAAAAGAGGGAAAGAAAAGAGAAGGGAAAAGGATGAGAGATAGAAAGGACAGGGGAATTGAGGAAATGAAAATTCAGCTCAACTTTATTGTAATTATATTAATACAGGGTTTTACAGTACTACTAAACAGGTAACAGGTAAAAACATGGGACAGTAGTGCAAGGACAATAACCAAACAAGAGACAGGGTGCAAAGTGCAAAAGACACCCTGTGAAAACCTTTGTCCTTTTTTTTATATATTTAAACATATGGACATTTGATCGTTACTTAAACAAGATTAAGAGATAATATAAGGAGGTAATATAACTAAACCAATAAAACTAAAAAATGTTTTTATTTATAAAAATCATTTGTAAAATGTAATTAATAATGTGACATGCAATTTTCTTCTAAGGGTAAAGTCAGTCAGACTTTTTTCTACCAGTCTTTGACATCAACTGGGAGAAAGTCGTTTCCACTCCTCCATGCAGAATTCTTTCAGCTGTGTGCCGTTTAAGCTTTAGTTTTTAGACAGATGGCCTCTCTTCTTCTTCAAGCGCCCTCTGATTCAATAAAGAATTCCTAGAGGATTCTATGTTGGAAAGCTATGCAGGCCCTACTGCAGAAAAGCAGCCCCAAACCATGACATTTTCCCCTTCATGCTTCACAGTTGATATGGATTCTAGTGCTGGATTTGGCTGTCCTCTGTTACTGCGTCCACATAATTCAACTTTGGATTAATTTGTCCAGAGCCCATTGTTCCAGATGTCCTGGGATTGGTCTAGGCAAACTGTAAGTCTTACTCTGACAGCAGAGGTTTCAGGATGACATTTGGGGATTGTTAAAGACTTTTCCAGCTTCTTGCTGAAGACGCTCTTTACATTTACATCATCTACAACCTTGCACCTGATTCTAATTTTAGGCATTTAAAGTAGTAGTAATTGTGGTGGTGTCCCTAGGAAAATGGTATTTTATTAATAAAATATTTATATTTTGTAAATGATGTGTAAAATACATTTATTCAGGTGTATGTGTTTAGTTATATTATCTCTCAGTATTGTTCAAATGAAGGTCAAATGTCCATATGTTTAAAAAGGCTTTCATGGGGTGTCTTAACTTTTAATGTGACTGTGCAATACAATAAATACAAATATATACATGTAAATGTGTGCATGAAGGCTGGGTGATTAATGTTCAAACTTTAATAAGTAAAAAGTAATAAATATGTAGGCCAGTTATTACAATAGGGTGTCAATAGAAGAGTACAGGAAGTTCAGGTGTGTGTGCTGAGGAAGACCAGGTCCGGTGTTTGTCATGTACAGTGCAGTGTACAGTGCAGTAATGAGTATAGCAGCTAGTGCTCAGGTAGAGAGTGCAGTACACAGCCTAGGTACAGTAGAAGGAGTTGCAATTAGAGTGCAAAGTGCGTATAGTCCCTGAGCTGGTGGAGCTCAGTGCATGGATATGCTGAATGAACTGGACGGACTGTTCAGGTTGTGGTTGGTGTTGCTGCTGTGTCCAGTTTAACAGCGCATGGGTAAAAACTGTGCTCTGGTGGTTCTGGCTCTGATGTTCCTGTACTTCTTTCCAGATGGCAGGGAGTTGGAAGCGGAAGCGGCTGGAGTGAGTGGGGTCAGAGAAGATGCTTTTCTTCAGACATCTCTTGTTATAGAGGTCCTGTATGGGTGGGGGGGCAGCTGCAGTGATGTACTGGACAGTTTTCCGCTTGTGTTCAGCAGCAGTGGTGCTGCCGTACCATACCATGATGCAGCTGGTCAGGATGCTCTTCACAGTGGACCTGTAGAAGTTGCAGAGGACCTGTTATGGCAGGTTGACTCACCTCAGGAAATTGTGTGGAGTAGAGAAAGTAAAGTGGGGAGTAAAGAAAACTGGAAATAGAGAAAGGAAATGGTGGGGGGGGGGTAGAGGACACTGGACATAGAGAAAGGAAATGGGGAATAGAGGTAATAGCAAGAAAAGAAAGAAAGAAAAGGGAGAATAGAGTAAATAGTGAAGTCGGGAAAAGAGGAAACTGGAAATAGAGAAAGGAAAGGTGGGTAGATTAAAAAAAAATAGTGTGGATATAGAAAAAGCAAAAGGGGGAAAAGAGGAAATAGTGTGGTAAAACAGAAAGGAGAGGGGGAATAGAGGAAACTGGAAATAGAGAAAGGAAGGAGGGAATAGAGGAATTAGTGTGGAAAAAGAGATATAAAGGGGGGGGGTAGAGGGCATAGGAAATAAAGAAAGGAATTAGGAATAGAAGGGGAAAAAGGAACCTGAGAAAGATAGCAGGAGGCAGAAAAGAGTGAGAAGAGTTGCTGAGCGAGGTGCACCGTTTTACAAGAGGAAGAGGGAACGTTCTTACGCCTAGCGGATCATTTCATCATGAAGTGTTCCCACAGTGAAAAGGGCAGCTGGGGGTTTCAGATGGTGTGAAAGCAAATAAATAAAAAGTTACAAGGTTTTGATATGTTGATATGACAGCGTCGGAAAACCAATAGCATGTCATTCAAGGAAAAAAGAGACAGACTGACAGACAAGGAGTCCAAGGGAAGACAGAGAGAAAGACAGAGAAAGAGAGAGAGAGAGATGGAGAGAATGAATCCTGGCCTCTCTCACTGCAGTAGCAGTTTTGTTCCTCTTAAAATCTTAATGAATTGGCTGTGAGAAGTTTGTGCTGTTCTGAACGACACCGTGACCTTGCTTGTCAGAGGAAAGCGCTGTGAAACAGTGAGCTGAGTGGAAGAAGAGGGGAACGCTGGCTATAAATGTGCATATTTTCAACTTGTGAGGTAATTTTAAGTTCACTCAAGTTCCCTGCTGTTTAGAAATTGGGTTCGTTTTGTGTGGGTTTTTTTTTTTTTTGTCTCTACCATAAAAAAAAGAAGTACTTCAGAAATGTCCCGTTCAGCGTGTTTGCTTAATATCTGCCAAAAAAAGTAGACAATGAGACGTCGTCTTTGCTTGACATATTGAGGACACAACATGGGATAAACAACAGCAGCGTTGCAAAACAATATTGAGTCCCTCAAGGAACAGACAGAAAATATACAGTATCTCCCTGTCATAAAGGGATGCCATGTCAGTGACATGTTTAAAATGTGTTAAAATGTAAAATTCTGCAGGCATATGGTTTCCATGTTATGAATAATTCAGCTAATGTATCCAGTGAAATACAGCAATAAGGTAAATGTTTTTGATTTTACAGTAATTAGTTGCTTTGTTATTTGCAGAACATGTTGGGAAAAGTGAGAATGGAATTGGAACAGTCTGTCTGTCAAAATTAGGGACTTTAAGCATCAACAGCTGGAGGGAAGGCAGGGACAATCATAAATATGTCTGCTTTAACGGTCCAGCCCTAGAAATCAAAGTCCCCAAGCAACAGCTCTAGCATGACAACAGAACAGGGCGTTTCCTCACCTGACAGAATATGTTCAGAGAGATTGGAGGGGTGGGGGGGGTGACTGTGTTTAGCTGCATCTTTGAAAATTAGTGGTAGTGGTAGTGGTAGTAGTGGGTCATTCTCAGCACTGCAGTGACTCTGACATGGTGGTGGTGTGTTAGTGTGTGAAGCACTGGTTTGAGTGGATCAGACACAGCAGTGCTGCTGGAGTGTTTAAACACTGAGTCCAATAATTGTCCTCTGTATTAGGCACTAGTTGGCCCACCTTGTATATGTATAGATATCTGATCTGTTGCTGCACAGGTTGTGTTGGTCATCCACTAGTCCTTCATCAGTGGTCAAAGGACGCTGAAATTTCTGGTTAGTGGACTATTATAAGTCCAGCAGTGACACTGTGAGGTGTTTAAAAACTCCAGCAGCACTGCTTTGCCTAGTCCACTGGTACCACCACCATGTCAGTGTCACTGCAGTAAAGAGAATGACCCATCAATTCAATACTACCTGCTCTCTGGTGGTCCTGTGGGGTCCTGTCCATTGAAGGGAAGGGTGAAATGAGGCTAACAAAGTATGCAGAGAAACAGACTACAGTCTGTAATTATAGAACTACAGAATGCATCTATATGGATCATTTTTTGAAAACAGGGGTGGTCGTAATATTCTGACATGACTGTGTATATGGAGAGACTATTTAGTTTAGTTAGATTAAGTAGTGGTAGTAGATTCAGTAATTGTGCTGTGGCTTGCGGTGGCTCGTACCCATCACTTGCTTATTTGAGCAAATGTCATCAGCTCAATTTCATTCCACTGTCTGTTGCTTAGTAACGAGCCTTGCGATGCATATGGTATACATTCAGCTGATGTAGTGAGTTACATTATTTACTATAAATTACCAGTGCATTGTGGGAGATTGTAGTGCCCTCAAAATCCTGTTTAGATTCCTCTTTACAATTCGGATAGCTCATAGACAAAAAAGACTCATTAGCGCCCTAAAACCTAAATAGGGATCCATTTCCGTTACAGACAATGCTTTTCCTTCTATAGTGGACTCTTGGGGGAACAATGGTAAGCTCTGCTTATATTGCCTGTTTTACATCACATCACATCACAGTTATAGTTGTGTTGCTGTCCTCTCCCATTGTCCAGTCAGCACAGTATAGTTAGTATAGTTAGTTAGTTAAAGAGATTGTAGTTGGGTTTTTTAGAGTTAGCTTTTAGTCTAGTACCTGGCTAGCATCTAGCTTGCTTCATCTGCTTCCCCAGCTCATTATTCATGGCATGCCCACTGCAATACCCACAGCACTGCTCTGTTGCGTTTATGCTTCGCAAGGCTTTTGATGGTGGGCTGGGTGTGTGTACTTTTTGGGGATATAAATATAAGTCAATATTGTTACATAACAGTTTTGAAATTTTGGAAGTTTTATGAAAATTTTCTGATACTGATCTGTCAATATTGTTGTGGTCAAAACATTCGGTACAGTTTTGTTCATTTCTTGGCATCGAAAGAATTATTAATATGGAATTCAAAATTTAATGTAAAAGTAATGTATTATCTACTTTCTGTACAATTATGTAATTATGTTCAGTAATTATGTCATTTGTTTGAACTGCTTGTAGTTTCCTATTAGTATCTTCCACTGCATCTAAACCACAGTCCGGTTAGTCAGAGTAATATATCAATGGAAATACACTACCATCGACCACATGTTGATTAAAGACAGCACAGCATATGCTCTGCACAATCAGATCTTACTGCAGCTACGCGATCTATCTCTCTCCCTCTCAGTTGGGGAGCAGGTGTATTACAGTACCAGCAGGTTAATAAAGCTTGACGGCAGTAGTGAAATGTTCAGCACTCCCTCCAGTGCAGGCCATGAAGAAGAGTAGAGGCCATTATCAGAGCCATCGCCGTAACTCTCCCCTGCTTGTGCGCTGTAGGCTGTAGCTCAGGGTTAGAGCACATTGCTGTGTAACTGCGGGACGGTTACAGCATTTGGAAGTCGTTGCAGTGATATACTCATCACCAGAATCCATTTTTCAGATCCAGGCTTGTGGAAGCACCACACTGTGGTGATAATGAGCAATTTGGCTTTGTTCAGATACTTTTATATTAGTATATTAGCTTACAAAATAAGATAATAATGGATATTCAGCTTATGAATAGCTATGATATGCATATGTGTAAATTATATTTTAGCTGTTCCATTTAAGTTCAGAAAAACATATCCTTTAGTGAAGCACGAATAACACTTCCCGGCTGTAGGGGGAGCCCAGGAGTAAGGCATGCCAATTTTTCATAGCGTTGCTTTAATTTCACATCACCTCAGTGTTTTTTATGTTGTGGCTGATCAGAGTACATGTTAACACATATTAGTCATGTAAGTTCAGAAATCCATTGCAGGGGAAGTGGGCCTGTGTGTGGCTGTGCTCCAATTATTGTTTACATTCACTTCTCATTCACATGTATTTCTACCACTGCATCCAACCAGAAGCGTTTCACTAATGCATTTCCTCCGTGCAAACGTCTGCTGGCGAATTACTTTGACTGAATGCAAATGGATACGACAACTTGAAGCAACCTCACAGAGGAGCTTCGCTTCCTTTTTAAATTCCCATGCTTCCTTTCCCCTCCGTGTCTCATATTAGCGGTTCCGCTCCGGCTCCCACTGCTGCAGAATCCTTAATCTTTGTCTTTGAGAATAGAGCTTGTTCTTTTATCGCCCTCCCTCTTCCTCCCTCCCACTCTTTCTCCCTCTCTCTCTCCTTCTTTCTCCTTCTCTCTTCTCCTGGCTCCCCCTCTTCGGTCTCCCTGCGTTTGTCAGATGCTTTGTTCCAGTCCCTTCATAGGTGCTGAAAGATTAATGACGTCCATTCGTTCCCTCCTACATGAGTTACCTAATGTTTTGACTTCCTGACACTGTAAAGCTGCTCGTTAATGACCACTGCCATGGGAGGCCTGAATGATTACCCCTATTACCAAGGCAAGACTATCGATTACAATACAGAAATGAGCCGAGCATTTGCATTCAAATATTAACCGACTATAAATATTAACAGTTTGATGTGGACTTGATTTAGGTTCGTAGATGCTGTGTGGTCGGATTCTGTTCCCCTGTCCATTGATCAGTGATTCATTTACACCTTAGCAGTGGTTTTGTATTGCCTCAGTGTGAGAGAAAAATATGATTAACAAAGGATGAAGACCGGCTGGTCCAACAGCTTCTAGGATTGATTTTGACCGTGGGCAGCATTGATGCTGTCATATTGTTTGAAGCTGTGTAGATTTTTCATTTTTCAGTTTAAAACATTTGATTTAGATTTAGGTCAGGTCTTGGAAACATTGTGCAAGAACTGTAGAAAACTTTGTGTTTTTCCTAAGGAAACTATGGGGGATTTGGAAACAGTTTGATAAGCTGTGGCTACACTATATATATATATATAAAAAAAAAAAAAAAAAAAAAAAAAAAAAAAAAAAAAATATATATATATATATATATATATATATATATATATATATAATATAAAATATATATAGCACAGAACATCCTTAGAAGTCTTGTGGAGTCCATGCTGGATTGACTGATTGGTGTCATTGCTGCGTCATGAATTAAAATCAAATGTAAAAATGATCAATTCAGAGTTTTAAACAAACAGTAGCCTTGGCAAGGCCTTGTAAGGTGAGAAATGATTGGAATCAAAATGAACTTTTTGGATGAATTTTCCAGGAAAACCAGGCTTATGCTTGAGGGAAAGCCCACTGGATAATTTTAAGTCAGTTGAAGTAATTAAAGCTAGGCAGTGTTTTGTGATGCAGGGGTAGAGCGGGGGAAGGTTCTGTCTAATGTGAATTAATGATGTCATTCAGCCGATGTTATTGCCCAAAGTAACTTACAGATGCCAGCTGCAGGGACAGTCCTTCTGGAGCAAATGGGATTTAAATGCCTTGTTCAAGGGCACAACAGTAGAAGCTAGATGTTAACAGCTGGGACTGAATGCATGACCTCATTGTTCACAGCCGGTTCAAACAACTGCACTACCAAAACCAACACATGAAACATATGTCTTTTACAACATACAAATTAGGGCCTCGCAGTGTTGAAATAAAATTGACATTGGCATATTTTTCTATCTGCAAAATTTATTGCAATATTAAAAAATACAGGATTTTTTCCTCAGATTTACCCAGTTGCCAATGATCCAACATGTCATGATATTAATAATGCACTCTGTGTATTCAATTTTGGAGGATAATAAATGATATTGGACAGATATGATCTGCCTTTGGTAGATATGACATGGGTCATTAGGACAGTGGGAATGTTCCTTTTGTATCAAGCAGGAAAAACGTTTGTGTTTGTTATAATTTGACACTGTATGACCACGCTTGTGCACATTGCAATGGTGATGCTGAGTCAGTGTATTGTGCAGCCCTAATTCAAATGTCATAGCTGTATCAGTATTACACAAGAGCCTACCTTTAGGGACCCCGACTGAGTTCAAACTCCCAGTTATGCTGCTAGCCATTGGCAGCAAGGACCAGAGAGAGCACAATGGCCTTGCTCTTTCCAGGGTGGGTAGGTAGCATCTTCTTCCCACATCAGTCCAGTGCAGTTCTGGTCAACACTGGCATCTGCTGAGGCCATGAGATAATATATTGAGATCAAAATGTATATATTAAGGTCACAAATAAGTATATTGGGACCTCAAGCTAATATAGTGTGGCCACAAAATAATATTTTACGGCCACAAATTAGTATATTGAAACACTGGTGTAATTGCCGATATAAATTGAAGAAAATGGGTGAAAAATCTGAAAAAAGGGACTACCTTTAGTTGCTCAACTTAAGAAAACCACATTGAATTTAAAATAGCTTATTTTACAACTTAACAGTTTTAGTGAAAAAATATTAAAAGTATTGGCTGCTACTCAAGGGTTAAATATTGATTTTGGAAAGAAAAGGTAACATCACTCCATTTTTATATAACACATATCTATTTAGTTCAAATAAAAATATCTATTTTAACGAAATATCTAATTTGGACTCTAATTTTGGTTCTTTTAATTAATTTGCAATTCCACCAGGCCTCCATGATGACATGATGGTTATTTTTGATAGTCACAGGATAATATATCAATACCACAAATGTCAACAATATTTAAAAATCAATATATTAATGTGTCCTTGATATATTTCCTGGTGCCTCAATATAGTAATTTGTGGCTGTAATCTATTATTTTGTTTCCACAGTTTATTAGCTTGTGGTCGCAATATACTTATTTGTGGTGTTACTATATTTATTATTGATTTTAATATATTTTCTTGTGACCACAACATATTGTCTTGTGGCCTCAATATATTATCTTGTGGCTTCAGTAAATTAATTTGCGGCTGCTAGAAATAATAATAATATAATATAATATATATTAATTTGTGGCGTCAATATGTTCATTTGTTGACTCAGTTTATTCATTTGTGGCCTTATATAATCTTATTATATTATCTCATGGCACCAATACTTTTATTTGTGTCTTCAATATATTGATTTTACTAAATATAATTTTTCTCACAATGTTTATCTTGTTTACCTTATTATAAATAACCACCACGTCATTAGAGGCTCCATACAAGTTAATCTTTTTAGTGTATTTAATAATGCATTTCTCTTATTATACCAACTATCTTGCTTCCTTTTTTCTTGGCTGCTGTACTCTCAAGTATCCAGCATGGAACTGCAACTGCTGCAGGATTAGCTGTGAGTTTAGTAATAGAAAACACCATAAACACACCACAAACACACATATTTCTACATTTTAATGAGTCTTGTTTTTCACAGGCTGCTGTTGTTGCAGTACGAAGATCAGCCTCCTAGTTATAACATAGTTCCTAATTGGGGCTCTAAGCAATGGAACATCAATGCAACTCTTAAATGCTTTTTGCTTGGTTTATTCCATCTGTTCCTATTCAAAAAAACAGTGGCCCAAGGACAGAGCCATGTGGCACTCATCAACATCTGAATAGAAAGTTCCACATACCTCTGGAATAAATCCATCGTATACCTGCCCGAGGTAGTGTGCACATACACACACACACACATACACACACCACACACTCACTTTCCCACTCCCAGGTACAGGCCGCCATGGCCATTCAATTTATATGAAGGCGTTGAAAAGCAGACAGCAGCTGCTCACCTAGGCCCGGCCGCTTTGACGAGCGGCATCTTAATATTTCAGGAGCTGTGCGAAAGCGGCAGGCGCAGCACTTTTCGGAGAGGCTTTTTCCACTGCAGGCAGCTGGAGAGGAGCTTACTGGGGCTTAATTAGAGCGAGAAGGCTGTTATCACAGCAGCAGCCGTGGAGCCGAGCGCCAGGTGCCTGCTCTGAATGTTTCATCCCCAGCCCGGCTAGAGGAGGAACAGCCAAGCCGAGGTGTCAAACACAATAGAGACTGCAGAATAAGTCTTCAGGCGCCGAACTGGGGGTATATACAGGTGAAGGAGTGTGAAGGAAGCGAGGGGAGAGGGGGTTGGGAGGGGTGGGGAGGGGAGCTATCTGGGAATATCTTGTGTGTATAAGATTATGAGGATGGTTATATTGTATATAAGCGTGTATTTGAATGTTGTATACATGAATAGAAAGGGTGATGGGTAAATGCGCTTACGTTAAAGTGTGTGTGACGGAGTTGAAATGAGTTGAAATGGGGCTGTGTGTGAACAGAGCGTGCTTGCATAGCAGAACAGTTTTCTGACAGGGGCATGTAAGGTAATGAGCAGTGCAATGCATGGATAAATCAGAGGATTTCCATCTCTCACACAAGAGAGAGAGAAAGAGCACGACACACAGAGAGAAGTGATCGCTTAAACTAGTCTGGAACATGCTGTGAACTTTTTCTTTGCAAAGTTTCAACCCCTTTTGCTTGACATATATTTCCTGTCATTGTGATTGGGTGGCTGTGTGTGGGATTTCATTTCCTTACTCCTTTCCATTTGGATAAGGCTACAAGACAATAGTGATCCCATATTGATCGTTTTTTGAATTCATAATGACGCAAGCTACGAGTCTATCAGTAACTGCCACTTCATGGGTAATATTATAGGAAAATGGGGTGGCTTGAATCAATTATTTAAGCTGAAATAAAAAGTACAAAGCAGCCATATCACAACCCGCAGCAAACCGAGTGCCAGCGAAATTAGGTCAGCTTCATAATATACTTGTGGGAGCTGAGGACTGCTGCCGCCAGCCACTCGAAGAAGAGCAATGTAACTCTCAAATGCAGATTGTAAGTCTGTGAGTCAAGAGAAAGAAGCCTTCTGTTTACATTGTATAATCACTTGTTTAGGTTGCTGGTATTGTTTTGCTATAGAACATCTTTTCTTATGCCAATGTCCTTCACTCTAAGTGGTTCATTTGGGAAATAATATGATAGAGTTCCTCTTTCCCTTTGAGCTCAGCAGGGTATCTGTGCTTGTTACCTCCAAATGCAGCCTTGTAACTTGTGTCTAATTTAGTTGAAGTTATAAAGATCTTATATAATCTTCCATCAGGTTCTGTTGAATCTTTTGAAAATCCTAAATTAGTTAAACTAATGCAAATGCGTGAAGTGTTTTATTCTAAAGATGGCTCTGGTCTATCAGGAAACTAACAACACTGTAATAAGTATAAGATCCTTGAGGAACTTTTGGAGGTTCTTTCACTTGAAAGAACCAGCAGAGGAACCTCTTATGGTGCTTTGAGGAACCTTCAAGATAAGGTTTTTAGAATAAAATTTTCTTTCAAGGTTCCTCAACACACCTTAAAATGTTCCTCTACAGTTTCAAACTGATGTTCCTCAAGGATCTTATACTTTCAACAATGTAGAAACTGCATCTGTAACAATGGGAAGCAGCAGAGCATTTGTTTTGGCTTGTTTTAAGAGAGGACAGTCATGTCTGGAAAAGTCTGGGAAAGGATATGGCAAAGATACCACATGGGGAAAATAACCATAGGGATGGCAGCTCATCACACAACCTAGATACTTTATAGTGGGAGAAGAGCTGGTAGTCGTAAACCAGCTTCCTCAATAAAGGCCAGAGGAGCATTAGAGGCATTAGAGGATGAAGGGTTTGGAGCAACTGGAGCAGCACTGACAACAAACAGGAATCCCAAAGCTGAAGACCATAGTGACAACAGAAGCAAAGACCACAGGGTTTAGAGCAGCCAGCACAGGAAGGGCCGGGGATGCTGGGACCATCGGAGCTAAAGCCAAAGCCAAACCTGGAGAGCATTCGGAGAAAAAAGTAGAAGGGGAAAATGCGGTTGGGGCAGCTTTGAAACTGTATTCTCCAGACATTGCTTGGGAGAAATGGTCAGTTTCGGAACTCGGCAGCAGGAGTGGAATGGTCCGGGCAGCAGATTCAGGCAACAGCAAGGCTGGAGCCAATGAGGGACAGGGGGTCTGAAGGCATAACTAGGAGGCAGAGGGTCATTTTTCAGACTCGCCTACATGACTCACCTTTCTTTGAAGATGGGCATGATTCAAAAAGATTAGTCCAAAGGGAAGGTTTACTCAACAAGTGTGCACTGACCCTACAAATCCTTATCAATTAAATCTAAATTCACTGTATTTCATTGAAACAACAAAATTGATGCCCAGTTACCTATGCCCAGAAACTTATGAAAACCAGGAAGAGCAATCCTGGACATTCTGGGTTAGAAAGCAGGGGCCACAACACGACATGTAGGCCAGGAAAACAGGCTGCCAGAGGGACATACAGGATGCCAGAGAAGGAAAAGCTCTGGGCAGACACAGTGAAGCTTGCACAAGCAGATTCAGAAGGAATCACAGACACTGGATCAGCGGGAGAAGGCAGCACACTCGCTGAATTACTAGCTGTTTCTTTAACTAGTAGCCAGAAGCCTGACTCTACAGCAACATTGGGACTGGTGGACTCGAATAGCCTCCCTTCAGAACATGACTTGGCTATATATCAATCAGCTACCCAACCTTGGTGGTTGCAGGTTTTGGTACCATTTCTCCTTTCTTTGAGCACAGTGGTAGCCCATTTACACTCTCTTTGAGTCTGTCAGACTACTTTACCTTCCTCCAGTGGAGGGGGATCTCTCTAGATACGTGGAAGAGGCAGTGCAGCAACACACCACCAATCCATCAAGAGTCTGACAGAAAAGGCAGAGCTACTGCCAATACACAGAGTTCATTTCACTCACTCTCCCCTGAGGGCTTTGTCTCCCTGGCCCTCACTAACACTCATCCCATATAAGTCTTGGTCTTAGCTGTCCATAGCAGTGAGGTCGGAGCAAGAGCAGCGTTGAGCCAGTGGAGGAGAGCAGAGCAGGCCCATCTTCCAAGGCTTTAATGAACATTTGAAAGGTGGAATCAGGACAGTAGAGCCGGAGGGCTTTATCAAAGAGGAGGGGATTTCAGCATGATCCGCCTTTCTCAAAGCCCTGGATCCTCCTGGGGCACATGGGGCCGTTTCTAAGGCACCTGCACGCTTGCTCTTTCAGGCAAAATGCACTTTCCTTCCAGACCCCTTTACTCTCACATTATCTGCATTATCAGCGAAGATGGCCTTATTGTTGCATTATTGCCTTTTACATGGACATGTCCTTTGACGTGTCCTTTCCTCTTGGGAGCACAAGTTTTTTATTGTTTATACACAACAGAGTTGCCTGTTGGTCCAACAAGCAAACTGGCATGTCAAGCAATAGCACATAAAAAATCCATATGCATAAAATCCATAAAAAGAAGAAGCAAAAGTATTCTACAGTTACAGAACAGTTGATTTTAAATAGTATATAGCACTGATTTCACAGTGTAACAGTAAAGCAGTAAAAACGGTCAACTGAGGCTCTGTGTTAGCATGGGTTGGTCTCATCAAAGAAATGAGAGCAGTTACTAAATATGATTTAACCAAATCTGTAAGTTATCAAGTTCTTATATGTGTCCTGTGTTTTTAAATGTAGCACTTTTTAACATACAAAAATGTAATGTTTAAAATCAGTTATTTAAATAAATTAGCAAAAAGGGAAGGTTTGTTTTTTATAACTGAAATGGACTTAACGGGCTTATTAATGGACTTGATTAATGGGCTTATTAATGGCCACTGATAAGAAGAACAAAAAAAATTGATCTGAATTTTCTAGAAGAAGCAAAAATTGGACTCTGTATGAATGGCAGTCATGGTGTTAATAAACTGCCATGCTGCTTGCATAGACAGTTAAGTGTGTTGTAAGAATATTGCTTTTGTTTCAACTGAGAATCAGATCTTTTATTTTCTTAACTACTAAAATTAAGCTGGACTGCTTAGCTAAAGGCTCCTCCATTCATACTCATTGTTAGGTGTTAGATTTAAGTGTTTCCTCAGTGATTCACTGTGAATCTGCAGTATGAAACAGTAAAGAATAGGCCACTGGAATGTTTTATCAGCTACACATCTGTGGTTTGACTAAATCTGCATTAAGCACTATGGAACACAAACATAGGCATTAGGCACGATAGGCATTAAGACCTACAGAGTAGGAAGCTGTTTGAGATTCTGCCACGGTGTGGAGAAAAGAGACATACTACACTGTTAGCTTGCTGTTAATAAAAACTTGAAATTCCATAGAGATACTAATGGAAATTAGCATTATTGGCAGTGGAGTAATTCCATAAATGTTACTATCTATAAAATCTATAAAGTGACTGTAACATTAGCAATGTCCTAGTTGTACTTGCGTGGTCCATGGGTGCTTGGCAACAGTAAAATACTCTAAAGAAATGATGATACTTGGCAGACAAATTATTTATTGTGATTTCTATTATTAATACTGCAAATTATTTTGTAATTTTTTTGGTGATTATGTTATATTCCGTTGAGCTTAAGTTGTGTGTATTTTATAATATTTTAAGTTATCACTGTTACATTGCTTTTATTAAACTCTTTAAACTTTGTGTCATGCCTGTTAACTCCTTCAGCCATATCTCAAACACATGTTTTTGGTCTAGTTAGTCTTGAGAATGCCACAACTGAAACATCCATTTTAACTGACTGAAAGCATGTATGTATATTTCAGAGTTGTACCATCACTGGGGTATAGTTTTGTTGGTGGCTAATTTTCTGACATTCCTATATGTCAAGCCAATGTCCTTGTGCTGATCAGACGGCACTCAGACCCCTCGACTAGATCTTCTGCATTTCTATCAAAATAAAACTCTCTGGAGAGTTCAAGGAGTTTTCCACTGCTGCGGCTTAAATTCTGCATTTACTCGGCTATATTGGGACTGCTGCAGTACTTGGATTTTTGAACAAACAGTCAAATCAATTTTCTTCTAAGTAACGGCATGTTTGGGTTTTTCAGACTCGATGTTGACGTCACTTAGGCCCTAGTGGTACTTGCTCGAGTGGGCACTAATGGTTCTAAAAAGTCTTAAACTATCTATAAGTAACCGAACCTGCCTGATGTCCGAAGCCGGAGGTCATGCACTGGATGTTTGTGAAACTTTTTGCTCTCCATATTTGGCCTGTTTGTGTAAAAAGGGCTCTTAGATTTGCTGAAGGAAGTTCACAGCTTTGTTTTCCTTTTGACGCTAACCTTGCAGACCAGTGGTGCATTCCCAAAAGACCTGTAAATACCTCAGTATATGCACAATTACAAAGTCTCCGCCTGTCCCAACATGGACAATGAGTGACATTGTTGGCTTGTTATTCAAGTGAGATCTAGACTGCATCTACAACGTGCACAAAGATGTCAGGATGGAAACCATTGGTCATTGGTAAAGAATCTAAATTGTAAAATTGAAAAGGTCTTAGACACTGTATGTCCACCCCTTTGTGGACCCTTTTTTTTTACTGAAATCAGAGATAATAATTGGGTGTTTTTGCAGCCTAACAGTAGTATCTACCCCTATAGGAAGACAACGCTAGATGTTGGAAAGTGGCTTTGAGGATTTAATTGCTTTCAGCCACACCTGCACATTTGTGAGGTCAGAACAGGGACTGTTGGTGGATGATTAAAATCTGAATCCCAAACAGCAGTTCCACTGTTCCACAGCGCAATGCCCTTTTTCCCCTATGAAATTATACAAGCTGTGTGTGCACAAATGAAGGCTTGTTTCAATAATGGGTGGAAGGTGTGTCTACAAGTTTGTAGACAATGTCTATGTCATGTAAGCTTAATCGACACAGTTGTTTAGTTTAGCTGTTGGCATTTTCATTGGATTATTCATAAAATGTGACTGTCATTTCTAACTTTAATGATATTGATTAGTTCTGAATCACAAATGACACTCCATTTCATTCCAGTGGTATTGGATGGAGCTCCATCAGTCTAGAGAATGTAGTTTCAATGCTCAACACCTCAATCCTTGAGGGCCTGCCAGCCTCAGAGCATCCCAGTCTAGTGTTTTTCTTTGGAGAATTCATGCTGTGTGCACTATTGAACGCTTACATCAATCGTAGGTCTTCCTAGGTCTGGCTCCCACACCCATATATTACATGTTTAGTATGTTTAACAAAAAAAGAATTCATTCCAAACTTACTCACTCAGTAAAGTCAGGAAAGATTCCAGAGCCTTTTACCTTATGGAAAACGAGCCATGAACATAACCTCAAATGACCAAATATAACCTCAATATAAGCAAAATAACCTCAATAACCAATTCAACATGTGGGTAAATAGTTTAGTTGAGTTGTTTGTGGTTGTTTGTGTTTTTCTGAAGTATGGAAGCAAATAGGCATTTAGTTTTGTTGTGCATACCTCAGGTCATTCAAGCCGCACCTCAGTCAAATCCAGAAGACCAAACACAGGACTAAATGTTATGAACATGCAGCTGCTAATTTTCACACTAAAATGTCACTATTACTCTAAGTGGGTTATAAGATATAAGGTTAGGATCAGGAACTGCATGTTGGAGCAGTGTTTAAAGCCCCTGATGTGCAAGACGAGAGAAGCCCTGTAGCGTTCGTCTGTGTGCCACATTGTGTCACACAAAATTGCTTGTTCAGGTAACACAGAGAATCCAGTTGGCACAACATTAGCCTCTTATTTACACTTCTTATTTACAACCTTTTATTAACGCTTACATTTTATGTACTATTTCGTTCATGAGCATATCCTAACTCCTAATTTGTAGTCACTGTTGCACTTGAATAGCACAGCACAATAAAAGCCTCAAAGTCTCAAAATCACACCACTGGCTGAGCAACCTGACCTTGACTGGTCCTCAGCAACTGAGATTTGTCACTCGCAAAGGTTTTTGGTTCGAACATTGCCTTCTGTCAGGCGGTGTCAGAGGTGCTTTTTGTCTGAGCAAGCGGTCATTCAGCCTATGTCATTATTCATCCATGGCCTGTTCTCCCTCTTTCCACTCAGAGCTCCCGGCTCCACCACATTTCTCATTCTGTTTGATTTTTTTTTTTCTCTCAACCTTTCCTCACAAGCACCACCACCAAGCTCACGGTCGAAAAAACACACACCATTCATTTACTACTTTTTGTTTTCTTTCTTTTCATTTGTCACATCCCCCCTTCATTCTCTCTCTCCCCCCTGCTGTCACTGTGAAAATTGGTAAAAAATCAATTGATTCAAGGCGAGGTGGCTAAACGGAGTGCATCGTGCTAGAACCAAGTTTTGGCAGATGACACAAATTTAGCCTTGACGCGCATGCTTCATTTCTCCCATCTTCTCCTTCTACGCCAGGGGCCCTGCTCTGTTCTGGCCACGACTGAATGACAATGGGATTGGAGAGAAAATGAGAGGCTGAGAGAGAGAGAGAGAGAGAGAGAGAGAGGAGCTGATGTTTGTTATGCCATGCCTGACTAAAATCAGGGCCAGGAGATGGAGAAGGCGAGCGGCATGGATCGAATGTGTTTTCATTCAGCTCGCTTCCGTCTGATCCGGGGCGCTCAGGTGACCCTCTCGCGCAGACCCCCCGAGGGGCCTGCATTTGCATTGAGATAAGAGTGATCAAAGGCTGCTTTCTCGCTCCTGACAGAGCGGATATCAGCACGAAGAGACAGCGAGAGCTGCGCCGGCATTGTGGAGACGGAGAGGCATCTGAAAGCGGCCGGTTAAGTGTGAAGTGTGAAAGAGCTTGAATGGCCGGGGCCGGTTCACCGCGAGAGCAGCCGCATTCTCTTCTGATGGGATTAACAGCTGTATTTGTTCGACCTGTCAGGCTCGGTCAATGACTGCGGCCTTGCTGGAGTGTTTGAGAAAGCGACCCACCCCTGAGGTCTGAGGCTCCGGCACCCGGAGGCCTCAGGGGGCCGGCGCTCTCGCCGGGAATGTCCAGGCTGATATCCAGTTCAAACAGAATAAGAGCTGACATAACGTGCAGCCTCGTGGTCACTAAGTGCAGGGATATGAGGTATCTGCTGGCGGGCAGAACACAGGATGTGAAAGTGAAAGGACGTACGCTGTGAAGGAAGATTAGAGCTCCCATTAGGAAGAAATAAAAAGAAAGCTCTGATTTTAATGTTTGCAGACCAGAAGAGTTTGTGGCGTGTTGCTTGTCATGTTGATGGTAATGAAAGGTTTGTTTCTTTCAGCCTCTGATGCACCATTTCATCTATCAGTTCATGGGAAAGGCAGTGTGAGCATCTCAGGGAATAATGACCCTGAATTGCCTCTCTCTAGTAATGAAAATGGTTCAACCAGATCACTGGAGCAGGCTTTCAATGCCGGGCCTTTCATAAGAGATTCAATTATTTTACACTCTTAAAAAAGACTCTTTAGTAACAGCTGTGGTTCTGCACCCTAAGCGAAGGAGGCTTTATATATTACAGAAAAACAAGTGGAACCCTTTTGCTTATAGCATCATTGCATTTATTGGAGACCTCTTGAAGAACCCTTCTTTCAACAGTATACAGTGCAGCATGACAACTCATAAACATGAAAGCTTAAATGGTTCTTTGTCTGGTTGAATACAAGCCTGAACCTGTTAAAGTAAGGATTCTAGAGGCTCCCAGTTCTTCTGCTATGACGCAAGAATAGGTCTACTGGGTCCTGGTCATGCTGCCTGCCATCAGCAGCCAGAGCCTAAGAGAGCACAATTGGGTAGATGGCTCGCTTTCTCCATGTGACTTCAGTGTGATGCTGGCTGGCATGGGTGTCTGCTAGCCGATGCATCAGAGCTGGGCGCTTTCCTCCGTGCAGAGTGAAAGGAGGTGGTGACTGCTTCCGCATGTGTCAGAGGAGGCAAGTTTCCATCCTTGAGTCCTCACCCTTTCAGTGTCGGGAGCATTAAATGTGAAGGAGGAGAATACCAATTAATCTTAGATTGGGGATGAAAGTGATAAAGGGATATTTTGCATCAAACCATAGATGTATGGTGCCTTTGCTATTAGTACCTGTCTTAGCTTAGTGTAAAGGTAAAGTTGCACATATTTGTCAGTGTACAGCAAAATGAGTCCTCCGCATTTAACCCATCTGTGGTAGTGAACACACACACTAGTGAACTAGGGGCAGTGAGTACACACACACCCAGAGGGGAGGGCAGCCAACTCCAGCACCCAGGAAGCGGAGAGGGTCAAGGGCTTGCTCAAGGGCCCAACAGTGGCAGCTTGCCAAGCCCGGGAATCAAACCCACAACCCTGTTATCGATAGCCTGGCGCTCTAACCGCTGAGCCACCACTGCTCCAATGTGTGCCCGGATACATCAGCTAACATACACCTGGCTAGCATCATCCTAGATGATGGGGGAGAGGGAGGGTCTTTGGGAGGAGTTAGAGTGGTCTTTCCGATCTAGACACTAATCATCCAACCTCACTAATGCTCTTGTGGCTTAACACAATAAAATTCTCACTGCTCTAAATCCAACCTTCTGCACTAGATCACTTAAACTCTTAGAACTTTTAATAACATCTTAGAACTCTTAATAACATCAATTTCATTGGTCCTGAAATAGAACCCTGCAGGACTCCACAAGATATGCTGAAGATATTGCTAAATAGTAGTATCTGAATTAGGATTAACAGCTGAGAAATGCCAGTAAGATTCCAGTGAGCAGTGTAGAGAGTTTATCTCAGTGGCAGCATGAGCGTGGGCCAAGCAGCAGAGGGCTGTGCTTCTGAACATCTGGCCTTTTGGTGAATTCATACACCACAAGAGTACAAGATCACTCGGCTAAGCGGAGTTCGTGCGAGGGAGACAGTGTGGGAGTGCAAGTGAGCGAGTATTCATGTGTGTAGGGGGTGTGTGAAATGTTAATGGTGGCGTGTGGTGGGCATGACTGCTGAAACATCTGTATTAAGCGGTGTGCCGCTTGCCGAGCCGCTTGCCCTTGGAGGGACGAATGAGTGGGTTCATCCAAGAGAAGAGAGCTTTGATCAATGCACACACACATACACACTCTGTCTCTCTCTTACTCTCTCTCTTTCTCTCTCTGTGAAATGAAAAGATCACTCGGATTATTATGACTCACTGGGCCCTGCATGCCCAGCTCAGTTTCATGGTCCTAAATGAACAGATCACTCCTCTGTGCTGGGCCCTTTTTTCCTCTCCTCTAATCTTCAGCTACTTGATGATAAAGGACAGATTAGTCGCCTGCTGTGGTGCCGCGACTGGCGCTCTCTGGTAGATATTATTGTTTTTAAGTGGCTACCCTGGGCAGATGGCTGCGTTTTAGCGCTGATCCTTTCCACAGATAGGCCTGATTTGTACAAAACTGAGCCGTCAGATAATTGCCAAACAGCTTCCCACGTAAAGTATCTTTTAAGAGAGAGACATCCAGCACTTTTCAAGTGGAATCTTGTGTGACATAGATAAGTATGCTCATAAAATGAAAGGGTTCTAAATGGTTCTTGGCATTAAGGGGATCTCAGCATGCATTTTTCTTGCAGTTTGTGTTTTTTTCCCTTTAGTGTGGGTAAAGCAAAAAACGTCTGGGGCACGTGTCCCAGTATAATGTTACTGTGATCCAATGAAATGATGGCGGTAAAACGTCAGTTTTATCCTTAATTGCTGAGCAATTAGAAAAACAGCATTTCCTGGTTGAGTAACATTTAAAGTTTTAGCCATGAAAAAATGAAATTGCTACAATGCAGAAACACGTGCAAGTAGGAAAGCATAATCTTGCTAGGCTTCACCAAACAACTTTTAAAATTGGTGTTTAAAATTCACATTTCAGAGCAGTGAAAAAAATGCTTATAAAAAAGTGCTTATTCAGCTGTTTCAGATTCAAGTACACCTCTCTATGTAAAATGGTACTAAACCTCAGTGGGTGGCCTTTAAACAAGCTGCTGAAACTCAGCTTTTGGGTTTGGCTTTGGAGAGACGGAGGGAGGGAAGATGATGGTGGAGGGCAAGAATTGAAGCTGGAAGACAGAGGGTAGGAGATCAGAGTGGTGGGGAGTATGTGGAGATGGGAGGCAGGCAGAGGTGTGGAGGTGGAAGAAAGAAAAGGCAGGCTAGGGGGAGAAAAGGTGAGGATGAAGGGGATGTAGTGGAGCTGAGAGAAGGGGATAAGTGAAGCATGCAAGTGAAGCAAGCAGAGGGGAAGTGGTGGAGGAAAGATGTTGGTGCTGGGAGGCAGAAGGAAGGAGATGAGGATGGATCAGAGAAAGTGGAGCTGGGCGGAGATCAGAATAGAGGGGGGGAATTGGAACTAGAAAGAAGGTGGAGCTGGGAGTCAGGCAGAGGGGTGGAGGTGGAAGAGAGAAGGTAGAGCTGAGAGGCAGGCAGAGGGGTGGAGGTGGAAGAGCAAATATGGAGCTGAGAGGCAGAGGGGAGGAAATGAGCGTTGACTAGAGGAAGTGTGTGTGAAAAGAGGGGGTAGGGTAGATAGGGAAGGGGTAGGGAAGGGGTAGTTGTGGGTAGAGGGGAGAAAGTGGAGCTGGGAGACGATTAGGGGGGAGGAGATGAGGGTGTACTGAAGAAGTTGAGAAGTTGAAGAAGGAAAGGGTAGAACAGGGTGGTGGAGGGGAGGAGGTGGTACTGGTAGGTGAGGGGAAGAGGTGAGAATGGATGGGAGGTAGTGGACATGGCAAGCAGGGATATGTAGCCCAGCTTTGATGGTCGCCTGATGCACGGATCTTGTAGATTAAGAGGCGGACAGTATGAAAAACACCTTGCTTGGAGAGATTGCCCAGGTCAGCTGCAGGTCATGGCAAATGGTAGACTATTACCTCCAGTGTAATGTACTTGCAGTCTTTTCCACGCGGAAGCCTTAGCCTAGGTCTTAATGGCCTTGCTCTAAATACAGCATGTGGCCTTGCGGCGTGTAGAGGGTGTGGACAGGGCTATCTCTGAGCAGCTACAGCGTGGCATCGCTGTGTGTTTGATGAATCGGGCTCTCCTCTCCGCATTATGGTAATCTCCTTCCCGCAGCTTCTGTTTGCTTTGGCATTGAGCTGATGCGCTATTCCTGGGGGCCCGAGCCTTGCATTGTGCATTACTGGCATTTTCCACAAAGAGATAGAGAGAGAGAGGGAGAGGGGGGAGAGGGAAGGAGTTAGGGGTAGAAAAGTGTTGAAGAAAAAAAAAGCAGGATAGTGGTGCAGAAGAACGCCGTGACAGTTGTGTGACCCTGCATTTTTGCAGGAGCAGCGGTTAAGCTCTGCACACTCGCGCTGAGACGTTTCAGAGCTTGCGGCTCCATCTTTTGATCATCACATTTGCACCTTGCCGTGCAATATTCCTACGTGTCACTTAACACCGCACGTGTGTAGTAATGTATCATCCTCATTTCTAATTTCTCCATGCACAGACTCCTCCAAAGGAATCTCTCAGTGCTTACTCTGCAGGATTCAGATCTCTCTCTGCTCTTTTGTTCTTTTTATTAGACCATAAGATGTTTGCTAGTGGACACACACACATGACTATTAAAGCTGGAGAAGGTTTATTGGTATGGATGGGAAAGGTTATGGACAGAAGCAGCAGGATTCAGCAGCTAATCCAGTTTGGTATGAGAGTAGTTAAGTGTTTGAGTAGTTTGAGCTTGAGGGTCTACTTTAATCTGCAGGCAAGCTGCAGATTCTGAGCAGTGTTGTGTTTTCTGTTGCTACATAACACACAGCAGGATGACTCTTATGTTGGTTGAGTGTGATTCTGTCTAAGGGAGTGGGTATTCGTATTCAGACAGCCCTTTGGACCTTATTTTTGTTATTTTATGTTCTTTTAAGATTAATTATACAGTGTGACTGACCTATGAAGTGTATTACTGTTATGTGTTGATTATGTGTGATTTTTCGCAGTCGAAAAGACAGCGAAATCAGATTGCTAACGAACAGTAGAAATAGCAGGATAGATGCAATTTTAATCATTTCAAAGCTCAGTAGGTCTAGTAGATAGAAAAATGTTGGTATCAAGTATGCTGAATGTCAGTATCAAAAAAGGAAAAATAGGACTATTCCAGCTCCACTAAAATCAGATTCTGATCAGCGCCCCCAGTGGAGAATCTTTAATTTTGAGCTTGCCTTTTATGGTGTGCTGTAAAAATAAATTCATTCATGAAAAAAATATATTATATAAGCAAAAGGTAAAGAATACCACTGTCCAATGTACATTAGACCTTCCAGCATTTCATGTAGACAAGCTAGAATTACTGCATGATTAGCTGACTGCTTGTACTACATTTTAGTACTAATATTATCCATCTCAAAAACCTGTAAGCTTAATCGTATAAACCCTTAATGACATAAAGAGACCTTCTGAATTACTTAAATACATGTTTTACAGTTTCTTACATAATCTAAAAAAGCCAGTAGCCTTTTATACAGCAGCATAAACCAGACCAGCACCGGACTAGAATAAACCAGTTTAGAGCACTTTAGATGAAGATGGAATTCTGGTCTAAGCTATTTGTTTCAGCCAGAGGTTTGAACATTTTATGAGAAAGGGACCAACATATCCATCCAGTATGTTACAATGAACTTATAAATATGATGAGTTTCGAATGAGTTTCCTGTGAATTGATATGTATAGTTTTCTTTATTGGTCTTTATTTGAATATGTGTCAGAAGAAGAAAAGAAGTAATCCAAAAGTAACTAAAAGTAATCAGATTATGTTACAATTACACTTTTGAACAGGTAATCAGTTCTCTTAACTGAATACATTTTAAATTAGGCCCAACCCTGCTTGTGACCGTGGACATCTCATTTTGTCACCTTACAGCTGATATATCTACTACTATCCCTGCTACCCATAATAATATATATTTTTAGATGATCCCTAACTTTCGAGAAGCTGCAGAAACAAACAGTGATATCATATTTCAGTTGATACTGATTATTAATAAATATTGAAATTTGCTCATTAAATAAGCATTAGACATAAAGCTCATATTTGATAAATATCAGGGAAATAAACACTCTCAGCTTTTGCAGTGCGATAAAGCTACCATATCCTTTCTGGTGAGTTACTCAGCCAAACCCAGAGTGAATATAGTTCAGTAGGCCGACAGACTCCGAGGTGACAGTGCTGTTTTAGACAAGGGACCTGTCTTCACCCCCGATGCTAATGATGTGTCGCTCTTGTCTGAGCTGCTTAACCCACTTCCCTGCAGCGCAAGCATGTCGAAACCTGACCTACCCAATCTATCACATAGCCGTGGCTTGACTTCAAGCCTGCTGAGAGTGATTGTGTATGCATGAGCCTGGGTGTGTGTGCCTCTGTGCATCTTGGATGGTCTTAAAGTGATAATGGGGCAAACAATGTAATTTACACAGAGATTCAGCCAAAGCGCGCAGATAAATATACAACAGTACTCAGTGGAGAAAAGCATAGATAAATAGATGTGTAGGGAAAGTGTGTGTGTGTGGGGGGGGGGGGGGGGGGGTTGGGCATACAGTTTGAAAGCACAATATTAATTAGGGGAAATGAAGGGGTTATAAGCTTCCATTACTTGTTAGCTTTATTGGTCTAGTAGCTCCATTGCCAGACTAAAGAACCAGACTTCAAGCATAAAAACATGGCTGAGGTGGAAATTTTCTCCAAGCTATGGCTTTAAGCTGTGTGTGGGCATGGCTGCCTGCCTGTTGTCCATGTCCCAGCACATTGATCTGCACGGATCTGCCCAGCTTGACCTGGGGCCACAGCTCCCTGATCTGCTGAGGTGTTCCAACTCTGCGGAGGCACACAGCTGCGAATCAGGCAGTGTGGAGTCCAACACCGCCGGTCTACTTTAATCTGCTATGCCCAGCCAGTGCTTCAAACCTTCTGCTGTGCTAGATCCATAACGCCTTGCTGGCTAGCATGCTAAATAAATTCATGAAGAAAGTTTGTTAATGCAGTGTTTCTCAGGCCTGCTCCTGGAGAAGCTCTGCTCTGCACATTTTGGTGTTCTCCCTGCTCACTGGGGAGACATACATATCTGACTCATTAACAAACTAGAGCAGTGGAATGGTCTGCGGTGCACTACTGTTTTCAAAAAGGAGAATCAACAACAATATACAGAGACTTTCATCGAGAAACTGTTCCTCAGATAGCTATGTCTTGCACTGGTAAATTAAGAGCACTTAATAGAACACCATTGTAGGGAACAAAAAAGACAGGTGAGGACTTGACTGACTTGGTATTTTTGACTGATTTGCAGTTTGACAGAGATTTGAGACTTGACCCAGACTTGCACCATAGAGACTTAAGACTCAAAACTTAGCTCAGACTCGCAAACCAGAGTCTCAAGACTTGACACAAGCTTAAACTCCTGAGTCTCAACTCAGACTTGCATCACAGAGACTTGACTTGGACTTGAACCAGACAGACTCCACACAGACTTGCACCCCAGACACTCGAGACATGACTCTCAGATTTCAGACTCGCACCCCAGAGACTTTCAGATTCGAATCCCAGATACTTCACTCTCTAGAGTCTTGAGACTAGACCCATACTTGGTTTCTAGAGACTCAACTCAGATTGATAGTTTAAAGAATCTGCCTGGACTTGCACCCTGGGGACTCAAGACTCAAACCCTAGACACTCGACTTAGATTTGCACCCATAGGAAAAAAAATTCTGACTTGGACCCCACATACGCACCTTAGACTCGCACTCGACAGACTTGACGCAGACCTGCACCTCAGAGACTCAAGACTTCTCTTGAGTTCTCTCTCAAACATGACTTATATTCAAACCCCAGACTAGCACCCCAGACACTCGAGACATGACTTCAAATCTCACACGATATTCAAAATCATTCTCTCACACAATATTCAGAGACCCGATTCAGACTAGCACCCCAGAGACTTTAGATCCTTTTAAGATTCAAACCCCAGATTCTCAACTCAGACTCGAACCCCAGAGACTTGCCTGTGACTCAATTCCTAAAAACTTCAATCAGACTTGCACCCCAAAACCAAAGCCATGACTCAGATTCGAACCCCAGATACTTAACTTAGACTCACAATCCCAGAGACTCATACTTAAAACCCATGTACTTAACACTCTAGAGAATGAAGCTATGACTCAGATTCGAACCCCAGATACTTAGAACTTAGACTTGCGCTCCAAAGTCTTGAGACTAGACCCATACTTTTTCCAGAGACTTGGATCTCTCGGATTCACACTTCAGAGAATCAGCTCAGAGCGGACTCAAGACTTATACTCAAACCCAAAATGGAGACTCAACTCTGGCTCGCGTAACAGACACTCGTGTATGACAACTTGAGACTTCCTTTCTACTCAATCTCCAGAGACTCAACTCAGATTCACAGTTTGCACCCCGGGGACTCATACTCAAACCCAAGACACTGGACTTACATTTACACCTAAAGACAAAAAATGGCCACTAATTACTGTTCTCTACCCTGTAGCACTATATGAAACACAGTTATCGGGACCAGAATGACACTGTACCCTACATTGGAAAACCAGAGCTCTACATAGAGCACCAGAATAAGGAACAGAGATGGTTTCCAAAGCATAGGATGAAAGGGAACTGAACTTGTTAACAGGGTACTTTGTGTAGTTTCAGTGCTTCTGAGATTTCACACAGTATTTTTGAACACTTAAAATTTCAGCCTCCCAGAATAGACTATATAATGAATAGAGAGCGCATGGGTTTGGATGCAGAGTGTGGCTGTATAGTGTTATAGCTGGGGAATGCTAAAACGTACAGGGCAGTGGGACTCCTGGACCATGGCTGAGGGCCCAGAAAGTGTTAATGTTTGCGTGTTTGAATGCAGAGTATATTCGGCTATGTCTTTCATATGCGGAGCCGAGTGGTTTAATCACATTTATGCGCCGCTGGGCAAAAACATTAAATGTAGGCTACATCCAGCGTTTGATGTCACCGAAATGAATGCAGCCATGTGAATTTAACGGAGAGATTGATTTAAAATTATCACAAGGACATTGTTGTTTTTTCCCACCATCGTTTATGCTCATGATAAGTTGAGAATTGGTCAGTAATGAGCTGATAACCCACTTTTTCCCCCAGTGTTGTATCAACTGAAATGATCAGCAGTGAAATGTGGGTGTTTGCTCAGCGGGGTGCCTCCTCATTTGGGAACGTTCTAGATTCCGTAACACTGTGAGCAATGAAAGCGCAGCGTATCAGCGGGAATTAATGAGCAGAGTGTTTAATGATGAAGTAGGAGAATAAGAGAGTGGGTTAGAGGAGGAACAACAGAGGAGTGGATTGGATGGGTGAATGGAAGAGGAGGTGTAAGTTTCTAAAGAGAGAAAGAGAGGGGGAGATACATAGAGGGGCAGCCTTAGCTCTCTAGGAAAGCAAAGATACTGTAGGAGCCTCCTAAATGATTCAGAGCAGGCTGACTGTGTGTGTGTTCGTGTGTGTATGTGTCTGAATATCTCCGTCGCACTGAATTTTGAATGTTACACCAAGAAAAACATCTTAATTTGAGTATATTCATGCTGGGCAACCTCGCCACTCTCTTTCCTCGTTCTCTCTTTCCTCATCTCTCTTTCCCTCTCGGTCTTTTTCTCTCGCTCCCTCACTCCGCCTGTATGCCGCTCCCTTTTCAGCATGCTTGTTTTTTATCCATCATCCTTTTTTTTCTCCTCTTCAGCATGTTTATTAATTTAAATTCCACACTCATAGCAGAGTTCAGAGAAAACAGCCCCACTCTCTGCCGCCGCATCAAGAAATTCATGTATCCAAGCTAATGAGGAGAAAAAAAGCCTTTGTTTTGATTCGGGCGCGTTCCTCTCAGTCTGGCAATTAAAGTGACACATGTCGTAATTATAGCATTATTTAATTCTGACCCCCATCGAAAGCTACGGAGACGCACATTTTTTTCCCCTCCCTGCTTTGGCAGCTTGCCAGAGAGGCAGGGCTGCCGGAGTCAGATAAATAGCTTTCTCTTCTGCCCTTCGCAAATCCCCTTTTAAAACAATACGACTCCGCCGTGAATAGAAGTCCTATTTTTGGTTCCTATAGGCCGCGAAGCAGCAAGGGATGACGGTTTCCAACAATTCTGGATGCTGTTTGTTTGTTTGGTTTTTTTTTTTTGTCTAAGGGTGTAGCTGAGGGGTTAGTCAAGTGTTTTGACTGTAGCAGCTAGGAAAGCAAGATGCGAGACGTATAAAGTTCCAGCAGTGAGAGAGTCTTTGAACACGACCTGCCCCACAGTCATCGCTAATGAACTTCTAAAGAACTGGAGCTTTATAGAGCTGCTTTATAGAGATGGTTTGCTCATACACTGCACACTGTACTGCAGTCGTCTACTGGGTTCGAGTTCTCGTGGACTGTATTTCTCACAGTAGTTCAATCTAGAGGGGGCAGCATTAAGCATCTGTGAGGATTAAGTCCATTTGAATTGGGTAGCTTTATAGTCTTAAAAGGGCTGCTGCAAAAGATCAAAGCTTTGAGCAATGACATAGAAGAACACGTTTGGTCCCATAAGGAACCATTTTCATAGTAGAGACCCTGCTGGAAAATCCAGCTCAAGACCAGTTTTTACTGGTAACTGGTTTCGGAATGATCTAAGCTGGCCATCTGAAACCAGCTATGAGTTCTCAAGGTGGTCATCCAGACAAAAACCTGCCCTGTTCTGGTAAGCTAGCTGGTTAATCAGGTCTTGACCAGTATAGTCGCAACTTTGCAACTGATTTTGGTCATGCTTGGCCAATGGTCGGTGAGGCTGGTCATGCATTTTAACCAGCTTGGTGATGCTGGTCACACTGATCAACCAGGTCAACTTGCAGATGAAGGTCTTTGAAAGGTTTTTCACACTCACACATGTCTGTTACAAATATTGGGGCCTTATTTACCAGCTATTCTTAAGGTGAAACATGTTCTTAAAACCCACTTGAGCAGTTTTAATGAAGATTCTGACATTCACACATTGTCACACTGTTTACTTTTGTTTAATACCACCAGACTCTGCTACAAAACTGTATAATTCTGTAGAACTAAATGATTCTGAATCCTTCATAGCCACTGGTTAATTACATTACCCAGTGGTTACTATCACTATTTTCAGTAATTACATGGGGGAAAAAATGAGCATGGGTGATTCTTTAGCTCTAAGAGTGAGAATTGGATACCTGTAATGTTGCTCACAAGGTGAGTCTCTGTTATTGCAGCTTTAATTTTATGTACCTGGTCCCCCATTAAAGATCATGGCCTAAATAACTGTATAGGCCAAATAGGATGCAGCCTAGGGTCTTGAAAGCAGAGATAGATTTTGTAAGATGGAGGTAAGGGTGGATTAAATAACAAGGTATCAAATTGGTATCAAATAACAAGTTCATTTAGTATTAAGCTGTAATTATGCATTATGCAGGGTTGCCAAAGTGTTTTGGGTGTATCATACTCTCACTCTCACGCTGTGGGAAGAAGTCACATGACAGTGAAGAGCTTTTATTAACCTCATTTGGCATGACTTTGTCTTCTTGTCCTCTGCCGCCAATGCTACAAAACACCACTCTCCTTCTATCAAAGAGAAACAATATGTCTCTCTATATCAAAGACTTTATTTGATCATTCACAAGTGACAACACATGTTTATACAGATCTGAAGGACAAAACAGGCATTTGCAATTCATCCACTGCCAGGAAACTCAGGAGTGGACTTTTGCTCTTCTCTAAAGTCACACCTCTTCTAAGATGGAGAGTGAGCTGGTTTAAGAAACACTGGCCCCCATGCTGATGATTGTCACTGTTCACTTTCATCAAAGTTGGCAACTCTGTTAAGCTGTCATCACTTTTAAATGTCATATAGAGTCGTTGTCTAAGAGGGGCCACAAAATGTAATACTTGTAAATTGCTTGCAAATTTCAGAAGCTCAAAAGAATCTAAAATTTGGGGTCTATCGACACTAGCTTTGGGTATTCTGAAAATATTATTAAGCACTTTTGTAAGTTGGTCTAAGTAAGTTCTTGTAAATGTAAGTAGAAATGTAATCCAGCCCTGAGTTAGAGTATAGCACCACAGACCAATTATATATTCTTGAACCAACTTCGGGTTTCTGTATACATTCTTGAACCACCTTCTATATAAAAAATGAAACTTGTACAGTCTCTTTCTGATGGTAGGACTTTTTAGGATTGTCTAAAACATCTTTGAGCATTTTCTGATTTAGGGCTGAACCTGCTAGGATGGCCTGACCTGGACATGTTGGTAGTTATTGAACTGTTCTTTTCTTGTAAAGTCTTTTCTGGAAAGTACAATAGGTGATTTTTAAAAATTCTTTCCCAGACTTATCTGCATTGTATCTGTAACCTTCTTTCTAAGGGGTCTCAGAAAGCTCTACGGATCTCACCATGGTGATACCACTCACAATCTCAACAATTAAGAGCAAACCAAACTAAATGTCTGAGGTTTAAGTAAGACTGGCTCCTCCAAAATCTTCTTGAATGAGATTCGAATCATATGCAGCGGATATGATCTGGCTGAATCTAGGTTTAGGCTTTTGAGTAGTAATAAATAAATCTCAAAGGAAAATTGCATTTCTATAATCAGTACCTCCATCTCTTAATGTTGTTTAAATTAAGATTAAAGGTCCATCTGTTTAAATTTGTTAAAAAAGCCAAAGTTTTTTTTTACATGACTGTATATGTAAGACTACTTAAACAAGGCAAGTGTGTGATGATGATGTGCATGCAGTTTGCTAAGTTCATGGCTATACTTGTCCATTATTTACATTATTATCTACAATAGCCTTCGTAGCCCAGTGCAAAACTAAAGAAGGAAACTTCAGACACCAGACATATCTGATTTTCCACGTTTTGGAAAAAGGTAGGGAAATTGTCTAAATGTGCTTTTTTGCCAAATTATCCCTTTACGGATAACGCCTGAGGATTTAGTCCATTTGAATCAGGCGGCTCCTGCATCAGTCCGACATGGACTGTAATGCTCCTTTGAAGTTTGTCACAGCATTGTCCTGTTTGGACAGCTATGACGTGGAATGGGTGAAGAGCTCGCTCCTATAGGGGAGAAGCTGCGAAGCGCTGCCAAGCTTTTCTCTACTGACTGGATGACTCATATACTGCATGGATGGCGCCACATGGAGAAAGCATCACATGTCTCACTGCAAGTTCACGTGAAAGGCAGGTTTATGAAGAAATGTGAACGCTCGGTGAGATGCTGAGCCTCGCATATCTGCTGTATGGCAGTAATATTCTTCATGTAAGCAAGAAGATCGCCCCCCTACTGACAGATCTAATGGGAAAGGCAATAGATGGCTCTTCTTTTGTGTGCACACACACGCGTACACCCTCCCCCCCACACACACACACACGCTGAGTGTGTGGAAAGAAACCGAGACAATGCCCACTGCTTCTCTGCTGCACTTGTGAAAACACACTGACTTCACGATGAGCCTCCTCATCGCCTCAGGGTGGGAACCACACACACATACAAAACACACACACACATTTGTTTTTATTCCTTGTCGAGATCCAGGTCATCCATAAGCCTTGTACCCACTGCCATTAAAAAAGAATAGCCCACATGCATCCACATGTATGTCATACAAGATATCTAGCAACTGTTTTGGATAGGTGTATCCTGTCTGTTCACTGAAAGGGAGGAAACCTCAACAGAGGGCAGATTTTCCAACAAGACAATGCATGATGCCACAAAGTTCATTAAGTGAATTAAAATACATTGAGATTGTGTGGGAATGTGGAGGGAAATGTGTGGAGAATGAAAATCCAAACATTGTAGGAAGTCTGTGAACAGCAGTGAAGGGTGTATTGGAGCTACGTCCTTTAAGTCATTTCAGATCACCTTAAGAAGGGCTGACAAAGCATATGGATTGTGGAGCATTTTGACTGGCTAAGCTCCAAAATGCTGTTTTTTTGTCTTACTTAACATCAAGGTATGACGTGTGTGTGTGTGACCAATCACACTCCCCTTTACACTCCCAGTGTATATGCAATTCAATTAGACTTTATTGTCATTATACTAATACAGGGTTGTACAGTACAGCAAACCACTGTTATGATAAATCTCCAGAACAGGAGTAGATAGGGATGTAGTAAAATACAACAAATACAAGCCCTCCGAGCTTCAAGTACGGCTCGGCTTGACCCACCAACCTTTAAGATCCACGGAAGACAAGCATCCAGACTTTTTTTCTGTCCTGGCACCAAAGTGGTGTAACGAACGTCCCCTGGGTGTCCGAACGGCAGAGTCGTTCGCTGTCTTCAAACACAGACTGAAGGCCCACCCTTTTCTGAGAGTACTTAGGCGAAGTGTAGTGTATGTTGAGTATTGTGGTCTCCATACTGACTTTTTTATTTAGTAGTGTCTAAGCGTAAAGGTATGTTTTAGATCCTAGCCTAAACAAACTAGCTATGGATATTTTCGGAGTAAACAGTGAATCACCTTTGTAAGTCGCTTTGGATAGGAGCGTCTGCTCCTTACATTTAAATGCCTTAAATGTAAATGTAGTCCAGTGAAATCAACTGGGTGTTTGTGCCTGGAAGAGTAAGATTTGTTTGGGTGTGTATGCTGAGGGAGACCAGGTCTAGTGTTACATATGTCAAGGTGTAGAGTGCAGTAATCAGTTTAGCAGCTAGTGTTCAGGTAGAGAGTGCAATACACAGCGTACAAGTACTAGTACAGTAGAGGGGGTTTCAGTTAAAGGGCAAGTTCCCTAAGCTGGTGAAGCTCAGTGTATGGATATGCTGAATGAACTGGAGGGTCAGAGTGATCAGTAGCAGTCTGTATGTGTGTGTTCAGGTTGTAGTTGCTGGGCATTGCTGGTGTGACCTGTTTATCAGTGCGTGGGTAAAAACTGTTCTTGAATCTGGTGGTTCTGGCTCAGATGTTCCTGTACATCTTTACAGGTGGCAGGGGGTTGCTCCAGCATCTCTTGTTGTAGAGGTACTGTAGAGGTGGAATGGCAGCTGAAGTGATCCAGCTGTGGCAGCTTTCACCACTCCCTGCAGGGCCTTGTTTTCTGCAGCAATGGCGCTACCATACCAGACTGTGATGCAGCTGTTATTGCAGGTTGACTCACCTCAGCATCTGGAGGAAATGGAGGCCTTGCTGGGCCTTTATGACGACATGTGATGTATTGAGTCACCAGGTGAGATTTTCAACTATTTGGACTTGAAGCTGCTCATCTTTTCCATCGTTGTCTCCGTGCATGCACTCTACTCCCCCCTATCTGAAGACATTCAGACAACAGTCAGATCCTTGGTTTTGCTGATGTTGAGGGAGAGGTTGTTAGCAGTGCATATTGTCGGGACAAAACGTTCCATCACCAGGTCTTCATTTTTCACTTTTTGACATGATTCGAAAAATCTTACAGCTTTTAAAATGATGTGGATGATATATCGGTACCTATATTCAGTAGTATATATATATATATATATATATATATATATATATATATATATATATATATATATATATGCAGTGTATCACAAAAGTGAGTACACCCCTCACATTTCTGCAGATATTTAAGTATATCTCTTCATGGGACAACACTGACAAAATGACACTTTGACACAATGAAAAGTAGTCTGTGTGCAGCTTATATAACAGTGTACATTTATTCTTCCCTCAAAATAACTCCATATACAGCCATTAATGTCTAAACCACCAGCAACGAAAGTGTGTACACTCCTTAGTGAAAGTTCCTGAAGTGTCAATATTTTGTGTGGCCACCATTCTTTTCCAGAACTGCCTTAACTCTCCTGGGCATGGAGTTTACCAGCTTCACAGGTTGCCACTGGAATGCTTTTCCACTCCTCCATGACAACATCACGGAGCTGGCGGATATTCGAGACTTTGCGCTCCTCCACCTTCCGCTTGAGGATGCCCCAAAGATGTTCTATTGGATTTAGGTCTGGGGACCTAAAGCCTCTTCAATAAAGCAGTGGTCGTCTTAGAGGTGTGTTTGGGGTCATTATCATGCTGAAACACTGCCCTGCGACCCAGTTTCCGGAGGGAGGGGATCATGCTCTGCTTCAGTATTTTACAGTACATATTGGAGTTCATGTGTCCCTCAATGAAATGTAGCTCTCCAACACCTGCTGCACTCATGCAGCCCCAGACCATGGCATTCCCATCACCATGCTTGACTGTAGGCATGACACACTTATCTTTGTACTCCTCACCAAATTGCCGCCACACATGCTTGAGACCATCTGAACCAAACAAATAAAAAAAAATCCAGTAATCCATGTCCTTTGTTGACATGTCTTCAGCAAACTGCTTTCTTGTGTACGTCTTCTGGGGTGACAGCCATGCAGACCAATTTGATGTAGTGTGCGGCGTATGGTCTGAGAACTGACAGGCTGACCCCCCACCTCTTCAATCTCTGCAGCAATGCTGACAGCACTTCTGCACCTATCACATCCAGCATTTGGATGTGGCGCTGAGCACGTGCACTAAGCTTCTTTGGACAACCAACGTGAGGTCTGTTCTGAGTGGACCCTGCTCTTTTAAAACGCTGGGGTGTACTCACTTTTGTTGCCAGTGGTTTAGACATTAATGGCTGTATTTTGAGTCATTTTGAGGAAAGAATAAATTTACACTGTTATATAAGCTGCACACAGACTACTTTTTATTGTGTCAAAGTGTCATTTTGTCAGTGTTGTCCTATGAAAAGATATATCTGCAGAAATGTGAGGGGTGTACTCACTTTTGTGATACACTATATACAGTGAGTCCAAGAAGTATTTGATCCCTTGCTGATTTTCTTCGTTGGCCCACTAATAAAGACATGATCATTCTATACTTTTAATGGTAGATGTATTCTTACATGGAGAGACAGAATATTAAAAAGAAAATCCAGAAAATAAATCTAAGGAATATATATTAATTGATTTGTATTTCATGGAGTGAAATAAGTATTTGATCCCTTAGTATTCATTAGCAGTTCTGGCTTTTACAGACCAGTTAGACACTCCCAATCAACTTGTTACCTGACCTGAAGCCACCTGTTCTCACTAATCACTTGTGTGAAAAACACCTGTCCACAGAATCAGACAGATCACACAGATTTCAAGTCTCCAACATGGGTAAAACCAAAGAGCTGTCACAGGACCTCAGAGTCAGAATTGTTGACCTTCACAAAGCTGGAATGGGCTACAAAAAGATTAGTAAGGTGTTGGATGTGAAAGTAACAACTATTGGTGCAATTATCAGAAAGTTTAAAGAGTATAACATGACAATCAACAGACCTCGGCCCGGTGCTCCAAAGAAGATTTCGCCTCGTGGGGTGGCAATGATGCTGAGAACAGTCAGAAATCGTCCTGCAACCACTCGGCAGGAGTTAGCAAATGACCTGAAGGCAGCTGGGACCACAGTTTGCAAGGAAACAATTGGCAACACTTTGCGCAACAATGGATTCACATCCTGCAGTGCCCGAAAGGTACCCCTGCTGAAGAGAGCACATGTGGAGGCGCGCCTCAAGTATGCCAATGATCATTTGAAAGATGAACCAAGTTATTGGGAGAAGGTTTTGTGGTCAGACGAGACCAAAATTTAACTTTTTGGCCTCAACTCCACCCGCCATATGTGGAGGAAGAAAAATGCTGCCTATGACCCCAAGAACACTGTGCCCACCGTCAAGCATGGAGGTGGAAGCATAATGTTTTGGGGGTGTTTCTCTGCCAAGGGTACAGGGCTACTTCACCGCATCACTGGGAAGATGGATGGAGCCATGTACCGCACAATCCTGAGGGACAACCTCCTCCCCTCTGCCAGGGATCTGAAAATGGGCCGTGGTTGGGTCTTCCAACATGATAACGACCCTAAACATACAGCAAAGGCAACAAAGGATTGGCTCAAGAAAAATCACATTAAGGTCATGGAGTGGCCCAGCCAGTCGCCAGACCTCAATCCGATCGAAAATCTATGGAGGGAGCTGAAGGTCAGAGTTGCCAAGCGACAGCCCACCAACCTTCATGATTTAGAGAGGATCTGCAAAGAAGAGTGGGCCAAAATTCCCCCTGGTGTGTGTGCTAAACTTGTGGTTAACTACAACAAACGTCTCACCGCTGTGCTTGCAAACAAAGGCTTTGCCACTAAGTATTGAGTGTGTTTGGCAAGAGGGATCAAATACTTATTTTCCTCATTGAAATACAAATTAATTAAAATATATTCTTTAAAATTATATTCTGGATTTTTGTCTTGATATTCTGTCTCTCCATGTTAGAATATATCTACCATTAAAAGTGCAGAAGGATAGTGTCTTTATTAGTGGGCAAACAAAGAAAATCAGCAAGGGATCAAATACTTCTTGGACTCACTGTATATATAGTTATTTTGGGAAAAAATAAGACAACTGTAAAACAGCATAGAGGGGTGTAGACAGTTTTGACTGACCTCCAGCCTGGCTCTTGGTTCTGGTCTCAAGTTCTGTGAATGGTGAACCAGGCCTGGGTGTCTGTTGGCTGATCAGAAGTGTTGGGCAGAGAGCGGGAGAGAGCGTGAAGTGCTCTTCCCAGCGGAGCCGCGCAGAGAAATAAAACAATATTGTGCCTGGCAGCATGCCAGGAGCCAGCGAGGAGCCCAGCCTCACCGGGCGGCTAAAAGTTTATGAAAACACTGCGTGGTGTTGGAAAAGAAAGCGCTTTGTCTTTCTGGTGCGGCGCTCTGTTCCTGAAGGGCCTCTTATACCCGGTCCTCTCGCTGGCGCTGGTACACACTGCTGTGTTTAAGGTTTATTGGTGTCTTATGCCCTTATCTCTTGAAAGAGCTTTTTTCCTGAGCCTGTTTTTCTAACAAACCTACCTAATTAGACTACTGTTTATTGACCTTGGCCTCTTTGTCCTGTAATATACAGTAAAAGGTATCACACACTCACACGCGCCCAGCATAGGAGGCTCAAGTTAAGCTCGGATTTAAAACTGTGCATTATAAAAACACTTATCTGGCCTTACCAAGGGGTCCGTTGTGGTCATTTCCCCACTCTCTTCCTATTCAGCCTTCATTTAACCCTGTTGCAAGCCAAATTAGTCACCAGTCTTCGTGCTCCTGCATGCACCAGTCACTGGGGAAATTTGCAGGGTTTTTTGGGGGGACGTAACACGGTCATTTAAGCATGAAGGTAACTCTGAAGTCAATTTAGAGCCCTCAAAAAGAAACCAGCCTCAGACACAGGCTTAAGCTAATAGCTGTGGTGCGTTAATAACGTTAAATCGGCTCTGCCCGGACAGGACTTCCATCCCATCCGCCTCTGGCTGCTTGTCACACATAGCATGATTATGGGCAGATTCAAGCCAGCTCAGAGTTGTAGGCAAGCCTGATAACAGTATCACCCAGGGTGAGTTTTCCCTGTGAGAGACAAAGAGCAAGAGACAGAGAACACACAGGGCAAAAGTATGAAAGCAGACTGGGATTTCATTAAAGCTTTTAAGACATTTTACAGCAAGATTTATTTTATTCATCCGTTTTAATTGACGATTTAATTTTAGCATGTTTAACATATGGGAAAAGTCTTTTTCATGTTTTTATTGATAACAGTCTCTTACATTGAGAAGGGGTTCATTTGCATGTTTCTACTTTACATACTAGATTAATTCAGTCATTTAAAGCAGCTTTCTGCGAGAATTGGGATTTCTTGCTCCTGGGCTCCCCCTACAATCAGGAAGTGTAATTTGTGCTTTGAGCCACCACTAAAGAAGGACATGGTTTACACATGCATTTCCAGGCAAGCTGAAAGATGTACACTCATCACTGAAAGTGAGAGAAGCATGTGGACCAATGCGGTAGTGTAATTCTACAAGATTATTTTTTGTTACACAGCAACATTAAGACCTTCAGATGTACATGGTATAGACAAAGGTTTTGTGACACCTGCTCATTCATTGTTTCTTCTAAAATCAAGGGTATTAAAAAAGATGTATCCTGCTGTTGTTGGAGTAACTGTCTCTTCTGTCAAGGGCTTTCTACTAGATTTTGGAGCATTGCTGTGAGGGTCTGATTGCATTCAGTAGCATTAGTGAGGTCAGGATGTTGGATAATCACCACCCCAACTCAACCCCAACTCATCCCAAAAGCACCATCATTTCAGAGGACACAGTTCCACTGCTCCTCAGCTCAATGCTGGGGGGGCTTTATAGCCTTCTAGCCCACACCTGGCATTAGGAATAGTGCCAATAGCTTCAGGTTTATCTGCTCCATAGAGTCCTATTCTATTGGTAATACCAATAGATAATATTGGTAGCAATTGGTAATACTTTGCAGGGACTAGACAAGCTGTTATTGTTGTTATGCTATCATTGTTAGTAAAGCAAACTTAATATCGCTGAATTCATTCAATAATGTAACTGACAAATAAGACAATAAACACTTTTCAACAGTTCTCTTACAGTTGTTGTTAATGGGTTCTTTAGAAAAGCCAGTGGTTATGTATACACTATATGTCCAAATGTTTGTGGACATACATTCTAATTAATGCATTCAGCTACTTTAAATCAGAATATTCCTGAGGCAAGTGTGCAAGAAGAAAAACTTCTAACATCTGGATCCTTGAAGGTCCTGCCATACGTGAAGGCAGGGGTAGAACCAATCCCCTGGGCACCAGGAGGGACCAAACCATTTGCGAAAGGGAGGAAAGGGGAGGTTACAAGACATCAGCATCATAAAGCAGCAAAGTAGGTATGTATTGGTCGATTGGTTGAGGTAAAGGTGATGCAGAATTGAAGTCTCCTGGTAGAACTTTTACTGAGGTTTATTTTTCTGGAACGATACTGCTCCAGTCAATACTTTTGGGATAAGTTGGGGAGTTGTGGATGAGCTGGGGTGGCGATTATCCATGTCTTGACAATACTAAATGTCACAGAATCCAATCAGATCCATACTAGTAGAAAGCCTTCTCTTAAATGGTATGGCCTGGGGAAAGGGTTTTTAGGATCTACTATAGATAAACCTTTTGCTTAGAGTACAGTCAAATAATGACTGCGTTATTTGGTAAATGGATTGTTTGGACAGGAATTCTCTCAAAATAGCAAGTCTTGTTCAAGCATTGCATCATTTCTGTGCCAAAGGTATTCACCCACCCATCCAAATCATTAATTCCATGGCCATAGGTGTATAAAACCAAGCACCTAGGCATGCAGACTGCTTTTACAATGATTTGTAAAAGAATGGGTCTTTCTCAGGAGTCCAGTTGTGAAATTTCCTCGCTACAAACAAAGTGGAAGCAATGTGGGGGCGACAGGAACTCGGCCACAAAGTGGTAGGCCACAGAAAAAAAATGACAGACTGGGGTCAGCGGATGCAGAGGCGCATTGTGTGCAGAGGTCTCCAACTTTCTTCAGAGTCAGTCGCTACAGACCTCCAAACTTCATGTGGCCTTCAGATAAGCCTTGTAGAAAGCTATATGTTCCCAGAAGAGCTGAAGCTGTTATAGCTGCAAAGGGTGGCCCGACATCATATTAAACCCTTTGGATTAAGAACGGGATGTCACTTGAGTTCATATGCGTGCAAAGCCAGGCGAGGGAATACTTTTGGCAGTATAGTGTATGTTCTGTTATTTCATCTGTAATGCTACAGTAGCTGGGCTGTACAATGCATTCTCAAGGATGCCATAGATATTTTATGAGAGTTCATTCACTGACCTGTGAAGTGATTTTTAAATATGCATGACTGTATGCATTCCTGTATTACCCATTCATCAGTTACTGATGTACTATATCATCAGTTATAGATGTTCAATATATAATATGCATGTTTATCCATGTGTGTTTCCCCTCTTTAAAACCCCCAGTGTACAGTATCAGTGCTGAAGGGGCTGCCACCCCCACCCCCCCACTTGTGCAGAACATAAAACCTCAGCGTGTGTGTGTGTGTTTGCACTGCTGGAACAGCTGCTTTATTCATGTCTGGAGATCCATAATGCATTAGAGCACAGCCTCTGCACCAGCGCAGCGCGATCACAGCTCTATTTACACCACGGTGGCTCTGTGGCGGGTCCGTCTGTGTGTTACGTTCCTTAAGGGGATAATCCAGGCCTCTTTATCTCCCTGCTCCACGCGATGAGGCCAGAACGATTTTGTAATTGATCCCCGGGGTGATTAATCCACGATCAATCGTTGTCAACCTGCTGTCGAGCGGCTAGCGTCTAACTAATGGAGCTGTCGATACTAGTGATGCCACACAATTCCATTGACCTTTAGGGGTGCACCTGAGCTTGAGTGCATCTCTGTGTGTATCTGTGTGTTTGGAGGTTCATTAACCCTTTAAGGTCAAGAGCTATATCTGCTGTTTTTCTGCTATTAACAATTTAACTACACAAAAACATGATCCCAGGAAGTTATTAAGATATTGCAATGGTATCCCAGGTGGTTGCTATGGTATTACAAAGAGGTTACTTGGTGGTTGCTATAGTGTTTCTAGGTGGTTGCTATGGAATTTCAGGTGGTTTCTATGGTGTTGATCAGTGGTTGCTGGGGTTTTGCTGAATCACACAATCAGGCCAAATATGCTGGAGTTGGAACTGTGTTAAAATCTCCATTAAAAAAACATTTTACCATAAAAGATATGGTAAAAATCTGGCAGAAAAATAATAATAATAGAAGTAGAAGAAGTACTACAGCAGCATCTGTTAAATCATTCAAATCCATTTGAAATAAGTTAATTGAGTGTATTTTGGTGATAATACTGTGTTAACTGTCAGGTTTACACTGCTGTCACTCCACTTTCAGCTTTCCTGGCTTTGTTCAATTCGTGTTGAGCACTTGTCAAGCATAAGTAACTGCTGTGGTCACACGTGTGAAGAGGCCGCTCCAGTTTCTTTACCAATTCATCTTTGCAGCTCGGCCTCTGGCTAAATATAGCTCTCCAGCACTCCATTACCAGCTCTTGTTATTGCTATTGGATTCCTATCAGCACTGATGGTGCTACTACATGCATTCCTGCTATGTAAACTCATGAATTATGCAAACTGGTTTGTTACGTTCCTACGGGGAAGGTACATGGCCAATTTTAGACCGTGTGATGTAGCAGCTGTGTATTTCCAATAGGATTCATTATTAGGACGCTCTGATGTTTAATGTTAAAGATCTTTTAGGCACTCAAATGTATACTTAAATATACTGCATTTTAACAGCTGCGGAGGTACTTCCAGTTTCCAACTCTTTAAAACAAGTGCCTTCTTGTTATGATATTTCTGGAAGTTCACTTTGAATAACCACAGTAAGCACTTTTGGAAAGCTTTTTTTGTTAGTGGTTGGGATGATATTGCCTAGAGACACAGAGCACTATATTCGGCTCATTTGGGCAAGGGGGGCATGTTTCATATGCAAGCCAGTCAAATATCGAATTGCGTAGGATTGAAGGGCCTTTTTCCTTTCAGTACTGGCTCTCTCTCTTTAAGTCTACAGAGGGTACAGAAAGTACAGTGCTGTACTGTTTTTACACGTTTTTACAAGATTTTCTTCTCTGAAACTGCAAAAAAGAAACTGAGTGTGATGACGAAAGATTTCTGCAATTGTTCTTAACCCCCTGTTTAATGACATAGGTTTAAATTTACATTTTGCTCAAATACTGTAACTTCAAATATTTAAATAAGTTGAAAGAACAATGGGGCTGCAGTTATTAAATATTTTCTTTTTCCAGTTGTCCATAATGTTTTGAAAAGGTTCATAATACCTCCTTTTTTTGTTCCACACCATACATGTATTGATTTATTTAGCTTCTGCACAATCTGGCAACACTGAACTACTGTGCACGGTATTGTGAACAGATAAGGGATCATGTTTTAGATCATGTTTCAGATTTCAAGGTTTTCAGACTGTCTAGACACTGCACAGCACTTTACCACAGTGTGCTTTAAAGTCTTCATTCAGTGGCCATCCTGGCATCAACCTTGGGAAGTATCTTCTCCCAGCTAGTCTGCAAATGCTTGTTTATTCACAGAAATACCTAGCTAGCAATCCAGAGCAGTAGGAAACTCATTAGGATTGCACTTGTAGTTAAGCCCGATTTTCCTTCCTTAAATTAGAACACTAAAACAGATGTAGGAAGGTAGGAGTTTCACAGCCAGCAGAGGCTCACAGTGCTATAAAGAACTGGCTACTATGACAGAATCTGAACATACTTTACTGAAATGCAGAACAGCTAACCACAATCCTTTATTTTCCCTAACTAATTAGAATTTAGCAAAGTCTGTTTCCTGTCAGACCGATAAAACATGTGAGTTCACAGGCCAGTGAAGTCATTTTGCAAATATTTTGCTAAAATCCTAACTATATTTTATTATTACTATTATTTCACCCTTTCATAACAGAGGATTAGTCAGAAGATGCAGTGATTTTCATGAAGAAAATTTAGACTCTAATGTAAAACATGTAGAACATCTTTTTTTTTTTTTAAATACCATACTTTTGAAAAACTGATTAGACATTATGGGCATGACATTACTTTAGATGCTCATTAAAGTAGTGCAATTATCAGTTTCATATATTTTAAAGAGAAACAATGAAAATAAAAGAAATAAGAAAAACAACACATACAAGCACTAAATTATAGCTAATAAAGTACAGCCTCAGTCGCTTCCAATTAGCTGGTACTGCAGTAAAGCACATTGTGTTTTTACAATGATGGATAATGGATTTTAGATCTATAAATGATTACATTCACCTGTGATGCCGTAGCCAAACTACACTGTAATGTTTCCATGTTTTTGGTGCATTCTGAAAAACACTCCAACATTCATTAGCAGCCCGTTCTTTGAGTTACCCAATAGAACACTGCAGCACTTGTGCTTTAATATCCAGGTAGAAGCTTCTTGAGATTCTTCCCGAAACTGAGTGAATCAGCTCAATTATGGTCCAGCGTGAGTCGGACGAACCAGCACAGAAGCAGAGAGCAGAAAGCTTTCCTCCATTAGGAAGGACCACAGCATTCAAGACATTTACAAGCTAATGTCTCTAACAGCCCTTATATAACCCAGTGCTAATGACCAACCACATGCTGTAATTACTGACCCCAGCCCATCACTTTGGTATTTCAGTGGCAAACACATGCAGAGAATTTACTTCCAGGATTCTCTCCTGGAGCCAGGGAAAGGGCATTCCACCTATTCTGAACATCACATCATTATACTCAGGGACGGACTAACGTCAGCCTATAGAATGTTTTGGACTTTCCTTCTTTGGATACACAGACATGTTATGAGATTTTAAGGGAAATGTAAAATTTGTGATGTGGTGAGGCACTTTCAAAAACATTTATTTGGAGCAGGCTGTTCTTGTGATGTTCTGAAAGCTCGTGAGTCATACGTCCTTTGCTGTGCTTGTACACTTTGCCCATGCGTCTTCTTCATTTCCGAGAATCAGATGAGATTAAATAAACAGGTAGATATTTCAGGTTGATCTTTTAAAAACAGGTCTTTTCACCTTTTTTCAAGTAAGTTCTGGCTACCTGTATACGCCCTCCCTAAGTGAGTTTCATTTACAAGCACGGCTGCAATAACTTCTGCACCATTAGGAAAAATCCTGCATTGTAGGGATGCACTGTATGTTGTGGGAAGACTAATCAAATGATGGATCGTATGAATCAAAAGAATTCAAGCTGATTATTTAATCATAATAAAAACAAAGCTTTCAGATACCATGGGAGGGACAGTGCTTGAGAAAAGATAGAGGGGCAAGACACCAGATACACCTAGAAAAATGTTGGAGTGGAAAATTCTTGAGTATTGTAATTGTACTTCATGACTATACTTAAGTATTATATAGATAGATTTGTACTGGAGTATTATTCAACTAAATGCATATTCAGTTACGTTATACATATTTAGACCTTTAGATTCTTTAACCCCTGTCAGTTGCATGGCAGTATCACCGTTAATGTTTTGCCGTTTCACACAAACCTCACAGATATACAGCACATATGTACCCAGCCATTGACAACAGCACTCATCAGACCAGGCCACCTTCTTTAATTACTCCAAAGTTCAGTCCAGTCTAGATGTACCCATTGTAGACACTTTTGCTGGTGGGCAGGGGTTAACTGGGGCACTCTTACTGGTCTGCAACTATGCAGCATGTGATGCACTGTGTTTTTATGAAATATGCCTGTATTGATCATTAAACTTGTAAACTTTATTGATCATTAAACACACTAAACCTGAGACTTGAGTCACAGTGGTCATCCTGTTGGTTCTGTCCAGATGGGATATCCTTAGTTGCCCTCACGTCAATGAGTCTTCCCAACACCCTGTCACCAGGTTTCGATTGTCCTTCCTAGAATAACTCTTAGTAATTACCCACCACAGCTGACCAGAATCACCCCACAAGCCTGGCAGTTTAAGAGCTGCTCCAATTCAGTCTTCTGGCCATAACAGTTTGACCCTTCTCAGGTTCACTCAAGTGTTTGCAACTGAGCATTTTTCTTGTATTCAGCATATTTTGTCGAGCTGTTTGCTGTCTAGCATGTTTCCTAGACTTGTACTTATTCTGTCATTATGGATAATCAATGTTTTTCACTTTATTTGGTTCATGGGTGTTCTTATAAAATGGAAAGGACCAGATTCTTAAAATTCAGTGGTAGTCATGTCTATTATTACTGCCCACTATAATTTGTACACTGTTGGTTATTGTAATTAGTCTAGTAATTCTGTATCTCTGCATCCCTACAATTAACTGCCTTAGAAGCTCTTCACAATTTGACTCTCCAGTCTTCAGCCTCCATTTGCTTCATTTTCCAACTGCATTTTATTTCCTCTTAAACTAAGATTCCCAAACTAACTGCTTCTCTCTCCCTCCATATGCAACCCCGGCTGCTGTTCTTTGGAGTTTCTTGGGAAGAGGAGCAGCTTGGGGGGAAGAACCCTGTCAGATATCAGGCTTCAGCTTGTAGCTGTTCTGTTATCAGTCTAAGTTACAGCCACCATGTCTTTAGTTTTTTACTGAGATTTCCTCTGGCTGCATGAGAGGTACTCTTCCCTGTCTGGCAGTCTGTCTGTCTGTCTGTTCCCCCCCAATAGGGACTTTCCGTATTTCAAATTCACCTCACACACCAGCGGCGTGCTACAGTCTCGTGTGAGGTGATAGGATATAATGAACATGAAAATGTTGATGTCAGGAGCGCAGAGCTCTTCTGAGTGAGATATCAATCCCCCTCCAGCTCCTCGGCTCCTCTCCCTTCACTCCTTCACTCCCCTCCCCTCTTCTCCCATTCGTCCCCTCCTAGGAATTGCTTCAGCTAAAGGAGGAGCTACTCTGTTGTCAGTTCCACAGGATGCACACAGACACCCAGACACATATGTTTTCCCCACATTTGAGGATGTGACTTCATACATATGCCATGTCTCATGTGAGAGCATTTCAGCACCTAATCACAATATTTAAAGCAAATATCTCTTCTTGCGTGCAAGATGAAACAGAATCTGGGAATGGAAATGGAAACTCATAAGAGCACACATCTGCAAATCAGGTGGCATATTAAGTGCATCATTAGCTGCATCAGGTGTGCTTGAGATAAAACATATCAAACACCTGGATTGGTTAGAGGATATCTGACTGTGATGTTTGACTGCATGTTAGAGATATGGCTAGAAAGGCTCTGCAAAGCTGTTGGAACAACATTTTGTGGAGTGACCCCACAGAATCTCCACATGCTTTAAAATGACAAAAGAAAAAGTTGCCTTCTTGAACCGTAGGTTTTTTATTTTTTATAAATTACTATGAATGCTTTGATAATAGTTTAGTATTCTGTGGAGTTCCACAGGGTTCTAGTGTAGTCAAATAAAACGGATGGTATGTGGGATTAATGCAGTTATGAGGGTGGGGAACTGGAGAGTAGGCCTACGTACAGGGTTTAAAGAGTTTTTTCTTGTAAAGTTCCCAAATGGTAACTATGCAAGCAAAAAAGTTCTAAACATGCTACTTAAGTTAATGTTGCAATATTTTTGATCTAGTTACTTTTTGTACATAATTAGTAAAGTGTCAGCTGCCATTTGCAGTGTGTCAAAATACCATAATGATGAAAGCTATAGAAATTACCCTAATTCTGCTTTTAAAATTCCTTAAAATAGAATTTTGTCAAATTAACTTGCTTTTGCTGTAAAGTCCTTTCAGTGCAGACACAAGGTTTTGTTACAACAAAATGCAAGAAGAATTCTAACCCTAAATTGAACCCTAACTTTAACCTCCCTTTCATTTCTTTTTATATATTTACCATTTGGCAGGTCTTGTAGGGTAGCCCTGTTTGTCTCTTGTTTTCCTACATTTTTTTGTTTTAAAAATGTGTGTAAACACACACACACACACACACACACACACATATACGCAGGTGCAAATGACTGTCATTTTCACAGCTTGAGATTCATAACACTGTTTGTGTTTAGGTGGATTAGAGGCATGGAAAGATTCCAAAATGTAATATTGCAGTTGATTAGTTTAACTGAGGGCAGAGAAAAGAAATATCAGACAGCAGCAAGAACTCTCTCTCTCTCTCTCTCTCTCTCTCTCTCTCTCTCTTCCTCTCTCTTCTCTCTGTGTGTTTGAACTCGTGGCGCAGTAGGACGACGGCATTATCTTGGGGCCGTTAATTATGAAGTGTGGTTACACATCACTTTAACTGCACCCTAACTGCAGATTAGGGCATTATGGCTGCCATTAGCCTGCCGCAGTTTATAACTCTGTTAAACAGGATTTAGCGCTCGTGCTGAGACATTTATCCCTCCCCTACTCCTCCCCTCTTATTCTCACCTCACCTCTCGGCCTGTCGGAGGAGGCGAGACTGCAACCCCATGTAGAGAGAGAGTAAGAGAAAGAGAGGGAGGCAAGCCATAGACCAGACCATGTCAGAAACAAAGCTGGGGTCAGACCATGCCTGTAACAGTTCACCCTATTCTCAGTTTAGCTTGGTAATGGGGTGAACCCACTCGGAACCGAAGGTTTCATTTTGTTTATTAACCCCTTAAAAACCCTATGGCCCACCAGCATAGAAAAGTAATAGCCCCACCAGTTTGTGCAGACGTCCCTGTAGTTACTGAGTAATACAACTTGTGTTGTGTGTAATAGGCATTGGAGTGTTAAGGGGTTAAAGGACCCATATGCTATGTTATACAGTATACAGTATGGGATGGTTTGGATTAGGCCTGTCACAATAGGGACAACATACTGTCCTAGGAATAAAATATTTAATATTTTGTAATTATAAGAGCCTTTATGCCACTGATATAATGATAATATATTAGCAGTATAATGCAGTTGCATGCTTTTAAAGATCAATAAGCTTTAAATGATTAAGAATATTCAGCCATTGGAATTGGAATATAAAAAAAAAAGTTAACATTTTCTAAATAAATTAAAAACAAAAAATTTAAACACTGATTAAAAAGAAATGTTGGCATACCGGCTACATACATGGGGCAATATCAAAGTCAGCAAAAATGATTGAAGTCTTATATTGTCAAAATTGATCACGTAATTATCATCACAGGCCTAGCTTGGTCACCCTTTTTTTTTTTTTTTTTATGAATTAAATAGTAGTAAATGCAGACCCTATAGCTAAGCAAACATAAACAACAATATTTTCATCACTTTCTAATGGACTGCTAATCTGTATTTCATAACATAAAATGAAAAATCAATAAAATCATCAATGAGGCAAAAGTTGGTGCACCGTCAGGACATAGTAACACCCCTTTGGCTGAAATCTTGCAACAGATTGCAAAAGCTTTTTGTAGAAGCTAAACCCCTTTTCACTTCTTTTAGTTGGACTTTTTTCCCACTAATCTTTGTAGAGGGCCTCTCGTTCTGGGATATTCTTGGGTCATCTTGCATTCACAGCATGTTTTAAGGACTTTTCCACAAATGTTCTATGATGTTTAGGTCAGGGGGCTGTGAAAGCCATTCCAAAAGATTCAGTTTGAGGTAGTTTCAGTTAGCTCACAGTGGATTTTGAGGTATGCTTTGAATCATTGTCCTATTGTAGAGTCCATCCTTCTTTCAGCTTTAGTCTTTGTTAGGACATTTGCATCCAGGATTTACTCTTTTTTTGTAGAATCCATTCTATCCTCTGTTTGCACACAACTGTGTACCCTGTTCTAACAGTGGTGGTTTAAAGATGGCTGATATGCTGCCCTCTCACAGCTGTTTTGCTAGCTTTATCATTAAATACAGTACAGTACTAATTAATACAATGATTAACATAGTAATATCAGATTGCTATTTTTAGCATTGTGTTTAGTTGTTATGCCTAATGGTATTTTTTAGTGTATTGTGATTTTATAAATTTTTTCGTGTTTTACATGGTAATTGTGCTCATAGATTGTATGTGATGTATGTTTTTAACATGATTTATTGACTGGTTACACAATTGGTAATGTTTTAATAAGTCTAAGCAAACATTTCTCTTGTCAGTCGACATCAGTTCGGAGATAACTCTGGGAGCTATATTGCATTACATTATACTGACTTTATCGATTTTAACTTGACCCCTATGACCCACAACTACCTGCACTCTTCTGCCTTACTGTAATTTTTTGCAGTGGTACATATCTGTTCATGTTTAGAGGAAGCATTGCAAATAAATGGTCACTTCTGTCTTCTACTTCTTCTTCTTCAAACTGGGCACATGTATATTTTTGCAGCTCACAGTACAGGCTAGGAGATAAACAATGTTTTTTTACACAACCCTTTTAATCACAGGTCTTGTTGGTCTTGGCTGACTTGCTCTTTGTGGCGTTTTGACAAAATGACAAAAAAACACTAAATGGTCTTTTAAAGATAAGTAGCCTACTAATAGAGAGCAAACATTGGTCATGGAATGCATTTTCACATGAGTCCAACCTCAGGACACAGATTATAATTGAATAGTAAGACCAGTTTGAATGGACTACTTTCCTAGAACACTCTTATTAGTTGATGCTGACACAGGCCAACAAGATTATTTAAGACCAATTATAGATGATATATTTGCGCTATGGAGTTCTCTGTAGGCTTAGGAAACAAACAGGAAACAGGAACATGATTAAAGATGTTTTTGGATCTCAGTCCTTACAAACATATATTCCATTACTTGAGATTAAATATTTCAGTATATTGGAATATATTGAGATATGCTGGTGAATATTTTTTAAGCATGACTTATACCACAATCTGTAGATTAAACATTTTGCTTTTATTATAAATAAATATATAAATATTGTCAAATAAACGATCATGGCAAGATCAAGCAAGATCCACTGCTGTTTCTTGGAACCTATAAACATTGTATTTCATAATCTGTATGACAAACCAAATAAACCCAGCTAATCATATGTACATCACACTTAAGCTGCTGTTGTATTTGCTTACTCATGGCAATTCCCTGTTAGTGCTTACTTTTCCTGAATGGCCCAATAAATCACCACATGTGGAATAAGTCTGCTGACATAGGTCAGGGCTCTGCTACATGGGTGTCCAGTTATGCCCCTGAAAACCTGCTGCTTAGACACACTTATTAAACCTTGTAGCTAACTGTGGTCCTGTAGTTGTACTGAAGCTGGACACCATCACCAAGCCCCACAATCTAAAGCTCATCAGCAAGATTAGAGTCTGGAACTGACCCAAGCCCAACCACGTTCTAACAGAAATGAACCCAAACATTTAATATTACATTTACGGCATTTAGCAGACGCTCTTATCCAGAGCGGCTTACAAAAATGCTTTGCTATTTACTTAAGAATAACCTCAGCTAGTTTGAATAGGCTAAAATTCAAAGATACCTTTAAGTTAAGACACTAAACACAAGTTAATAGGGTCACCACTCTGCTATTCGCCCAAGTATTCTCGGACGAGTTGGGTCTTCAGTCTGCGTTTGAAGACAGCGAGCGACACGGCCGTCCGGACACCCAGGGGAAGTTCGTTCCACCACTTTGGTGCCAGGACAGAAAAAAGCCTGGACGCTTGTCTTCCGTGGATTTTGAGGAATGGCGGGTCGAGCTGAGCCGTACTTGAAGCTCGAAGGGCTCTTGGTGCAGATCGACTTTTGACCATTGCCATCAAGTATGGAGGGGCTGGTCCAGTCTTGGCTTTGTAGGCCAGCGTCAGGGTTTTGAATCTGATCTGAAAACTTTAATGGAAGAAATGAAGCATAAAATGTGTTGGAAATCAGATTGTGAGAAGCTGAACTTGATCATTGAAAAACATGTTGGTTCTGGACAAGTATTTCAAGTACTGCCTAGTCTTCCTGGTAAGCTGTGGGCTTTAAGCATTAGAGTTGTGCGTAGTCAGTGATTTCATAAAGCAGTCGTGATCAACCCTATTCTTGGAGAGTTCAGCTTCAACCAACTGATCCACTTAATCTTCTGAAGTCTTCTGAGGTCTGAAAAAAACATGTAGCATATTAAGGTACAAACAGGTTTGCTTACAGTAGAAATGTTCAGATGTCTTGAGTCAGGTCTTAAGTCTTTAGTTCACAAAGTCTAAAATTAAGTCTTGTTATTAGGCATATTTCAAGTGTCAGTTGTAATAAAGGCTGATTTGTCAACTTTATGTTGGTATTGTGTAGCATTGCCTATTTTATCAACCCAACATTTATAACAAATGCAGTGTTTGTAAGTTGCATGACTTAAGTCTGACTCACTAACTCACGTCTTCCTCTTAGTTTTACTACCAGGACTAATGCAGAACCCTGCTCCTCTTTCTTTGCAGACTGCGGCATAACTGGGACGATGCTATGCACTGAGTGACATCGCAAGTAGTCATGTGCCGTGGCAGGTGTGTGGCAGAGCAGAACGAGGTCCAGTGCTAGCCCTGGGCGCACTGAGTGCACCCTGGGGCTTCAATGGCTTCACCGCCCCCCGGTGAGGGATCTCACTGCATCTGGCCTGCGGAGAACGGACCCCACCTCCTTCCCCCTTCTTTCTCCTCAGCCTGCCCTCCCAGTGTGGAATGAAAACAGCCAGCAGGTCTTCAGCGTCTCGCTGCACTTCCTCGGCCATCCAGATGAGGCGCTACAGGGCGGGGATGTACCCCTTCCTCTTCCCCTCCGTCATCAGCTCTCTGCCCCTGCCCTCGCCCACCGAGAGGCTCAATCCCCCCAATCCCCCAAGCAGTGCAGGAACGCCTTCCCCAGTGGGTGAGTCGAGCTCTCTTTTAAGGAGGTAATACACGCTACGTTTGATGTTCAGCCGAGCCATTTCGGTTGGCGCGTCACTTTCTGAGTGGGAGGTTCGAATCGAAGCAGTGTCTCTGATGCTGTGTTCACATTGCGATGGTAAACGGGCGACGGCACACCAGATGTTAAGTACAATACCTTTCAATGGAGCACTTCAGGGAAGGGCCAGTTAAATTGTTAATAAAACATAAGGCTCAGAAACGCAGATCTCAGAACCCGTCAAAATGACGGAACTCCAAGCATTTGATTTGATTGAATTTCATTTGCATAATTCTCAAGACATGACCAAAGATGAAGTTACACTACCTAATTCCATCAATATCACTATCCACAAATGTCTAGTTTTAAAAGATGTTGCACTAATAATTAATTTACAGTTTTCGTCACTCCAAAAAATGTTCCAACAAGACATTCTCTGTAAAAACAATTCTGAACAACATCACATAATTTTCAAATGGCATTATTTGCAATGTGGCATCATGAATAATAGTACACCACTCTGTTAGTACACCACTCTGTTCAAATTCAAACTTCTGGAGGTTTCAAGAAATGTTTAAAACACTATTAAGGCTTTTCTTACTTGTATTTCATCAGAACACAAAATTAGCGAAGAATTCTGCATTTGAATCGAATTTTACACTTTACACTGACTTTACACTGTTCATTTAAACTTAATAATGAATTTATTGCTCATTTAAATATATTGAGGGGGGCACGTCTCCACCATCACTTCTGGACCCTGTGCCCCTGGAATTGCTAGTATTTCTCATTTGGAGGAATGCAAGACTTTATTCATTCATTTACTGTAAAAAAAAAAATTAAATAAAAAACAAGCATGAAACCCTTGCCAAGATATACATTGCAAAAAAATGACCTTGAACTTGAGTCTCAAAATGACAAATATTAGATATTTAGAGTAGAATTTAGATCATTTTACTTGCTAAGATGTCGTTATTTGTAGTGTAAAGGGTTTTTCATTAAAATAATAGAGTGGACAAAAACTAATGTCAGACACATCTCACATATGCCTTGATGCAGTGTTCAGGCAGCTTCATGGGGAGCCACCTGAGATGTTTTTTTAACAGACCTAAAGAAAATACATATATTTGCTGACGCTTTATTGCCACTGGAGGATGAAAGTAATACACAGACTTTAATTTTACTATTTAGGACTGTGAGAAATTTGAAGCTTTAAAGCATAGGTCTTTTGATAAAATACCCATCTGGCCTGGCATAAGGCATGGTGCCAATAGGTTCATGTTTATCTGCTCCAGAGAGTCCTGTTCTACTGGCAGTACTTCTCTACAGGGATTAGGCAAGCTGTGTGTGTGCGCACATCTGCAACTTAAAGTAGCCGAATGCATTCATTAGAAGGGGAGTCCACAAACATAAGGACATCTAGTGTATGCAATAGAAATAGTAGCATCATTGTATTTGTCTCATTGCTCATTATCAGTGTGAGGGAGGGTGTGCGTTAGCCTGTGAGCTGGCCAGCCGCAGGGTTCCTGCTTGTGCTGTATGGTGGCTGCCTCTTCTTGGATTCCAGCCTGAACAGCAGGCTGTTTGGGCCCAGACTGTGTGAACGGCCTCATGGTCTGAAGCAGGCAGCAGTCTGCAAGCCTCCAGGCATGCCAGACTGCACAGTACTGGTGCTGAAAATAATATGGAGGAAATAATCCTTTGATTGCTATGAAAGATGTGAGAGAGGTAAAATCTATACCTTAATCTACACCTACATCTACATCTACTCTAAACTATCACTTACATCTAATCTAAACAGAACCTTAATCTGCATCTTAATCTACACCTACATCTAATCTAAACAAAACCTTAATCTGCATCTTAATCTACACCTACATCTAATCTAAACAGAACCTTAATTTGCATCTTAATCTACACCTACAACTAATCTAAACAGAACCTTAATCTGCATCTTAATCTACACCTACATCTAATCTAAACAGAACCTTAATCTACATCTTAATCTACACCTACATCTAATATAAACAAAACCTTAATCTACATCTTAATCTACACCTACATCTAATCTAAACAGAACCTTAATCTGCATCTTAATCTACACCTACATCTAATCTAAACAGAACCTTAATCTACATCCTAATCTACACCTACAACTAATCTAAACAGAACCTTAATCTACATCTTAATCTACACCTACATCTACTCTAAACAGAACCTTAATCTGCATCTTAATCTACACCTACATCTAATCTAAACAGAACCTTAATCTGCATCCTAATCTACACCTACAACTAATCTAAACAGAACCTTAATCTACATCTTAATCTACACCTACATCTAATCTAAACAGAACCTTAATCTACATCTTAATCTACACCTACATCTCATCTAAACAGAACCTTAATCTACATCTTAATCTACACCTACATCTAATCTAAACAGAACCTTAATCTGCATCTTAATCTACACCTACATCTAATCTAAACAGAACCTTAATCTACATCTTAATCTACACCTACATCTAATATAAACAGAACCTTAATCTACATCTTAATCTACACCTACATCTAATCTAAACAGAACCTTAATCTACATCTTAATCTACACCTACATCTAATATAAACAGAACCTTAATCTACATCTTAATCTACACCTACATCTAATCTAAACAGAACCTTAATCTGCATCTTAATCTACACCTACATCTAATCTAAACAGAACCTTAATCTACATCCTAATCTACACCTACAACTAATCTAAACAGAACCTTAATCTACATCTTAATCTACACCTACATCTAATCTAAACAGAACCTTAATCTACATCTTAATCTACACCTACATCTAATCTAAACAGAACCTTAATCTGCATTCTAATCTACACCTACAACTAATCTAAACAGAACCTTAATCTGCATCTTAATCTACACCTACATCTAATCTAAACAGAACCTTAATCTACATCTTAATCTATACCTAATCTACACCTACACCTAATCTGAACATAACCTTATTCTGCACATAAACCTAATCTGAACCTAAACGTAATCTACACCTTAATCTGCACCGACACATAATATGAACCTAACCTTAACCTACACCTTAATCTACACCTACACCTAATCTGAACATAACCTTAATCTACACCTAAACCTAATCTGAACATAACCTTAATCTACACCTAAACCTAATCTGAACCTAACCGTAATCTACACATTAATCTACACCCACACATAATCTGAACCTAACCTTAAACTACACCTAAACCTAACCTTAACCTACACTTTAATCTACACCTACACCAAATCTGAATATAACCTTAATCTACACCTAAACCTAATCTGAATATAATCTTAGTCTACACCTAAACCTAATCTGAACCTAAACGTAATCTACACCTTAATCTACACCTACACATAATATGAACCTAACCTTAACCTACACCTTAATCTACACCTAAACCTAATCTGAACCTGAACATAATCTACACCTTAATCCACACCTACACCTAATCTGTATCTAACCTTAAGACACACCTTAATCTACACCTAAATCTAACCTTAACCAGTTTTGCTCTCTCTCTGACTTCCAGCCACGGGTGGCTGTGGCATCCTGATTATGGGGCTCACACTTGGACGGCACCACACAGTCAAAGTTTGAATCTGTACTTCTGACAGAATTTATCTTCACCGAACACCAAAAATTACTCCTAACTTTGCCTTTGGTGTTGGTAACTGCACCTTCTAAAGGTGACTTCAGGTTGAAGTGAGGATAATTTCATTTTACCTCTCTCTGTCTCTCGCTGTCTCTCTCTGTCTCTCGCTGTCTCTCTCTGTCTCTTTGTCTCTCTCTCTCTCTCTCTTTCTCTCTCTCTCTCTTTCTTTCTCTCACACACACACTCTCTCGCTCTGTCTCTGCTCTTAATAAGCACTAGGATGAGATATTGCCGCAGTGAGAGACAGATGATGAATTATTGATACTGAATAATTGAGATACAGCCACTTAATTCCTGAGAGGGCCGTTTTACCGCTTCGGCTCGTATCTGAATTCAGGCTTAGGGCTTAATTGGCTCAACCTGCACACTAGAAGCTCTACTGTGGTATTGAGCCTATGAACACCGGTGCTGCTGAGATGCTACAAATGTAGGTTATTTTGTATTTACCCAAACAGACCTGACCTTATTTCAACCGCTGAGTGTTGGAAGCCAGACGTGTGCAGAGAGCGTTCGAATATACGCAAATGAGTAAAGGAGAGTCAAAGAGGTGGAGAGAGGTGGCTGATAAAAAGCTAGTCAGACATTACGTTCTGATGAAGCCATCAGGTATTGAATAAAGTAGCTGCCAGCGGCTCTCGGTTGGTAATTGGTTGGTTCTGGGGTTTTTTCCCTGTGCAGTATTCTGACCATGTTTCCCTGCTCAAACACACTTTCTCTCGCCCAACTGGAGCTACTGCCCTTCTCCAGCTCAGGCACTAATCCAAAAGCTTGGCACAGTCCCAATTCCCTTCCGAGAGCGAGCGCGAGAGAAGCAAAGTAGCCAGTATCTCAACACTCTGAGGGCAGGCGCCAGCTTCTGATGTGTAAATAAAACTGAGTGCTTTAATTTGACTCGCGGCAGGTCTCCTTTGTTTTGTGATTGTCATTAATTATAACTCCATACCCCAGGCTTTTCATACGGCACGTTTTCAAGTGCCAGTCAGAACGGGAATGACACAGAATCATATCGTGGTATCGAGTAAACTGGCTAGCTAGTAAGCATTTAGCTTTACAGATGCAGATAGAAGGATGGCAACTGATTTCATGGAATATGATACTAGTGGACCATGCTGGAGGGATGGTTATGTGGGGATATGTGAATGGCCAGACTGGATTGAGCAGACAGAAAGGTCAGACTACTACTCTGTACAATTGTGGTGAGCAGAAAAGCATCTCAGAATCCACAACGCGTTGAACCATGAGGCAGACTAGCTACAACAACAGAAGACCACATTGGGGTCCACTTCTGTCAGCCACGAACAGAAAGCTAAGGCTGCAGTGGGTACAGATTCACCAATTCCCATTAAACAGCTGAAGACTGGACAAATGTAGACCAGTCTGATGAATCTTGATTTCCGCTGAGGAACACAGATGGTAGGGTCAGAAATAGGAACATTGATTGAAGGCCACAGCCTATTTGAGGATTGTTGCTGACCATGTGAATCCCTTCATGGCCACAACTTACCATCTTCTAATGGTAATCTTCTAATTACTTCCAGCATGATGGTTCACCATGTCACAAAACAAAAGTTATCTCACTTGTTTCAAGAACATGACAGTGAGTTCCTTAGTTGCAAATCCAGCTTCTGAATCTGAATCCAATAAGATGCCTTTGACGTAATATAGATGTACATTGCGTGCACCCAAACACTGAGAAGGCAACCCTTTACCTCACACATGATGCTGGAGAAGGAGACCATTAAGGGGGGAACACAGGAGCATCTGACAGCAACAGTGCTAAATCAGTGCTAACTAAAGCAGCACCAATCTGCTGCCAAGATTATAATTTCCTCACTCAATAAATGCTAAACCATCAGTCTAACCACAGCACTGAGAAACGTTAAACAGCTAATAAACAGTGCTAGAAAAGCACAGTACAGTGGAGACAAAATTGTACTTGCTTATTTTGCTTTGCTTTGTACTCTACTCTTTCCTACTTAATTACATTTTTACTTACTGACATTTATTTACGTACTTACTTATTTACTTAATTACTTATTTACTTACTTACTTAGTTACTTAACTATATTTTTACTTACTGACATTTGTTTACTTAATTATATTCTTCCTTCCTTCCCTACTTAATTTCTTCCTTAAGTACTTAAGTATTTCCTTCCTTTCTTTTTAGTCATGTACTTACTTATTTCATTATTTACTTACTTAGTTACTTATTTCCTTTCCTACTTAAATACATATTTACTTACTGACATTTATCTACTTACGTATTTATCTATTTTCTTTACTTACTTAATGACTTATTTTGTAATTAGAAGTTATTTATTTACTTACTTATTTTTGTCTTTCCTTACTTTCTTAATTACTGATTTATGTACTGACGTTTATTTATTTACTTCTTTACTTACTTACTTCCCTACTTAACTACTTATTTACTTGCTGATATTTAATTACTTTTTATATACCTACTTTTTTACTAATTATGTATTTACTGACTGGCTTGCATGAGCCTTTTTCTTTGCTATTGTGGTCAAGTACATCTGATTCAACTTACCTGTTAATTACCAGGTTTGGTTGGTCTGTTAAAGCAGAGAAATGAGCAAACTCTGCTGGTCTCCGGCCCCATTACCCACCCCTGACCCGGAAAGACACACTGCCCTGTCTTTGAAGTGCACAAGTCAACTGAAACTGTAGTGTAATTGTAATAAGAGCTACAGCATGCACTGTGCATTCATACGTCTGAGAGAATGACTGCAGCCCAACAGAAAGAAGATGGATATTTGGGCAGGATCATTACAGATAATGCAAATCTGTTTGCATGAGTCGCTGAAGGATCAAAATAATTCATAGTAACAGCAGGAGACTGCAGTACACTGTCTCTCTCTCACACACAAACACACACACATACATAACTACACACATCCGCACTCGCTCACACTCCCACCAACACTCTGGGGAACTGCAGTGACCCAGCAATGATATGGGGAAAATCTGCCTTCTCCAGACAAAACACTTTTTTTACCTGCTGTCTCTCTCTCTCTCACCTCTCACTGTCTGTCTCTCTCTCTCTCTTTCTCTCTTTCACCTCTCACTCTCTTTTTCTCACTCACTCTCTCACCCCCACACACGCACACATGCACACCAAAAGAGCTGTTCTATTGCGCTGCATGTAAACCAGCAAGTGTGCCGTTCTGTCCTTTATTCCTCTGATTCAAATGAAGCGGTGCGGAGCGAGTAAACGAGAGGAGGAGAGAGAGTGGGAGAGGAAGAAAGCAGGAGAGAGTTTAAATTTAGTGCTGTGCACTTTTCACTCTGTCGCTTTTCGTCACACCTCGGGGTAAAGGGAGGGATTAACGCACGGCTTAATTTAACACTATTAATTTGGCTTTTGATGCCGGGCGAGTGACTGTGAGGCGCTGAGGCTGATATTCCTCTTCTGCCCACGGCCCCTTGGCAATGCTTATTACCAGTTGTGTTGGTCAGCGAGTTTAGAATGGAGGTAGTCCGGGCCAGCACACATGCCAAGAGTTAAATACTCCGGAAATCCACCTTACTCCAGAGCGTAATATAGAGGGGGTGAGGGGGTGGGACACCTCCTACTCTAATATCCTGGAAAATCTTTGTTTTTTTTTGTTTTTTGATGTAGTGTGTACAACTGCAAAAACAGCAGTACACTTTAAATTCATTCATCGTTTTTGTACATATTTACATATTCAATACATAGACTTCTATATGATCTCTTCAGTATCTGTACTCTGACTTGCTGCGTTCTCGTCAGTATCTGTACTCTGCTAGTTTTGTTCTCGTCAGTATCTGTACTCTGACTTGCTGCGTTCTCATCAGTATCTGTACTCTGACTTGCTGTGTTCTCATCAGTATCTGTTCTTGGACCTGGTGTGTTCTCATCAGTATCTGTTCTTGGACCTGGTGTGTTCTCATCAGTATCTGTTCTTGGACCTGGTGTGTTCTCATCAGTATCTGTTCTTGGACCACGTGTGTTCTCATCCGTGTGTGTACTCAGACTTGCTGCGTTCTCGTCAGTATCTGTACTCTGACTTGTTTTTTGTTCTCCTCAGTATCTGTACTCTGCTAGTTTTGTTCTCGTCAGTATCTGTACTCGGACTTGTTTTTTGTTCTCGTCAGTATCTGTACTCAGACTTGCTGCGTTCTCGTCAGTATCTGTACTCTGCTAGTTTTGTTCTCGTCAGTATCTGTACTCGGACTTGTTTTTTGTTCTCGTCAGTATCTGTACTCAGACTTGCTGCGTTCTCGTCAGTATCTGTACTCTGCTAGTTTTGTTCTCGTCAGTATCTGTACTCTGCTAGTTTTGTTCTCGTCAGTATCTGTACTCTGCTAGTTTTGTTCTCATCAGTATCTGTACTCTGCTAGTTTTGTTCTCGTCAGTATCTGTACTCTGCTAGTTTTGTTCTCATCAGTATCTGTACTCTGCTAGTTTTGTTCTCGTCAGTATCTGTACTCAAACTTGGTGTATTCTCGTCAGTATCTGTACTCTGCTAGTTTTGTTCTCATCAGTATCTGTACTCTGCTAGTTTTGTTCTCGTCAGTATCTGTACTCAAACTTGGTGTATTCTCGTCAGTATCTGTTCTTGGACCTGGTGTGTTCTTATCTGCGTGTGTACTCAGACTTGTGTTCCAGTCAGTGTCTGTACTCTGACTGGTTTTGTTCTTGTTAGTATCTGTACCCGGACTTGTTTTTGTTCTTGTTAGTATCTGTACCCGGACTTGTTTTTGTTCTTGTTAGTATCTGTACCCGGACTTGTTTTTGTTCTTGTTAGTATCTGTACTCTGACTTGTTTTTGTTCTCGTTGGTTTGTGTACAGGGACATGTTTTTGTTCTCGTTAGTATGTGTACTCAGACTTGTTTTGTTCTTGTCAGTGTCTGTACTGTGATTTGTTTTTGTTCTCATCAGTGTCTGTACTGGAAACAGAATTGTTTTCATGTGTAAATGACTCCAATAGACTATTTGAAAAGACCAAGATTATTTATCATAGTTTTAATCATGCTGTGTCTTAATCAGAGGCAAGGACAGTGCTGTGCCTTGTTGTCTTTCTAAACAAAGCACTAAAAGGACTTTTTAATTATGGGTTTAATTATGAAAGTAAATCTGTTACATTTTAAGAGAAGCAATCAGAAATATGCAGTAGATCATTCATTTTGACTAGCTAAGCCAGCATTGTTTGTAAAGAGCTTGCTGCGCAAATCTTGGCTAGTTAGGTAGATAATGCTAACATTATTAGCACATATGCTAGCACCAGCCCATTTTCATTGTCCACACAGTATCATACATTAACAGTTACACCATTGAACCTGTAATCTGCCGACCGGTGCCAGGCCCAGCCTATCGACCTGTCAAAACTGGGTTTTCTCCAGACTCTCGCTCCCCACTTGTCATTTTTCATCTCTCCATCGCCGCTGTCAAACGGGGGTGGAGGAGGGGGCGCTGGTGTGTACCTGTCAGAGCGTTACCTCCGAATGACCTCGCTGGATCTTATCAATGCTTTCATCCACTGTCCCACGCACTCCGCTCGCCCAGCCCCCGTCCCGCTGCCATTCTCTCGTTCTTTCTCTCTTTCTGTCTGTATGTCTCTCAGCATTGCTCATAGCTACATTCTTGGGTATGGCTTGCTGTGTGTGTGCAAGAAAAAGCCTGTGTTCGTATGCCTGAGTAAAAAAAAAAGTGTCTATTGAGACCTAATTGCACTTTGAACAGCGCTTTAAATAATGGATTGCTTTCTAGTAACTTACTGATAACACCCTGCTCTCCAAGAACCAAAACATGGCATATGGTGGGTTACTGTATTATTAATGCCCTCATAACTATTCTAATACACGGATCATGCAGTGTCTTTATGTAAGATGCAAAAACACTTGCTGTAACTCTTGTTCTTTTACTTTTACAAAGACATGTTTTCCGCTGCTTAATAGTGCAGGTTCTACAGCATGTTCCACCTTGCATACTTTATTACTGTAAAACTGCTTTGCAGCTCTCACTGTCCTACAGATGGCTAAGACGTAGTGCTGAACGCTAATGTGTTAATGCACATGATTAATCTGCAAACATTAACATGTTAACTGTTTTTACGCAGTTAACACATTAACACAGATTAATCATCTTATCAAGTTTGGCCCCAACTTTCTCCTGTAGGTCTCTTTCTTTACAGAGCCTAGTGACATATTAGCGGTTTTATTTAGGGATGTAAACACAGCGTCGCTACTGTTGAGCTCTGCTGAAACATGGATTCAATCTCATTACTAACTCTCATTCTTCTACCCCGTCCTCATCTTTCTCTCTCACACACATCCTTTCGAATTAATGCATTTAGCTACTTTAAGTTGCACCCATTGCTGACACAGATGTGCAAATGCACACACATACGCACAGCTGCTCCTCTATAACTGGCTTAGCTGTCCAGCTATACCAATGACTGATTGTCCATTTATCTCTTAAAAAGTTGTTGAAGCCTTTTCTCTGTTAAAGCTTCTGAGTCTGAGTTTCGTAGTGTTCGAGGCTAAAGTTCTCAGAACTACACTGAGATATTATCAAAAAAAAAAGGATGTGCTAGCTAGCATTTTAACTGGTGATTAATTGTGACAGCACTACTAATAAGCGTAAGGTGTAACTGGGACCTTGAGATCACAACTTCGTTCCACCCAATGTACCACATGTGATGCGAATGAAAATAAAGTCTCCTTTATCCTTTTATCCTTATTCTTTTTATAATGAGTATCGTTCATTGACAGATGATTTAAGTGAAGTTCATTTTGCGTTAAGCACCATTTTGGAGGTATTCTGCGTCAAGGCTGCTCTGTAGTGAACTCAGATTACCTGCTTTTAACTTTACTTTTTTTTGAAAGGTGAAGTGGTAGGATATTATTGTCTGTTGGGCTGTTTGTTCTGTCTTCTAAAGCAGCCAGCACTAACGTTATATCCATGCAGGGTTCTGAATTAGCCACGCTAATAACAGACACCCAGACAGGGCAGCAGAAATGGGTTAATCTGGACTTCTTAAACGTCCACCATTGTACTTTCTGCTTTTCTTTAGGAATATCAGGGGGGTTCTTTTGTTTGTTTTAATGATGATGACATTTGTAATAGGTTTGTTATATTTTGCTTTATTAGGAGAAAAATGTAGTGCAAATGAAGACTGCTATGCTAAGCACAAGTGTCTTTGCTGTTAGGACTGTGTTGTCGTAGTAAACAGCTTTCCTTTGCTGTTAGGATCGTGTTGTCACAGTTTTCCAACAGAAATAGAAATCCTGCATCCATGAAGGGCCTTAGGCTCGATTTATAGTTTCCGAGAGGAAGGTGAAAGGCAACAATGAGAGCATTAATTTAGATCGTGCTGATAAAAGATCACAGTTCATTAAATGAGAGACCCTGTCATCCTTACTGAGTTTGTCCCAATATAGAATTCTGACATTTTGCTTCTGCTCCTTCAGTTTCTTCGCTTTTAAGACTCACAAATGTTACAAAAGTAAGCTAGTTTCCTCTACTTTCAGTGCACTGCTCAGTGCAACAGTACCCCCAGCATGGCACATCAGTGACATTTCACACAGTAAACACACTTGACTGTCAAAGGCCCATTGGAATCAGGTCCAAATCAACAGAAAACGCTGGATCAGGTTTCAAATAAATCTGATCCAATCCTGTGAAAAATCCAGTTGCACACCGTTTGAAGACTGTGATTGATGCAAAGCCCAAACATTACTGGTAAAAGTAGCCTTATAACATCCTGGCTTTTGACTATTAAAGGAGCCTGAGATAATAGGCATTCCCTAACCCCTACTACTACTAATTACATTTCCATGAATCAGAATACAACAATAGCTTGTAAATATATGTAAATATAATTTGATAAGATTCCTGCATCCATTTAGTACATGCAGTGGTTCTATGTAGAACCATAATAGCTTAAAGAAACAGCTGAATGTGTATTATGGTTTGTTACCTGGTTAAATTAATATTTTCTGTGATAGAAAACCTCTGGTAGGCCTGTTAGGATAGATTCATTAAAGAAGACACAAACATTCAGTTATGTTTGTATTATTGAAATGTGGTTATACATTAAGTATAAATTATTTTATTTTTCTGGGAGATTTGGATTGGACAAAAGATGGTAGTCTCTTTCCAAAGGATTCTTATAACAAATATTCCTGCTGTGTCCATAAGTCAGCCAACTTGTGTCCTTTTGTGGGGGCACATACATATTACCCCCAGAAGCTAGAAAGGACAATGACTGAGCTGCTGAATATGAGCAGTTAGCTACGAATTGAATTGAACTGCAAAAGCTTACAAATCCATGGTTCTCTTATGGACCCTAGGTGGTCCCCAGATTCTTCTTTAGGAAAAGTAGGGTCTGGGAACCATCAAAGGTCCATTCTGTATAATCAGGGGGGTCTGCGTTTTATTTTATTTTTTTGGACAATATAAACTTGGACTTGGACCAGAAAAAACATGGTAGAAGATATGCCACACCATCACTATGCTCATCATTCAGCAAATCAACTGTAATCCACTGCATTTAAAACACAATGATGACATCAAGTGTGTTTAGAGAACTGAGATTGCTAAAAGCCAGAAAACCTCCCTACAGTTCCCACCTATTCGATACTTTTTTCTGTGGATTTTTGAATGATTTTCTGTGGATTTCTGACTTTTTTATGCCGGAGCACATTTACCAATTATTCAGGTATTATCAGGTATATTTCTAAGACAAACCCCAACATTCTAATGATTAGAGTGTTTTAGAGTGTTCTGGTAAATAACTGTCCATGGTCCATGGTCAAACACCACCACAACGCTGCTGCACACCCTTTTTTCTCTTAGGGCAAATATAAAGGCTCCTCCAGAATATTAAAAACAGTCCGAAGCGCAAAGCAAAAACTATGAAATGAAGACAAACTTGTTTTTATTTTCTTCACCGGAGCAGCACCGCCAACCTTTGTAAAAAATTTAGCTTCGCCTTATATACAATTGCAAAATGGCAATAATAGGTCTGCATTATCTCCCCAGAGGAGCATTTGAAATGCACCTTGATTGGTTTTTAGCAATAAGTAAGTTCTCTCCGTCCAAACCGATTCTTTTATCGATGTCTTAGCTCCGCAAAAGCGAGCTACACAGTGAAATCAGTGGTAACCAAGGAAGCGTGAGCTGAGGTTCAGTGGGTGCGCAGTTGCATGTGGAAAAGTCAGTTGGAACATCTTCAAACATGGACAACAAACACAAGTTCAACATGTCAAATTCAACCTAACATTTCCAGACAAGCACGAACAAACACAAACAGCCGTGACACATCAACCCAACATTTGTGTTTGTTCATGTCTTCGTTCGTTCTGTGTGCTCGGGCCTTCACAGCAATGACTGATACTCAGTCTGTATGTGTAAACGTGGAATCACTGTGTGTATGTGTGTATATAGCCTGGAACTGTGTAATTAGCCTGAGGAACCATGTGGTATATCATGTAGTGTGGGTTAATGGCTGAAGTTTTAGCCTATATTCTGCCACAGCCAGGAAACTGTTCTGCATTCGCTTTGTGCAGGTGGAGTGGTGCACACAACTACAGGAGTCAAAGCGCAGTTGAGCATCTGTCTGTCAGTCTTTCTCTCTTTCTCCACGCCTACTATTCCTCTCGCCTTCCTGCCCTCTTTTTCCCCCTCTCTTGGGAGCTCTCTGTCTCCAAATCCATCTTTCATCCCTGCAAACACACAGACATGCACTCACTTCCTGCTGTGAGCTGCCAAAGGTGCACCTTACCTTATCTTTCACTTAGCATTGGTTTGCATTGCCATTGGATGCAGCTATTGGAACAGCCATGAATGTGTCCCTGGGTTCAAAACCACCGTTTTATGTACTCAAATGAGTATGGAATAAGGTATAAGGAATAAGGTTTGTAATTCCTGTGACAAGCAAATCGCAGATCCATTCCAAATCTCTACCAAATAAATTAATGTAGTATTAAAATCAGTGTGGGACAGGAAATGCACACCAGCGCTAGCTTGGTGCTAACCTAAGTGCTAGCATAAATGCCAGCTGCCCTCTACATTGCATTAAAATTTTATGAGAAGGCCATTGGAAATAGTCCACACTGGCTTAAAGGTGCTCTATAATGAAAGACTATATTTACCTAAGAAAAGTTGAATAATGAGAGTTCCACTCCTTATTAAAATGCAAATTTCGCATGAAATAAAATCTTGTAAAAATGAGCCAATTCCAAAAGCCTGTTTTATCTTGACCCAAAATTCACATACACAAGTGTTAGCGTCACAGTCTAAGATGTTGCTGCAGTACTGAGCATGTACAGTACATCACCACTAAACTCTACTTGGTATTGGAAAATATGCAACCTCTGGTTGCTATGCAGACAAGACCTCTTGACCCCGGTTTGCCTTGTGGTACTAGCAAGGAAAGTGACATCTAAAACGAGAGCCAGGAAGTGAAAGCATGGGAAAGGAGTGGTTATCCGTGCTAGGCAAAAAGCTAACCTTAGCTCAGCAGCATTCCAGACAAGGCAGAGAGCACCAGACATCCACATGTCTTTTTTGGGAATCTATTAAAAATGCCCCTAATTCTAAAGTGCATAAAAGGCCAGGAAATTTGCTTTAATTTGACATTAGTGTTTGCTTCTACAACTGCCTTAATTATGGTGTACGTTTTTTTAACAATTTTAATCCCTTAAACAGCCAATGGTCTGCCGGTGGGCCGAAAGTGTTGTTACACACTTCTATTGCCAGAGAATAGCCCCACCAGTTTCTACAAAAGTCACTGTAGATACTGATTAATGCACCTTAGTGTGTAACAAGCCGTACAAGTCTTAAGAGGTTAAACGCTTTACCTATAACTTCTCTTTAAATCCCACCTTCTTTCCACAATAAGTCAAACTGCTTAAGAGAAAACAGGGGATAATTATTGAATAAAGCCTAAAAAAACATTGTAAATTGTCACTGTTATGCAAAAAGATAGTATCTCCACATGTGCATCCTTACAGTAGAAGGAAAAAAAGTCTTAACTTTCAGTGCAAGTCAATGTAAAAATAAATTATTGGAGCATTTCTGTTGGTCTATTCAACATGAATTCCTAGAACAATATAAACAACCAGGTTGAAGTGATGTCAAAAAAGTAAAAAAAATAATAATAATAAATAAAAAAACAGCAAGAATACACAATTTTAGGACAGCAATGAAATACTCGATTCAGTCATACAACCAAGTGGGCCAAATACTCTGAAATGTGCAAATCAATAATCTGATCAGTGTCGCACACAGTTCTAGCCTGTCGATCAGACAGTTTTTTGAAGTCGACTGACTAATTTATTTATGTATTTTTTATGGTCATGAAAATAAAACCTGAATAAATATTTGGCCATATAAGCTATTTAGGTCATTTATTGATCTTGCTAAATTAATAAATGTTAATGCACTAATGTACTTTCATGTTTAAAGGTTTTTAGGTCCCTCACAACCTCATACATACACATTGCTTTGGTCCCACAACTTGAAAAGCCTACTTGAAATCTCCCTGGCAGCTGTAGACGCCTGGGTGTCCCCACAGCCTAGAAGAGGCAGTTTTGCTTACTGATTGACTGATTGAGTGACTGACTGGCTGACTAATGAACTGGCTTGTTTGCCTAGAAGAGACATTTTCTTGTACTGATGGTCTGAGGACGTTTTACCACGAAATTAGTGGTGCGAGGACGTACTGTGGAATTAATGTGTGTGTCAAAGTCCGTAGCAATAGCTTGTCGACTCCACATTCCTACTGCGGCATTAGCAGTGCAGCTACCACTGTGTTAGTGTGCTGCCAGCCCGCTTTGCCTAGCCTGGTGTTAGTGGACCAGCTGTTGGCCTCGCTCAGCCACGATACCGATGCATTACCATCGCTACTGCAGTGTTAGCATCGCTGTTGAGCCGGCTGCTAGCCATGGCCAGCATTGAGTCCTTTAGTATATGAAACATAATAGATGTCATTTTATGCCTTTTTCAAAAAATAGTCCCAAAGGATTAGATTTTAAAAGCCAAAATATGGCCACCCTAGATAAGGCCATTCAGCTAGCCAGGCTAACTGCATGGGTAGCAGCACTTGTACTGACAGGAAAAATGACCAAAATAATTTTCGCTGTTCTTGTTACAATGCTCAAAACAAAGTTAAGACTATGCTAGCACTGTGGCTAAACGTGTTGATTCTGTCTTTGCTATAAACATACGTTCTATGACTTCAGAGAACAATTTAAGTGTGGGTTTTTAAAGATCAGGTTTTCCGGGGACCAGAGCCTGCCCTGTGTCCTTGTTCCTGCATGTTGTCACACCGTAACCTACAATACACATGGTCGTATTAGAGCTCTCACCGCAGTCAGAGTCACCTGCGATCTCTGCGTCCCTCTCGGAGCATGAATAATGGAGACTATCTCATTAGAACATGCAGCTGGCTCTCGAATTAAAAATCAATGCACGCTCTCCCCACTGCAAATGAACATGAGCAGGGCGCCTCTTTCTCTGTGGATGGAGACTGTGCAGATACGGATGCATATCCATCAGGCTGTGGATCAATTGGTTCCTCGGAGCACTCTGGTCATTGGCCTCACGCAGGAGCCACATCACCTTAACTGCCTGAGAGGATGAGGAAGACAAAGAGGAAAGAGACAAAGGAAAAAGGAGGAGGAAGGAGAAGAGGAAGAAGAAAAGCTGTGTAGATGTTTCTACTACAACCATATTTCTACTCATTTATGATTGAAGCTAAAGATGAACTTGAATACTGGGCTTCCTCAAGCAGAGCTTTGGAAATTGTTAAACATATTTTTGAAGCCAATATGAGTAAACATGTAATAAAGCTTTGAGAAGAATGATCATTCTATTTATTGAATCAGTTTATTTATTTATTTATCAATCTATTTATTGATTCATTCATAACCTATATCAAAAGTAATTACTATTACCATTGAGTTTCTAACAGTTTAATAGAAGAATTTTGGCCCAGAATGGTTCTTTGCAGAATGGTTTTAATTTGGCTACATTGGAGCATGAACTTTCTTGCCACAGCATCTCACTGAAATTCACTTTCACTTGACCCCTCCAAAACCTTCATTTTGTTTCTCCTGAGCCATTCAGAATTGGACTTGCTTGTGTGCTTTGGGCAATTGTCCTGCTGCATAACCCAACTGCGCTTGAGCTTTAGCAGGTCACCCAGATCCTGCAGAAGCAAAGAAACCACCACACTACCACCATCATGACTCATCGTGACTGTTGATATGATGCTATTATGGTGAAATGTGGAGTTAGCTTTGCACTAGATGTAACAGGACCCATGTCTTCCACAGACGTCCACAGAATATTATCACAAAATTCTTGGGAGTCATAAAAATGTTTGTTTGTTTTGCAAATGTGAGACAAACCCTTGTGTTCTTTTTGGTCAGCGGTGGTTTCATGCCTTGCAGCCATTTTTACTAGTGTTTTTCTTATTTTAGAATTGTGATCGTTAGCTTAGCTGAGGAAATGCACTCTGGAGCTTTTTTTTGTAGTGAGTAGCTGAATTTGTAGGTGTGTGGAAGCCTTCAATCATACAGGTCTACCAGTAGTGGCAAAGATCCCAATGTAATGGCAGTCTAATCTTGTCAAAATTGTGGCTGAATGACAAAACTGATGGACAGGGGCTGTCTGCTTTGCACCCTATTTTTGACACATCGAATGAGACATTTACTGCACTGTACCGCCTCTCAATCTGTAAATCCCATCACGCACCCCGCAGGCATTACCGAGACCTTGAGAAGAGGTCCTTTCCCAAGCGAACTCTGGAGCGGTTTGTTTGTAGTGAGAAAGTGATCTGACCTTAGTCAAGACCCAACTATCAGGTGTACTCTGCAGGTTTGAGCTTAATGACTCCCATAGTCAGGTGTTAGCCTGGTATGTTACCCAGATAATTACTACAGCTATGAACAGATGCCATCTATGTCGTTACTTCATGTTAAACTGTACCGCAATATGCACTAGTCTGTATTTGCTGTATTTTTCTGTCTTGCTCTGCCCAGACAGGTCTGACCAATCAGCAGGGAGAATGTTCTTGCATGGTTTGTTGTGATGCATGTGAATCACATGTAAGAACATTCAGTGTGAACTTTTTTTCTCTCCTAAGATCCTTTATAGGTTTTTGTACTTTCCTTGTTTGCTGAAATATTTAACAGTGAAATGAAAATTAAAATGAATATTAAACTTGATATTAAACATGAGCCCTGAAACTGTCCCCAGACTTCTGATAGGCGGTTAACGTGGGCTGCGCAGTTCTGCAACAGCTATAACAAGTGTCTTCTGCTGCTGAAAATTCTCCACTGAAAAAGCTGAAGCCTAAAATCTCATTGCAGCCTCCCTGTGTTAATGATGGCCCTGAATCGGTACCCAGGCTTTTATAGAGTAACTTCTGAATGCACTCTCGCCCTCTCTCCCAGCCTCACTCTCTCACTCTCTCCTTGGACTTGCGCTTCACATCTCTCCCCATCGCCCTAGCTGCAGTAAATATTATGAAAAACTCCCGCGCCATCCATGCGCATCAGCATTGCATATTTTATGCATGACCCACATTTTGATCTAAATTTGATAGCCTTCTCTCATTTCAGGCTCATTGTAACTCAGTGGAGAGAAGAAGGACTCCCTGTATCAGACAGCCACACACACATATACACACACACACACATGCAAACCCTCCAGTAAAGAGTCTGTAGAGAGGTAGCTCTTGAGATAACGTTCTCCTTGGTCCACATCTGGGCCACATCTGGTCCGGCTAATGAGGGACTTCAATCTCAGCCTCGACTGACAGCTCGACCCCACCGCAAACTTTTCCCTCTCTGTTTTTCCCCCCCTGCTTTCTCCCGGGGTCTCAAACTTTGTCGCCAAGATGACGAAACTCTGCAAGTTCACCGAGAGTTTGGTTTTGATGCAAACAGCCAGGTTTTGATTATGCATGTCCTAAACTTTTATTTATTTTTACATAATAATACATAAAATATAGTATTCTACCATTCTACCATTAAGGTTATTCTATAGCTTTAACACTAACCAAAGGATATGGGCTCCACAAAACCTCTGAAGGTATTCTGTGGTATCTGGCACCAAGAACATTAGCAGCAAATCCTTTAAGTCCTGTAAGTTGTGAGGTGGGACCTCCAGGGTATTGCATCAATGAGCCTTAGGTGCCCATGACCCTGTCGCCGATTCACTGGTTGTCCTTCCTTGAAGCACTTTTGGTAGACACTGATTACTGCATACCGGGAACACCCTACAGGACCTGCCTGTTGTTTTGGAGATGTTCTGACCAAGTTATCTCAGTTCGGATTTGAATGTGGAAATGGCTCACAATGTTTGGAAAATGGGTGCAAAGCAGATGTTAATGGAGTGGCTGCATTCTGGAGTGCCAAAGTGTGAAGGAAGTAGCTGAATTTGTAGGTGTGAGAAGCATTCGATCATACAGGTCTACCAGCAGTGGCAAAAACTCTGGTCTAATCCTAGTTTAATCTTGTGATCATTGTGGCCGAAAGTCTGCTTTTCAACCTATTTTTCACACATTGAATGAGACATTCACTGCACTGCACCACCTCTCACCTCTCAATCTATAAATCCCGTCAGGTATTTATAGCCAGATCATCCTCGATGCAGTGCCATCTGCATGGGGCCTGAAGTTACTACCCCATTAAACTCCATTTTTGTCCATTTTCTTAAATGTGAATCATTTTGCCATTATTAGAAAAAGAAAAATGTATTTTTATTTATATGTTACATGTAACAATAACCAGAATTGTTTAAATGGCTACACAGGGTTTTGGAACTTTTAAAACCTATTAGACAAGTTATTTTTTCCTTCTGACTAAACAAAAAGTCCCATTTGTAACTTCAGCTTCTTTTGAATTTGCTCAGTGGTAAGTTTAATACACTGATTTTTAAAAAAAAATTTTACATAATTAAACTCTTCAATTCTGTTAGCCTGCCCTACAATGTTTAGGGGAACATGTAGGTTTAGGGGATAATGTACAGTATATCTAGATCATTATAGTTACAATATTGGTTGATTTAGCTTCAGTTAGCTTAGACCCTTATAAAATTATTCCTGACTTTCCCTTGATCATTACGGAGAAAATGGACCTGTTTAGGTAATAGAAAGTTTTAGGTGCTGTTTGCAGTAAACTCCCCTGTGTGAAACACTGGAGCTCTGCACTGCACATTCAGACTTGATTGGTGTCTAAAACCAACCCACATGTTAGTAAAATAACTCCTACTCCGCAACTTTTCTTAACTTCATAATTGACACATTCCTTTTATTTCACTCTCAAACTGACAGCAGCAGCTTGTAATTTGTCCCCCTGAGTCGCTCCTAAGGCCGGCCAGGGCTGTTAATGTGTAGCCTCGGTGCTCATCTCCTTCCCTGCGCTCTCCATGGCAGCCACAAATAAATCAAGAGAAAGGCGTCTTTCGCACGTTCATTAATAGGCGCAACATGCGTCCGTGCCGAACCCCCCACTATTCTCTGAATGGACTTTGATTGAAAGCCGTCCTTTTTAAATGCCGGCATTCTTATTCTCGCCCTGTAGCGGCTTGTCTGGCCGTCCTAGCCTTGATTTATTAGCCCTTAAAAAAGAGACAATAAAAAAGCCGTTCTGCGGGCAGTGTTTGCTCTGAGGGGCCCAACTGTGCAGCCCTGAGCTGCTCTTTTGGTCCTGGCCGCACTATGTTCTGTGGCAAGGAAGCCCGCATTACAATTTCACTTCTGTATTTTAAAATTCTTAACACAGTTAGCAATACACTACTTTCTGAACATTATATTTGTAATAATGTGGCCTCTTCTTTGGTTTTGACCTCCTGTCCACATGAACACAGCTTTTCGCTCTCCAAGGTAGAGATCTTTCAGAACTCGCTGACATCAAAATGTTAACTTGAACACAACTCTTGATTAACAACTTGTTCCGTCTGATTGAGTGTGATTCAGAAACAGTGGTGTTGCCACGGCAGCTCAAAAAAAAAACCAAAAAAACATTGTAGATTTTTTTCAGATTTTAAGATTTTTGAAAGTGGGGTTTAGTTTCTATGAGTGAAATGGTATTATGGAAACTTTAAAAGTGGGGTTTAGTTTCTATGTGTGAGATGGTATTATGGAAACCTTAAAAGCTTAAGCACAGTGAGGAAGTCTTTGCTGTAAGAATGTGCCTCAGCTTTATACTATATTTAGGCCTATTTTGGCCATTACTCTACTTCTTGTGGAATTAGACATGAAGCATTGTTTGGTATTTTAGGGTTATTTAAATCTATTATTATTACAATCTAAACATGTTAGAATAGACATTTTTAAATCTACATTTTTCTACTTTTTTGAGGTTATCTTTTCCACTGGCAGATAACTTTCTTTGTTTCAAGCATTATTTCCTGAAATAAGTAAAATGATCTGCATTGTTTATTGGAATAAAGCTGAAATCTTGGAATAAAGATCTGTATAATGTTTTTTAAATTAAGTAAAATAATTTGCCTTACATCTTGAAAAAAGCAATAGTACCCACATAGGCAGAATAGGCAGAACTAATTGCAATATTTCTTAAAATAAACTAAATTATCTATTTTTTTCTTGAAATAAGCAAAAACATCTGCATTTGTACCTGAAATAAGCAATTTGGCTGCATTTGTCCATACAGTAAGCAAAATGTTTTATCACTTGAAATAAGCTACATTTGTGAAATCAGTAAATTTATCTGCATGTTCTCTTAAGAAAATAAATTATCTGAATTTTCTCTTGAAAAAAAGCTTATTTATCTGCAGTCTTGAAATAAGCAAAATACCTGCAATTATCCTTAAAATAAGTACATTAATGTATAGTTTGTTCTTTCAAAAAAATTAAACTGCCTGCATTATTACTTGAAAAAGCTCATTAGTCTGCATTTTGCTTAACATAAGCAAATCTGATTGCATTTATCATTTAAATGACAAATGGCAAAATTCTTAAAGGCAGTTTATTTATTATTATTTTTTGTTATAATTATTATTATTAATAATAAATACAATTATCAGCTTTTTATGTGCATTGTTTCTTGAAATGCACAAACTGATCTGCCAAAAGAACACACACTTTCACTACAATTTTTAAACAAGTAAAAGAGGTCTAGAAATAAGTTCAGCAATCTCTTATAGTATTTTCAATGACAGAGACATAGAGAAAGACAGCGAGACAGACAGACAGACAGAGGGACAATGGACAAGGAGGTGTGAAAAGAAGGTAATGTGGAAAGAGGACAGCACCAACTTGCAGCTTCTCAAAAGGAGGATGAATGTCAGAGCTGTCACAGCGGCCATGTCTAGATTTTCTCCTGGTCTCGGCACGAAGACGTGAAGTGGCAGGTGAAGGTAAAAAAATAAACAGCAGATGCCCCAGGGCCGTTTAAAGTTCTGCCCTATTTTGTGCATTTTACTGTTTCTGAAAAAGAATTCTTGGCTCCTCATATTGTGTACTCTCTTGCCTGTGTGTGTGTGTGTGTGTATGTGCGTGTGTGTTAATATCTGTGCTGGCGAATCACGCTATTAGATTTAAGTGTTTTGCTTTTTATTTGTTTAAATGTGTATCATTTTTATTTATTTCATTCTTAAAAGAGACTAGAGCAGCAATCACACACTCTGTGCACAGGCCTGAGGGTGACTAGTGCAGGAAAACACGTTAAAAGGCTTCTGACAGGTACAATAAAGACCCTTAATAACTCCTGCTTTGCCTTTAATCTGTGTTGCCGCTGCGGTGTGCTAGTTTTGGCTGGCTAAAGGTGGGCTTTGCGTTTGTGAGAGACGTTTTGAAGTGTGTTTTTCTGCTCTGGTGTGTGTGTCTCTCTGAGGAGGGGAATAGGTGAGACAGGGCTAGCCGTGCTAAGCCCTTCACAAAAGCATTTCACTGCTATTGTGTATGTGTGTGCATGCTTGTGTGTGTCTGCATACTCTGATAAGTGCTGAAGCCTTAGGAAAGGCTATTCACACACTTCATAATGGTGTGAACAGAGTACGGCACATGCAGGGAACATTCAGTATGAGTACATCACACACACACACTTATCGAATATTTTAATCCTCCAAAAAAAATACAGAGACAACGTATTTGGACACTTGAAAATCACATTCGTATGGGCTTTCTGAACCTCTTGTTCCAAAGACAGGAGTCTTAATAGTGGGTTCCAATTCATCCCAAAAGTGTTTGGGATGAGTTTGAGGTCAGGAGTCTTTTCCAACAAACGATAATTATAAAAGATTATTAAGACCAATAAAAATCAGGAGGAGGGTCTCAAAACAGAAGATGGTAAAATTAGGATCAGCTGCAGTCAGAGGGAGGTCTGAGAACAAAAGAACCTGTAATTAGGACAAATCATAGAAAAGGGGAGGTCTCAAAACAATTAATGTTGTAATTAGGACCAATCACAGTCAAAGGAAGGTCTCAAAATAAAATATTTTGTAATTAAGACTAGTCGCAATCAAGGGGAGGTCTCAAAACAAAAACAGTCAGGGGGAGGTTCAAAGGAACAAACAAGGTAGTGTTTAGGACCAATCATAGTTAGGAGAAGGTCTCAGAACAAACAAGGTAGTGATTAGGACCAATCATAGTTAGAAGAAGGTCTCAAAACAAACAAGGTAGTGATTAGGACCTATCGCAGTCAAGGGGAGGTCTCAAAAAGAAAAACAGTTAGGGGGAGGTACCAGAAAAACAAGGTAGTGTTTAGGACCAGTTGTATTCAAGAAGAGGTCCCAGAATTAACGAGGAGGTGATTAAGACCATATTGCAGTCAGGGGGATGTCTCAGAACAAACAAGGTCGTTTTTAGGACCAAATGTAGTCAAGGGGACGTCTCAGTGTATTTCCTATTCTGTGAGCATCCCATATTCAACACTGCTTCTTCTACATATTTGCACTTTACAATAACAGCACTTGCCATTGTCCGGGGCAGCTCTAGCGGGGCAGAAATAAATCTACCATCTGAAAAGTGCCTTTCATGGATCATACAGAGATCATGAGGCCATCCTGATTTCATAAGCAGATATGTGTACTGTAATTTTTCCCACAAAGGTTCACCAGTTCCATTGTCTCACTTGTGACTCGTCTTGCTGATCACACACACACACACACACACACACACACTCACACACTCAGGACACTCTGTATCCCTCTGTTCTGGTCAGCATGAAGGCTGCTTATGCCCTTTATATTTGCTGAATTTAGCCACCGGCGGAATCTAACCCATCAATTAGCTTCTTGTGTGTCTCCAACAAGGCTGGCCTGTTGGAAAATGGCCTCCAGCATTAACTTGTAGGTGCTGGTGTGTTGTCCGAGGCTGACTGGGGAGCATGTGGGGCGGCAGACAAAGAGCAGGCTGCACATACATGCTCACAGACATATGTGCGGGCCACACACATGCACATCAGCGCACTCATGCATCACGAGTAGAGTGGCCTAAATTGAGTGAGTTGGCTGTGTGTTGAGGCCAGCAGGCCTGCTGAGCTATTTTCCATTACAGGTGAGGAGAAAAGTGTGTTTGCCTTTTGGGACAAAAGAGAAAAAGAGACCCCTTCCATATGGTGACAGATTAACTCGTGTGAGAATGCTAAAAGACATACATAAAGGGCCAGTTTGGCAAATAGTTAACACAACTACCCTATTACTCCATATGCAGTAGATAGATGTCTGAAGGTTGCTTTTGCGGCTTTGAGACGGAGCTACAAGGCTATGGAAGTTCTATCACAAGTGATAGAAGAGATCTAAACTGGAATACCTGTCCTTCTATTAAACAGAAAAAATAATAACAATTTCCAATTAAATTTCCAAAAATCGCAAGGCCTTCTTGTCTGAAGGCCTAGAAGGCGCTGCATCCTGGAGGATCTCCCGTCCTGCACATTTTTATCTTTATTCTGTTCACCTGACACACCTGATCCAGCTAACTAACACACTCTTCCTTGTGTTGAAGGTAGTGTGGGAACGAAGGAAAGCACTAAAATGTGTAGGGCAGGATATCCTCTGGGACCAAGGTTAGAAAATGTTCTCCACAGTATGTCCTGCAGTGCATCAAATCACAAGCCTTTTCGAGATTCCTTAACTCAAAATGGGTCGAGGCATGCCGAATACACAGGAGCGCTAACTACTATACTACTATACTACTATAAGGTTCCATTACTTGTTAGCTACATTAGCCTCGTAGCTGCAGTGTAACACTACATGAACTCCAGACAGCAGACATGTCTTGCCTGATCAAGCACATTTGAGATGAGGGAGAAATTGGGTAAAATTGATTTTTCACTGAACCATTGCTTTAACAGCAGGGCTGCACATTTGCTCCGAATAAGGTTAGCAAGCGCAAGCAGCTGTGTGTACGTGTGTCTGCCCGTATGGAAATCGCGAGTGCAATATGGCTTCGGTGTTATAGAAAACACACTGCGGGGTCGATGAAATTCGTGTGAGTACTTCTGAATCCTTGCACATACAATGTTCAGAGATCAATACGCAATTCACTGCAGAGCTAAACTCGCTGTGTGTCTTTCTGTTAGCGCTAAGCTACATCAACCTCCATGTCGAGCACTCTCTACATCACCGCCACCATCATCATCATCTGTTCCTTTCTCTCCCCCATTCTCTTTCTCCTCTCCTTCCCCCAGTCCTCTCTCGCGCTCTGTCAGATCTGACCCATTGACCTCAAGCAGCTGAAGAGTGGGAAAACACTAAGAGTGGTCGCCGGGTTCCTGCTGCAACCCACTGAAAGGCATGAAGTGAGACTAAAACACTGCTTTTTCTCGGAAATAATTGACCGTATATCATCCACAAAAAAAGGTTTGCATGACAGGACCAAGCGTTGGTATTGTATTGGTATGGTAGGTTGTGCCTTCCCTGGTTGGGAATCAGCCCCTGGTCTGATATACACTGTATGGACAAAAGTATTGGGACACCTGCTTACTCATTGTTTCTTTTGATATTAAGGGTATTAAAAAGAGTTGATCCTGTTTTTTGTTGGAGTAACTGTCTCTACTGTCTAGGGAAGGCTTTCTACTAGATTTTGGAGCATTGCTGTGAGGATTTGATTGCATTCAGCAACAAGATCATCACCCCACCTCCCCAACTCAACCAAAAAGTATCGGATGGGCCACCATCGTTCCAGATAGCACATATACTCCTCTAGCCCATGCCAGACATTATGCATTGTGCCATCAACAAATCTAATGATATTTTAGGTATTATTTTTGGAGATTTCTTAGAAATAAGTTGATTAATATGAGTAATGATATAATAATTAAGAGATAATACTGAGTAGATGTAAGCTGATTTCACTTTTTCACAGTGTGTTTTTTTTCGTAGAGTTGAAGGATGGGGGATGTTCCCAAACAGGAGAGTGAGGAGGGTGTTTAGAGAGATTCGGTGGAACGAGGGGGGGTTAATTGAGGGTGATAGCACTTCCAGAGGGAGGGGAGGTGTGTGTATGTGTATTTATGGTATCGTTGTACTTGGATGGTCCATTGTATGTGCCTTGTAGATTCTCCCCTGACATTCAACTAAATATGTACTAAATGCAACTAAAGCCTAAATGTAAGGCAGTCTAGTCAAGGTGTTCCTGCAACTAACCTTAAATCTAACCTGAACCAGACCCTTGAATTTACTCTAAAACCCAACCCCAATCCTAAACTTGACTCTAAAAGGGTAAGATTAAGATTAGGGTTAGGTGTAGGGTTACATTCAACAGGCAATCATTTACATTCTCTCAACTGCCTTTAATAGATATTTAGCTGAATGTCAGGTGAGCATCTACAAGGCATCTACTATGGACCATCCAAGTAAGGTGATACCATATTGTTGTTGTTTTTAAATCTCAATTTTCTCTGTGATTTTTAGCCATTGTCAGTTCCCACCAGCTTGGTATCAGCGAGGTAGGACGAAGCCTAGCGTAGCTGCTTTTGAGGCCTTTTCCAATCTGAACTAATGCAGCATCTAGAAAACGAACTGCTAGCTCAGTTATGTCAGCTAACAGACGCTTACGCTGGCTAGTATATCATTGAGTGATGGGGTGAGGGAAAAGGTCATTCTACCCACCCGGAGGAGGCAAGGCCAATTATGCTCTCTTGGACTACCAGCCATGGGTGGCTGTGGCATCATTCGAGATCAAGCTCACGATCTCCCAATGACAGGGCAAGTGCTTAGATGGTAGCCAGAGCTCAAGAGCCCTGTAGGTTGGTGTGTAAAACATGCCACTTGTGGATGCAGTGTAGTATTTGCTCAATTTCTTCTCATCTCTTTTCCTTCCCTTTTCTCTCTCTTTTTTAGCCTCTTCTACATGCTGCACTAATTCAGTGCTCTGTAGATCAGTTGATTAAGGGTCATTTGTCAGAGGCCGTCTCCGATCTTTTCAAACTGACGCTAACGCAACATCTAGAAAAGTAACTGCTAGTTCTGCTAACAGTGATAGAGTGAGATGGAAGGTCAGTCTGCACAGTGACAGAAGTTACAGAAGCAAGTCTATTTAAGATCTCACAAGACATAAGTTTGCTTTACCTCTTATCGACATTAGCCTTGTAGCTACAGCATAAAACTTCAGATACCAAACATGTCTCGACTGCCTTGATTCCATTTTGGAGGAGAGGAACGCTGTGAATTTTATTTCACCTTTGCTGTCAAACTATCACTTGTTCCCGCTGTGCTTTACATTCTCCTTATGTTCCCAGTAAGCATAGTAAATCTTCAAACTCAGATATTATTTCCTTCTCAACCCAACTACTTCCTTTCCTAGCTGTCTATCTCCCACCCCCCCGTTCCCTGTTTCTCTCGCTTCATCGGCTCTCCATATCTTCCCCATTCTTATCCCTGCTTCACACTTTTGCTTTCGGGCCTGACGGGACTTGCGGGGGGTAAAAAGAGAGAGAGAGAAAACGGGAGAGAAAGAGGCAGAGAGAGGGATCTCAGCGGCAGCGCTGGAGCACGAGCTCTAGCTCAGTGATATTGATTTTCTGGCACCAGCTTGGCTAGATTAAGAAATGCCAATACTGGGCTTCCACCCGGCTCGCTGGTTCATGTTAAGTTCACTTGTCATTTTCCATAATTCTGATAAAATCAAGATGCTTTACAGTGATGTGGTTAGGCCGCCCATGGGCCAGCCTGATCGAATTAGGCTGCTGTGTTGGGCCATTATGCACCAGGCGGCTGCGTACCCAACACTTAATGGAGCTCTGCTTATTACCTCTTTTAAAACCCTGGAATTCAGGGAGAAGAGAGAGATGTAGAGATAGAGATAGCGAGGGAGAGAGAGAGAGAGAGAGAGAGAGAGAGAGATAGGCAAAGAACTTAATCTCAGATCTTAGTACATTAACCTAGTAAACACACACTACTATATTACTCATTAAAATATGTTTCTTCTCTAAGCTGATTCTTAAAAAGTGCAGAAGCCTCAGTCACACCGCAGATTTACCACTTGTCGACTTGTGAAATGGGCGTGGCCAAGGATAAATCGGTAGGTTGGCAACAAACTACATTTTGGAGCAGGGAGAAAAATGAATGCCTAATTACAACTGATAATCACATATTCATGGACGCACAGCACCATACATGGAGTTGTAGCAAAAAAATGTAGATAAATAATATATGTTTAAATGATTTGTAAAATTTTATTAACAAATATCTGATTAAAACTGGCAGGTGTATAACGCTGAATGATAGAGGATACAAAGTCCATTTAAGTGCAGCCTCTGTGTCATTCCATCCGCCTCTCAATGCTGTTATGAGCTAGGAATCACACTACTTCACATCATACCTGACCGGCAGATTACCATGTTATGCTACTATGCACTATGCTTCCTCTGTCTCTATCGTCACTCAGGGGGTTCCACAAGGTTCAGTTTTTGGACCTTCCTTGTTTATTGTGTATGTGCTTTTCCTTGGACACATTATACATTATTACAAACTTAATGTTCATTGTTGTGACACTCAGATTTATCTTAGTACTAATTCCAATAAAATCCATCCAATATTTCAATATTTAAGCTGCTTATAAAAAATCAAGAACTGGATGAAGCATAACTTTTATTGAACTTAATAAAAAATGGCAACAAAACCTGTATAAAACCGGTATCATCCTGTATAAAGACACATACAATATAAACATTTTCTGCATACATTACTTTAAATACATTACTAAAAACCTTGCTCCTTCTTATCTGCCTGATCTTCTCTATCCCTACAAACCCATTTACATCCTAGTTCTTCTTCAGTTGGGATACTCATCATTCCTCCATTATTTTGCTTGGTGTGGTAACTGAGGGCTTTCTCTCTCAGTTATAACCTTCCTTGAACCTAAACTACTTCTCCCTATGGTCTCTATAATACTTTCTATTTCCATATTACTTAAAAGGTGTTTTACAAGCATATTTACAACTCTGTTATTTTGGCTTCTTTACAGAGGAAAAGAAAATAAAAAAATAAAAAAATAAAAGAAAGAAAAAAAACAATCGGCTGGTTTACGGCACTACGACAGCTCACAGAAACCACATGTTGAAGCATAGTTCCCCAGGCTTGGCTATCCCGAGTCTTAGTGATGAAACAGTAAGTCAGTGCCTTCCCGTTTGATACTGTATGTGGTTAGCAACACAATCTCAGCTGAGATTGTCCAGTTTGCTTTGGAGGGAGCGGACGTCGGAGAGAAGAGATGGTAAAAGCAAGGGTAAGCTAGCCTTAGCTTTTAGTCTAGCATGGGTCCTCATTCGCTCCGCTTTTGCTTCATTGTGTGGTGAGTTTGAGCTCCCCAACTGTGGACACAGGAAAAGCCATGTCTACGAAGCCTGTAGCAACCTGTTTTCACATAACTAGCAGATTCTGGTGGTGATGTGCTGCTCTTTAGTATCAGCAATGCCTCATTCTCCTGAAGTCGCTGTTGTGTTTTTCCGCTTCTCCGACTTTAATTAGGGCTTTTGCAACTGGACTGAGTTTGATCTGGATCTGGAGTCATAATCCAAAATACAGACTGCCTAATTCAACAAGAAGCACACGCCTTTTAACTCTGCTCTGTTTTTATTGATCCATACATGTATGTGCATATGTAGGTGTACAATGTAGCAACAATGTAAGGCCATTAACTCGAGTGGGACTAGGGGTCTTGTAGAGTTAATCCATGTTATGCCACAGGCCCTGGGGGAGGAGGTGGAAAGGTAGCGGCAGAGCACTGTGATCACACACATGACACTGCACTGGACTGCTCGAATATCTCTAATCCCCTCATCTGACCCTAAAGAAGTCATGCTCTCCCAATCTGCTGGCCAGTTCAGACTGTAGAGCTGCAGCACAGTTTAATGGCAAAAGGCTCAGAAGCTTGAGAGGTAGAAATGGAGGGATGGACATTGAAGGGCTGGAGCAGAGTGGAGGTTGAACCCAACCTTCCCTGACTACTGACTAGTCACACTAGACTAGTTGGGCTGTGTGTATGTCCATGCTGGTCATCATAAATCAGGTCAGCATGTGGAACTGGAGCTTTCTGCGAGTAACCATGTGTTTTGTCACTGTATAAAAAAAAGCTCAATGCTGCCTTTATTGTTGGATGCCCTGAGATGTTCTAAACCAGCACCAATTTTCTTTCTCTTTCTGTTTGTGTCTCCTTTTTTTGTTTCTCTTTCTTTCTTTGTCCCTTTTCTTTCTTCTTTTCTCTTACTTTCTGTCTTTCTCTTTCCTTCTTTGTCCTCTTTCCTTCTGTCTCTTTCTTTCTTTGTCCTCTTTCTTTTGCAGTCTTTCTTTTTCTTTCTTTGTCCTCTTCTTTCTGTCTTTCTCTTTCTTTCTTTGTCTTCTTTCTATTAGTCTTTCTTTCTCTATTAGTCTCTTTTTTGGTCCTCTTTCTTTTCGTCTTACATTCTCTTTCTTTTTTGTCCTCTTCTTTCTTTGTCTTTTGTCCTTCTTTGGTGTCTTTCTTTCTGTCTTTTTTCTTTTTCTGTCTTTGTCCTTTTTCTTTCTTTCTCTTTTTTTTTATTTCTCTTTGTCCTGTTTATTTCTATTTCTCTCTCTCTCTCTCTCTCTCTCTCTATCTCTCTCTCTCTCTCTCTATCTCTGCTCTTTCAGCAGGAGTGTGTAAAGCATTGGGAAGATGGATGCTCATTTTGCAGGCATTAGGCTACTATAAAGAGGATTTAGTTATAATAACAGCGTCAGATTGTATAATCAAATGACTAACGAAAAGACAGAATGCTGTTATTAAAACCATAAAAGAGGAAAGTTTATCTCCCACCCACCACCATCATTTTCCTTATTGCAGCTGCTCACTTTAAGCCATGTGCACTCTCTCTTTCTCTTTCTCTCTCTCTCTCTCTCTCTCTCTCTCTCTCTCTCTCTTTCTCTCTCTCTCTCTCTCTCTCTCCCTCTCTCTCTCTCTCTCTCTCTTTTGGAGTTGAAGGGAAATGTGATTGTGTGGATGCATTGCTTTACTCTTCCCTCAGACGCTCATCCTCACGATTAGAAGTGTTTCCCCTGAGGAGGCTGGAAGTCAAGGTTATTACTCTCTCTCTCTTTATGATTCTCGCTCTCTCTCCCTTTCTCTTTCTTTTATATCTTCTCTTTCTCTCTTTGTTTTTTTCTCTCTCTTCTCCTCCCTCTCGCTCTTCCTGCCTTTCTCTTTCTCTCGTTTCTTTCTCTCTGTCTCATTTTCCTCTTGTTATTCTCTCTCATTTCTTTTTCTCTCTTCACTATTTCCCTTTTTCTAATGTTTTCTAATCTTTCTTTCTCTACTGGTTCTCTGTTGCACCTTTTCATTATTTCTCTCTTTATCTCTCTTTCCCACTTTTAGTCTCTTTATCATTTTCTTTTTTCCTGTTTCTTATGTCTCTCTCTTTTATTCTTTCTGTCTGTATTTTCATCTCTCTTCTCGCTGTCTCCCCTCTCTTTCTTTCTCCTTATTTCCCTGCCTCTCACTTTTCTCAATCTTCTCTGATTGTTTTTCTTCTCTCTCCAATTTCTCTCTCTCCCTGTCCTCCTCTCCTATTTAAGACAGAGGAGATTATGTCACTGAGTGGACTTTAAGGTCATGTGATGTCCACCTGACATTGTGTGCTACAGTGTAGTGAATGAAGCCAACGTCCAACGTATACACACTCACACACTCGTTCCCGCGAGCAGTGCTGAGGTGCTGGCGGTCTTGGTACGGGTGGTTAGTGTAAACAATAGCAGAAGTCCCATTAAGGCACTTAGCCTGAAGTGTAATTACGCCATCTACATCGACCCGAATCTCCGGCTGGGGACCCATCGCTGGAGGTGCTTAAGCCTCTCCCTCTCCAAACGAGCTGCGTTTATTGCTCCTGCCGTGCTGTAATTGGTCTCCCTTTCTAACACACACACACACACACACACACACACACACACACACACACACTCTTGCCAACTGCCTAGCATCATCTTCAGACAGCTTTACAGACAACTTCACTTGCTCTGGATTTCTATTAGTCATTTAGTTGATTTTTGCCAAAGGGCAAATAAAGAATGAGGCAGTAATGAACAAAGGAACCGGCAGAATAAATAAAAACCCCTGCACTTTAGGGATGTGCTGTCTGTTGTGGGAAGACTTATCTGTGAATGAATTTGATGAATCATTAAATTAAATTCATGTTCAAGCTAAACATTTGGATCCTATGGGTGGGACAATACTTCTGAAAGGGGTAAACTGGTATCAATATGTTAGCAGTAGTTCCTTTAAGTCCTATAAGTTGTGAGGTGGGGCTTCCGTGGATCACATGAATAAGCCTTGGGTGTCCATGACCTTCTCACTGGTTCACCTTCCATGGAGCACTTTTGGTAGACACTGCATACCAGGAACACTCCACAAGATCTGTTATGGAAGTGCCCTGACTCATCGTCACACTTTGGCCTTTGCCAAAGGGGTTCAGTTTCTTACCCTTGCCCTTTTTCCTGCTTTCAACATGTCAACCTTAAGAATTGGTAGGTGCCATTGTAACGAAATAATCAGTGTTATTTACTTTAGCTGTCAGAGGTTTTAATGGTAGGGCTGATTAGTATACCCTTGAGATTCTTTCTCAAATGCTTATGGCTTAAGCTTGAATTCGGCAATGAACACTGCAACACCCAGTCAGGAGAAAATCACGTTCAGCAACAGGAAAAAGACTCGCTCTTACCGCCAATAATAACAAGGTTAGGCGAGCCATTAAACCATCTTAGATATTCATAGGGAAGATAATCTACAGGAAAAGGCAACACATTGATGGTAACTAAAACAAGGATGAAAGACACAAATAGAAGGAGCCAGGAACCAGATGAAAAGATGTCTATCTTATCAATCAAAAAGGCCTGACAGTATTTTACTGAAACAACACAGCTGAGTTTCACTTGATTAAGCTCATTATCCTGAGTGAGAGAGGACTTGAAGATTTTAGGTGAGTTTTAAAGTGACCAGTAAAACTTTGTGTCCATCTAAAGTATATCTAGTTACCAAAGGCAGCAGACTAAACTAAATTACCATCTGTTAATTCAACTCAAGCTCTCATTTAAACGTTTCACTGAAATCTAGAAAGAAATTAAATGAAATCATGAATCTACTGAAGCCCATTCCTACTAGGTTGAGGACGAACCTAGTTCTAACTAGGTTTAATAACTAATAAACACTTAATTTGACACATATTTTAATGGCATTAGTCATAATTTTAGTCAGATGGGGCAATCTCAAGTAAATAAGCCATTATTTCAACATATTCAGTCAGAATCTCAGGTAAATAAGTCATTATTTCAACATATTCAGACAGAATTTTAAGTAGATAACCATTATTTCAGCATATTCAGTCAAAATGTTAAGAAAAGTAAATCAGCCATTATTTTAACATTTTCAGTTAAATAAATAACCATTATTTAAGCCATTAGGTCAACATTTTTAGTCAGAACATCAGCTGAATAACTGAACTGACTTCAATTAAATTCAAATGATCTTTATTGTCATTATACTAATGCAGGTTTGTACAACCAAACACTATTAGGCTAGATCTATGGAATAGGTAGGACATTAAGCCACAACATTTTCAGTCAGAATCTCAACTGAAAAAGTAATTATTTCAATAATTACTGTCAGAACTTTAAGAAAATAAGCCAGAATCTCTAGTCAGAACTCTAGTCAGAACTCACGCTCCACTGCTCAGGTGCCTATCACTGTATCTATCATGACAGTATGCAAATAAACATATACCGATTATCTGTTTAGCGTTTCAAGACTGGAAGTCTTTTGTTTCCTGTATGTCTGTTTTGTTAAGCCATGGCGTTTTACTCAGCTCAGTACTCCACCCCTTTGCTGTTCAGTCATGTTTCCAAAGAACATATGAGCTAAGTCATTTGTGGTGCGTGTTTCCTGAGAAAAATACAAAACTGGGAGAGAGCTTTGAACACAGAAAGGACATTTATTGCTAGTTCTTTTTACAATGCACTTTTGCTAATTATCATATTCATTCTTAACACGGCCTAAATGTTTGAGTAGTTTCACAAAGCCAACTATGTGCTACTCACCAGTATCAGGGTGTATTGTATTCCAAGATATTTTGTAATGAGATTTATATGGTGACAGCTTTAAAAGCCACCGCTGGGAAAGGGAAAAGGAAAACAGAACGCTCCAAACAGGGTGGAAAAGTCAGGGCGAGCTCCAGCCGTATCAGAGCGGAACGCGTTTCCCTCTGTTTTCGTTGCCGTTGTTCAGCCGTTTCGGAAAGCTGCAATGCAAAGGTGCGACGTGACACGGCATGGATTTACAGAAAGAGATTGCCCCCACCACCAACCCCACCATTTAAGAAGAGACAGCAGGAGAACAAGAGCGAGAGAAAGGGAGGAAGAGAGAAAAGGAAAATAAATGAGGCACTCAGCACTTTGTGAATTGTTTGGTTTTGGATTTCCTCTTGGGTTGTTCCCCTGTAGTGCGTGCTCTGTCTGTCTCTCTCTCTCTCTCTCTCTCTCTCTCCACATGTTTCCTCCAGATTTATTACAGTTCTATTTAATAATCTTCAATTTGTTATTGGAATTTAAATTCTTAATTAAATTACATGCACTATATACAGTATAGGTCATGTGTATATAGAGCTTCCCCCTAGACATGCACTCTCTAAAAAAATAAAGACCCTTTAAATGGTTCTTTGAGCGATGCTATAAAAGAACCACCTTTGGTTCCATAACGAACCACATTTGTCATGTTTATAAGAGATAAAAAATGGTGAAGACTCTTTACATCAGCAGCAATAGACTGGAATCCTGTCCACTGAGGATTCCTGCATTGCACCCAGTGACTCTCAGTAGTCTTCGGGCCTACCGCGACCATCATTAGAAAGGAAGCTGTAAGAAGATGGATGGACCTATAGATCAATTGAAGGTTCTCTAGACCTTTTCAAAGGTTCTTCACACTCACAAGAGGGGTTCTTCTGTGGCATTGCTTAATCCCATTAGCGCAGAAAGGCTTATTACACATTAAGACATGTTATTCAGTAACTACAGGGACTTCTCTACAAACTGGTGGGGCTGTTCTTTGGTAATAGAAACACCTTTGGCCCACCAGCAGGTCACAGCCTGTTTCAGGGGTTAAAGAACCATTTGAAGCACCTTCATGAGTGTATATTAAAAACTTCCCTGCATTATAAATAAAGGGACATTTACGGCCTTCAACATATGTAAAAAGGTGCACGTATTTGTCACTGTACTGTGTACACTGTACAGCGAAATGTGTCCTCCGCATTTAACCCATCTGGTAGTGAACACACACTCACACACACACATGTGTTAGGGGCAGTGAGTACACACACACACCCAGAGAGGTGGGCAGCCAACTCCAGCACCCGGGGAAAAGCCAGGAATGGAGAACACTTCTAGAACACCACTGAAGTTAAATAACTCAGAAAGATTTCTCAAGCTTGGATTTCTCAGTACTCAAGACGACTGATAGAAAAACACATTTAACAAAAACACATCTGCTTTAGTCATGCAGCTTCTGGTAAACCATGAACAAGTTCAGTACAAATGTAACAGCATACACACAGCTGCTTAATACTGCCTGACTCATACTGAATTACAGAGGAGACAGAAACCGAGAAATTTCATGGAAGTCCAAATAATCACTCTAAATATTACAGCCCTTTCATTCCAAAAACATTTAGTAGAGCTTTACCTTTTGAACTCCCAAAGGTCTTCAACAGAGGTTTGCCACTTTAGCTCATCCTCAGTGTGTAACCTGGAAGTTCACTACTCCACGTACCCTAAGGTATTTAATAGAGCTTCAATACACAAACTCATCCTAAAGGTATTCAGTGGAACTTCATCTTTTAACTCATCCCAAAAGTGTTAAGATGAGCTTCACCACTTCAACTCATCCCAAAAGTGTTAAGCTGAGATTCTACACTTCAGCTCATCCCAAAAGTGTTAAGCTGAGCTTCACCACTTCAGCTCATCCCAAAAGTGTTAAGATGAGCTTCACCACTTCAACTCATCCCAAAAGTGTTAAGCTGAGCTTCACCACCTAACTCATCCCACAGATGTTCAGCTGAGCTTCACCACCTAACACATCTCACAGATGTTCAGCTGAGCTTCACCACTTCATCTCATCCCAAAAGTGTTAAGCTGAGCTTCACCACTTCAACTCATCCCAAAAGTGTTAAGCTGAGCTTCACTACCTAACTCATCCCACAGATGTTCAGCTGAGCTTCACCACCTAACGCATCTCACAGATGTTCAGCTGAGCTTTACCACTTCATCTCATCCCAAAAGTGTTAAGCTGAGCTTCACCACCTAACTCATCCCAGAAGTGTTAAGCTGAGCTTCACCACTTCAGCTCATCCCAAAAGTGTTAAGATGAGCTTCACCACTTCAACTCATCCCAAAAGTGTTAAGCTGAGCTTTACCACCTAACTTATCCCACAGATGTTCAGCTGAGCTTTACCACCTATCGCATCCCACAGATGTTTAGCTGAGCTTCACCACTTTATCTCATCCCAAAATGTGTTAAGCTAGCTTCACCACTTCAACTCATGCTGAGCTGAGCATCACCACTTCAACTCATCCCAAAGGTGTTAAGCTGAGCTTCACCACTTCAACTCATGTTGAGCTCAGCATCACCACTTCAACTCATCCCAAAGGTGTTAAGCTGAGCTTTACCACTCCAACTCATCACACAGATGTTCAATTGAGCTTCACCACTTCAACTCATCCTAAAAGTGTTAAGCTGAGCTTCAATTGAGCTTCACCACTCCAACTCATCCTAAAAGTGTTAAGCTGAGCTTCACCACTTCAACTCATCCTAAAAGTGTTAAGCTGAGCTTCACCACTTCAACTCATCCTAAAAGTGTTAAGCTGAGCTTCACCACTTCAACTCATCCTAAAAGTGTTAAGCTGAGCTTCACCACTTCAACTCATCCCAAAAGTGTTAAGCTGAGCTTCAATTGAGCTTCACCACTCCAACTCATCGCACAGATGTTCAATTGAGCTTCACCACTCCAGCTTCCACAAATGTTTAACTGTACTTCTTCACACCAGCTCATCCCAAAGATGTTCAATGTAGCTTCACCACTCCAACTCATCTCACAGATGTTCAACTGATCTTCACCACTCCAACTCATCCCAAAGGTGTTCAGTAGAGCATGTCTATTAGTTCAGATTGAGCATGGCAATCTCCATGCTCAATGTTTGTGCGCAACTGCTCTAGAGTGTCCCATTCTGCAGCCAGTGCTTTTCTGTGAAATTGACATGGATCATTTGAACACCTGTGCCAGCAGTGGGTGCACCTTAGAGTCACTGAATCACTAATTAGAGAGGGCATCCAGACACTTTTGGACAGCATTTGTAGTTTTCGATAAATCATTAGTTTGGTGATCAGTAAAGGCATTTGTAAAATCAGTAATGATATGGGGGGCTAATCTCTGCTTATGTGGCTGCAGGAGACATTGTATAGATTTTCTAGCTACTGCTTTGCCTGTTTTAGGTCAGGAGAAGACACAGAGTTGTGGCTGATTGGTCAAACATCTTACAGTAAATCTGTTTGTTACGTTGGAGCCATCCCGGCTGTGACGTCAGCTCTTGTCCGACTTTATTAAATGATCAGGAGCTCTCTGGCGTTCCGCTCGAGTGAGTCTTGGCACGCAACGCACAGAGACGCTGGGCAGTGATGCCAAAAAGCGGCTTATCTTGATGGAGCGGTTCATTATCACTTTCTAATTACAGGTGGATTTCCAGGTGGATCCATTACCTGGCGGGCTCGGTAAAGGGTGCGCTCTGGAGAGGAGTGTGTGTCTGCAGGGGAGGGTGATGAGGAGGGCTAGTATTACAGTGAGAGGGCCGCAGGGGGTCAGGGACTGTGTGCAGCGGAGGGAGGAGGGTTTGGGGTTTTCTTTTCAGCTCCTCTGTCGAGGCACTCCATTATTCATAAAGCACTGGAGGATCGATCTCGCCTCGAAACTGAGCATGCCTCTGAGAAACACTGTGTTGCAGAAAGTAATGATGCTCGCAAAAGAATGGAAACTAAATCATCACCAATTAGCATGGATGTTCCTTTTCAACAAGCCTGGAGATATTATACACAGCCTGCCAAATGGTTAGGATACCTAGCTGTTCAAAATATTGTTTTGAATATTGAATATGAAATGAATATGCTTTAGTCAGAGCAAGATTTCTGTGTGAAGCACATTTTGAGACTGATAAGGGCTGATTAATCCCAATGAACACCCATCAGCCATGACATTAGCACCACTGGTAAACTGAAAAACGTGATTATGTTCATTGACAGTGACATCTGTCGAGGCGGGATATATTAGGCAGCAAGTGAACAGTCTGTTCTTGAAGGCAGGACAAATGGGCAAGCATAAGAATCTGAGCCACTTTGACAAGGGACAAATTGTGTTGGCTAAACATCAGACAGTTCTTGCATTTTGTTTTCTGGTATGCAGTGGTCAATACCTACCAAAATTGGTCCAAGAAGGACAACAAGTAAACCAGTAAACGTGTCATGGGCAATCCATGAAGGCCCCACCACACAACTTCAGAGGCCTTCAGCAGTTTTGTAGAGGCCGTCCCTTGAACGTGGGACGTACTCCATATTAAGCAGTAATGTTGTATCTGACTTGTGAATAAGAAACAACAGTAATCAGTATGTGAGGAGTTAATGCATAAACAAGTATTTTCGGATTCAATGGTTAAAGCTTAAAGCACAATATTTGCCTAGCAAATCTAAGGTCTGAAGATTTTTCACAGACATCTTGACACAGGAACATAATTAACCAAGACTATCGGAGATGATCTTTATGTGGGAAGAAGAACCACATTACTTCTAATTTGTTCTCATTTAATTGAAGGAAATTGAAAGCCAGACAATTATGGAAAGACATTAAAGTTGCCATTAAGTTTCATAAGGTGGTATAACTGTACATATCCCACATAGTAACATAGTAACAATAGTAACTAACATTAAGTTTAAAAATACAATGAGAGAGTATACAACGAGAAAATAATAGGCCCTAATACTGAACCTTGGGGAACACCACAGGTCATGAAAGTATAAACTAATCTATTTAACGGCCACGCCTTTTATGGTAAGTGGCCAATGAGCAAATATTGTCCATAGTACAAAAGGTGGACCTAAAGTCCAATAACATACGGATAGCACAAATCCTTAAGTCTAGGAAAATTGGTCTAAAACCATCTAAAAATACCAACCTATGTGTGTATTCTGAGTTTTATATGTAATGATAATGATAAAAGTATATGAGTAAATGTACTTTTTACTTTTATGAGTAAATGTACAACACTTTTAACTGATAAACAACTCCTTCAGACTATTTTACCATACTTATGATTGTTTGTATGTAATATATAACATATGTACAGGTACAAACTCACTTACTGCCCAGATAAATACGTAAGCTAGGTAAGCTCCTAATGGTGAAGCACCAGGTAAATAGATAAGCTCTTGCAGCATTTCTACATTTAATTTTGACTTTGACCGTGAGTTTGATTCACATGGCCAAATTCCTTTTAATTTCACAGTATTTGGGCAATAACACACAGTCATGCATGGGAACGTGTGGCCAGTGCTGAAGTTCCTTTAGGCTACCATTATAGAAATTACACACTCCATAAACTGCTTTAGTTAACAAGAATAGAGGGGGAATTGAATAGACGTCCCGCCTTATCTGTCTAGTGTTTTATCTGCATTAGAGTGTGTGCAGTCTCAGACAGTTCAGCTAAACCCACTCTGAGCAAAGTCTGCACCGAACGCAGTTTGAGAAGTTTTTAACCCTTGGTAGTCAAGTTGTTACTTTTATTTTGCCACGCAGTTCGAACCTAATGCAAACATGTGTAACTTAGACATCGCTTATATTGTCTAAGTCTTGTCACCTTTACATTGTCAACTTTTATATTATGAATTTAAGTCTGTCTCCCTTTCATTACATATTTAACATTTGTTGGTACAGGATGGGTTCAGAGTACTAAGCCAAAGATGCTACACCTGTATAAACTTCTAAAACTCTGCCTCTTGTCTAGCTGAACACACACACACACACACACACACACACACATAAGCAGTGAAGATTAAAGATTAAAGTCTTGCTCAGCCACAGGAACATCATTTATATCCTAAGCAACTTCGGTGGCTGGGAAATTGGTTTCTAAAAATGGTGGCTTAAGACTCTGGGTGTAAGTTGTGTGAATTGGAAAAGGCTGGAACAGCCCACGTGCGGCCAGAGCAGGAGCTAATGGGGTGTTTGGATAGTCATGGAGGGACTCCAGATCCCCTCTGGTCTGAGAGAGAAAGAGAGAGAGTCATTAAATTTCTACACAACATCTAACTTGAAAAGCTACACTAAAATACTTGGTTCTTCTCAGTGTTTCTTCCCCAAACCATCCTTTCAGTGTTCTTACTCTTCGGGAGTTTAAGGGTTTGAGTCTTGCTTCCTCCCAGTGGTACCTTCTCATGCTTTTAGAGCATGTTTGTTTTTGAGTCTTGGCTCCTTTCAGTCATTCTTCTTCATGCTCTTAAGGTGTGACTGTCTCTCTCGGCTTATTTTCATTATGGGCCTGGTTTTCTGTAAAGCTGCTGCTTTGGGTTAATTAAATTGAATTTGAATTGTATCCCTGTTGCTTCATTGCCATTTTTTTGCATAAGGTTCAGAGTTTAAAGCTGAATTATAACGTTAATTTATCTCCTTTCCAGCAAGAGGCCTAAAATACCACATGCTTAAAACAACAGTAGGATACACAGTTGGAAATGAAGAAATACATAAGGATGCTTATGATCAATTAAAACATCACGTTTAGATGGAATGTCAGGTTTTTAATTTTTTTTTTACACATATTCTCTTAAATACTTAGCCAAGCAGAGATTTGTGCTCCTACAATTTACTTGCCCTATGCTGCTGTGTTTAAGCCCTTTTAAACCTTGCATAGTTTGCTTTATACAATATTGATTTACACTATTTATATTAATATGGCTGCTGTATTCTGCACTTTAATAAATATTTTTTTGTTTTTGGTGTTATATTTTGTGTACAAATGTATATGTGTGTGTGTATGTGTGTGAATGTCTTCAGGAAAGGGTATTTGCAGATATGTGTATGTGTGTGTGATGGTGTGTATGCATGGTAGAACTCAGGTGAATGTCTGTTACTGTGCAAATGTGCAGACAGATTCCTTGTATGTGCAAACACACTTGGCAAATATAGCCTGACTCAGACTGGAGTACAGAGGAGTACAGTGTTATCTAGGGATATTTCCTGTTATATTCGCAGAATTGTACAACACCTTCAGTGTTAGGCATTCCAGAAACTGCGAAGGAAAACTGGGTGAGACTTTCAGAAGAATATCATTGTTTATAATAAAGTTTCCATCCAAAAAAAGATCACAGATAACGAGGCTTTCAAGGATGTTTTTTTTTTCTTCCTTTTTGCGTTATTTTTTTGTCCTAAAAAAAAAAAGTCTTTATCGTATTTCCACAAACCTCCTCCTGCGCCTATTGTCTAGGCGCTCATACTCCCGTCTTTAAAAAAATTAAATAAATAAATATTATTTGTTAAAATATTCCACCGTGAATTTTCAGAGGAAACTAGGCTGTCGAGCGCCGTGTTTTTCCCCCCGTGTTATTGTTTTTCCCACTCGTATCCGTACAAACCCCGCCCTCCTCCGCAAAGGATGGCTGGTCGTAGGTCCACCGTTTCGCAAAGGCGAAGGGCCTAGCCAATCGAATCGCAGGAGGCGCGAAGCCTCCAGCCAATGGGAGCGCGGAGGAGGCGTGTCGTGTCGGAATACGGGTGCAGAGAGAGGAGTGCTGCTTCTGAAGCTCTATGCGTGAGAATCCCGGGACTCGGCGATGATGTCAGAGCGCTGGGGTCATTTGAAGGGTAGCCGCCTCTGAGGGGTTCACGGAAAGTTCAGCCGCATACATTAGGCGATTCAATCCCTCACTCCGCGCGACCAAACTGGTAGGAAACGAGCTCGCACGGAGGCAGGATAAACCCATCCGTCATCTTAGGCTGCTAGACGTGATTTTAAATGAGCAAAAAGAGGGGGAAAGAACTAGACGTGTGCACGTTTGAGCCTCGAGGTAAACAAGCGCGAGATAAACAAAACGGGGTTCGCTCGCTTTTCGCACGGGGGGCTAAAATAAAGGATGACACACGATCGCTCGCGAGCTTTTAGAAGTGCCCACCGGTACAGCTCGTGATTCGAGCGCGCGGGGAAGAAGCACCGCGAGGAGGAGAGGAGGAAATTCGCGAGGCTGCGAAGCGGACTTGGATGGAGTTGGGGGCACTTTGGCACGGGAGACTCTCGCACGCCTGAAGGGAGGGAAAACAGAGCGCAGGCTCGGTGGTGGTGGTGGTGGTGTTGTTGGAGGGGGTGGTGGGGGGAGATAGTGGACACCGGCATGTTCGACTGCATGGACGTCCTCGCCGTGAGCCCCGGCCAGATGCTGGACCTGTACCCTCCGCCTCCGTCGTCGTGCATGCTGCAGGAGCAGGCGCTGAAGGCGTGCTTCCGAGGGCTGGCGCGCGCGGACTGGCAGCACCGGCGCGGCGCGCACTGTACGGTCAAGTTTCCTTCTCTCTCTATCTCTCGCTCTCTGCCTCACACACACACACACACACACTTTTTTGTGTTTGTTTTGGTGGTCGTACGTGACCTTATTTGATTGCTCATGACGCTTCTATGACATTGTCATGGCCAATTAATTAATGCGCGCACGCCGTAGCCAATTAATGCGTGCAGAGCATCACATTGCAGTGTGCAATTACTATTATTTTGTCTCGTGCATGTAATGTGCATGCATGGTGTACACGGCTTATGTCGCATACATGGAAGATTTGCGGGATTCAGTTAATTAATTACATGCCGTGATTAATATACGAGCTTATTTTTATTACATCATAGTTGCAACTTGTTTAGTGGTGTCTCGTGAACTTGCAGGCACTCTCGTGCAGGCAGTGAATACAGTAAGCCTACTGTTTGTATTGTTGTGCAGGTTTGGAGGTTTTAGCAGTCTTGTGTCTGGTCCATACCTGTACAATATCATATTGCCACATAATATTTACATAATAACATAATCATAATCGTTTTATATGATTAACATCTTATTTGTCACTTGTTTCATCAACCCAACAAGTTCTTGGACTTGTTAGTAAAGCTTGCAAGCATCCTTAGTGTTGCGTATTGCAGACTTATAGCATTTAAGCAGTGCTTACTTTCCTGTACCCTTGTTCAGTTGATCTGTACATTGCTTTGAATGTACACTGATACTGATTGCACATGTGGATACTTGTGGAAAGGCATGCCGCTCATCCACAACAACCTGAACAAGCTGATAAGAGGCAGCGAGTTGACCCCAAGGGCTCGGGACAGCTTGCTGCAACACAGGCAGTGCAGTCTAACACTGATGCAGATAGATATCCCACTACTTTTCAGCAAAAGTGGCCTGCCAGCGTCCCCACGATTCAGCCTTCAGGTTCATGCTTAGCTGGGTAAATCCCAAGCGGTGATACACATTAAGCGTACAAGCGTCCTGTATAGTACTGGAAAATGGGTTCTCTGACTCATAACCGTTGCTTTTACTAAAGAACCTTCAAAGAACCCCTTTTGGGTTTTTTTTCATTTGGTCCAGCTGGACATATCTAAACAGTGCAGGTGTTCTTTAGGCGTGGGGGGTAGGGGGTTGCTGTGCTTGAAAGTGATATGGCACTAGAGAGATGGAGTCTATTTCACAACATGCCAGCACTTCTAGATAGATTGACAGGTAGTAGGAATGCACCGGTATGGGAATTGTGGGTCGATGCCTATATGAGATATATTTTTCATGCAAGTACAGAATCTGCTGAGACGTAAAAATGTATAAAATGTGTAAAATCTGGGACTAATCCACCTGGATCAGCATCACAGACAAATATACTAACGTTTATTTCTGTAGGGTTTCAAATTCAGTAGAATGAATAAAATGCAGATATTTATATAATGCCGTGACTGAGCATCACCTATACATTCTGCTCATCTGGAGTTTAATAAATACATCATCAAATATCAGCTTCAAATATCAGTCCAATTTTTCCAGAAATGTCCAAAGATTTCAAAAGGTTTATTTGAGTATGAGTTGAAGCAGAGACCAGTAGAGCCACATAAAAAATCATGGTATTATAAACTACACTACACTGCATTCATTCAGCTCCTGACAGGAGATAGAAAACTTATACAGGTACACAGATTGAGAACCTTTTCTAAACCTTGCCCTGAATGAACCACACGTTGGGTCAGTGTAGGGCCAGTGCCACAGAAAACTGGATTGTCCAGTTTCAGAAACAAATGACCTATTTTGTAAACCGTGTTAAAGTTCTCATGTCCAAATCTATAGTTAAAAAAATACAAATAGAATAAAAGTAATTGATTAAACCTAATTTACATACACATCCACCTATATGAATGTATATGTAAATGCAGTGTAGGCCCGCCTATTTGCGCTGAAGTTATATGAAGTAATATATGGTGTAATGTACAAATGACTGATTAGGGATATTTTTAGTCCATAAATCCACACAAATGGAGCTCTTTTTAAATTAAATACAAGACAAATGTAGAATATGAGTATTGACAGCATTTAATCATGCTCTGAAAAACTGGAAATTTGGACAATGTGTTGACATGCAGTATTTTAGGTGCATTTCAGTTAAAGTACATCCCATCTACCTGACTCAGCATGACAGAGAAGTAGAACATCTGTAGGGTAAATGCAGTAAATGTAAGCACTTCTGGAATACGATGAATAATGGAATATGAAATATGATAAATAACAATCAAAACGCTTTGAAATATCGATCAGATCTAAACATCCGTCCAATAGCGACTCGTAATTCCACATATTCTACTACCCTCTGTGCAGAGACATCAGTGCAGAAATTCTCGGACCCTCTTCTCCATGCAGCCTAATACCCTTCCACAGCTTCCGCGCTGCTCAGTATTCCTCTCCGATATGGGAGCTTATGGAGAGGATAGCTTATCTTTGTTTGCCTGAGCTTTCGCTTATGGTGAAAGCAAAGCGAGTGGAGTGTTTGTTTAGCCCCCTCCGCACGGCCCGCGACGTGATTCATGTTGATAGTGTAATGACCGCGCCGAAGATAACGCTAAGCGCAGGCTGAGCCTCCTGTCGTTGCCCCGCATGGATTTGCTCGGGGGGCACAAATCAAGCTAAAGTGGCTGTTATCTGACCGGTGACAGTGTGGAGAAAGTGTCAACCTGCGCCGGCGTTCCAGCGCACAGGCTGTGGCTAACCAGCTCAGTCATTTCAGTGGAATGGTCTGTAATTCATAGCTCTGCTGATTGACAATTATTGATATGCTCTCGTTGCGCGAGACAGTAATAAGCTTCAGTGGCCAAAGCCTGAGGAAAGGCATTTTGAGCCAACAACAGGGTGTTTTCTGTTTTTGTGTGTCACTGTGAATAATTGCTGGAGGAATGATCTGGTTCTAATTTGGGTTTTTATTCATGTTGGAATTTGAATCAAAGGCAGAAGATGTAAGTTTCTTGCTGTAGTCCTGGTTAAAGGCTGAAATATTGGTAGTAAATAAGCCATTGCATTAGTTATAAGCTAAATTTTTTTTTTCGGTACGTTGTTAATTATGTAATGAAATATATTATGCAGTTCATTACCTCAGAGACTTCTTTAGGATTTGCATGACGTTGCTGTAATGCAAACCTACTGTGTGTGTGTGTGTGCATTTTGACAATGAGGTGTGTTAAAAACCTGCCCCACACATGCAGCACGTCCCCTCATTGTACTTATGGCCATCATTTCACAGGTGATTATGCCACTTGTATCCAGTGCCCTGCTTAAGCAAGCGAGAGTAATTAAATCATATTAAACATTAGAGCACCCCATCACTTTCACTAATTACGCCACCTAAGTGCCTTTTATTTGCATCTCAATGGATTAGAAAATCGTTGGCATTAAGAGTGCGCTGGTAAATTGTGCTGATAAAACCTCACTTGAATTCGTCAGTGGAGCAGCGGACTGGAACAAGAGAACGGTGATTGTGATTGTAAACCCCCCACAACCACCACCCCACCTCTTTGTATTTTCTGTTTCCTTTTTTTGTCTTTTCTCTTTAGTACTAATGCACAGAGAGCCCCGCCGCTCTTTTATGTTAAAATAAGAGACGGCCTAATTTGGGGCTTTGATTGGAAGAGCCTTCTCATCGGGGTCACTGAGACGTCTTGGTGTATTAATTTATTTATTTAGGATAATAGAAGCCTTCGGGGTATTAATTAAATGCACGGACACTGAATGCTGTGGAGATCCGGTACCTCTCTTCTTTAGATCTTAATTAACAATCAGACAGAGATGGAGGAGCAATATGGGCTGTGGATGAATGCAGCGGAATTCATTCGGGGGTCGACTGTGGTTAACGCACACTGGTGTGGGTCTGTGAGCAGGACGTGATTGAGCTTAGACTGTCCCAATTGTCTATTGTTAGTGAAAAATTATATATGTACATATTTTATTTATAATTTTATATATATAATATATAATTTGTCAATATTTTTATATTTACAGTATCTTATATTTTATTTAAGGATTGCATTTCTTTTATTATTATTATTACATATATAAGTGAATATAAGTATAAATAATCGGCAATAAAAAATATATAAAACATTTTTATTTGTGTGTATTTTTATTGCTTGATTATTTATACATTAATAATAATTATTATACTAATAAAACTTTGTTTCTGATATTTACGATAATAAAATACAAAGATATGATGTATTATTTAATAATTTACTTATCAAAACTTTTATTTATATTTCATATTAAATGAATATATAACCTGCATTGTTTAATATTAAACATATTAATTATAATGTTAATAATATTTAAATATGCTTATAATATTTGTGGTTTTGAGCTGGATCGTTATGTTTTAAGATCATTTCAGAAATCAAAGTTTACATTTTCATTTCAAATAAGCAACACAAAAGGGTCTAGTCTGGGCTCAAGCGCTAGTGCTGGGCTGAGGCTGTAGAGCCAGTATCCAGACTGTCGAGAGAGAAATGATTCTTATGTTTTTCTCTCTTTCTCTCTCGACACTTTCACTCGCTCATCACTCTCATTTTCTCTGCTCTGTCTGTCATCATGAGTCCACTCTGTCCCTTGTTTTAATACCCCCCCAAAAAAACCCCCAAAACAATCTGTGTTCTCTTTGGTGGCCGTTACCCTCGTCAAGCAAAGAGGATTGTAGGCGTGCCATATTTGCAGAAAGACACACTCCATGTTGTTTCTCCCCCAGCGCAGCACTCGGAAAGTGCTGTGTGTAAAGAGGCGTTTGAGGAGATTAGAGCAAGATATTTGTACCCCCCCCCTTCTCTCCCTTGTACATGTGTGATTGGTGGTAATTAGCCTCTCTCTCTCTCTCCCTCTCTCTCTCTCTCGTGCTCTAGGCCTAAGCGCCTTTGAGTAGGACTTGAAAGGCCATTAACGCTGCTCGCTCTCCCAGCTAATTTTGCACGACAACAGCTGAACAGGCAGAGGAGTTTACAAAGGCAGCGCAGGAACTTTTCATACGACAGGAAGCTTTGTGATGCCGGGTGGACGTTTGTGTGTGTGTGTGTGGGGAGGGTGGGGGTTGGGAGGGGGGGTTGTATCGAGATCCCCGTCTGCTTTGAGACCGCTGGGGCGGAGTAACTTAACAAGGCTTCAGACGCACAGGGATGTGCGGGACACACCGCAGGCTCTATCAGTCTCTGTGTTGTAACACCACAGGCTTTATCACTAGAGGTACATGCTAATTAGCTGCAGACTGTGTTCAGGTGTCCAGTTTCTGTGGACAGCCTCTGTACAAGCGGGTGTACGATGGGGTGGGGGTGGGGGGGTTGTAAGTGCGCGGTAGGGCTTAGACTATGTGTATACACCTCTGCACATCACCTAGCATGTGGACATCATGGCATGTCTGGGGAGCTCCCCACACCTCCCTGTCTCTCCCTCTTTCTCCCTTTCACTCTGTCTTGTTTCTTTCACTCGCTCTCTCACTCTTTCTTGCTCTCTCTCTTCTTTAATCATCCTTTCTCTCTTTCTCTCTCACTGCCTCTCACTGTCACTTTCACTCTCACTTCTCGTTTTTCTCTTTCTCTCTTACTCTCGCTACCTCTTCCTCAGTCCTCCACTCTTTTTCACTCTCTCTCTTTTTTCAGTTTTTCGTTGACTTAAACTTCCACTGGGCAGCGTCATGGTAACAGCAGATTATTGATTTGGGTATTATAGAATCCGCATTGTTCACAAAATGATCATATCATGTCAGCCGTGGTGTTTACGATGCAGATTGGTGGAGTGTAAGCTTCCGCCACTCGTCAGCCACATTAGCGCGAAAGAGGCAGGCGTCACTCGTCAAACATGTCCTGGCTGATCGGCTGTGTATGTGTACATATAAACGCAATGGACACTTGCTTTCCATTGCTTCTTTCACTCGCCCCTTTCCCATCCATCTCCGTCTCTTGGTTTAAGTTGCGCAGTCTTTGAAGTGACGAGCACCTGTTGTGTTAGTGGTGGAGAGAGGGAGAGCTGTGTGGCCCCAGCGTCTGCCGGCCGGCTACAGGGTCACTTAAGCCCAGGTCAAATCGGGGTCACTGAGGGTTCAAGGGGAGGGGAGGAGGCTGCCCAGCACAGTGCTGCTTCAGGGGGCTTTGGGTAATACCATTAATGGCACAGACTCTGCTGTTTGACCTCATGAAGTGGCTGAGCAAGTGGTTCTTAATCCTGGTCCTGCACTACACCCGTCCCATTTAGCTTGGTGGGTTTCCTGCTCTAACTCTAGCGGTAGCTCTGATCATCTCATTAATGTTTTAATGCGGAGGCAAAAACATCTATTTCTAACTTTTGAGTAAGGCTTCTCCTTTAATAATGCACCTTAGTAATGCTGCTCGATGTGTCAAAGCTAAAAATCAATAGGCCTTTGTGAGTCCGCAGAGTCATGCCCATATTGGGAAGCAGTTTTTGTATCTATGGGTATAATGAATGGGATTTGTGAAAAAGACTGCTTTCACGCCCTGTGGTAAACAAAAATGTTCCAATTTTATATATATATACACGAAAGCAGTCTTTTTCACAAATCCCATTCATTACTCAAAGCCTTGCTCTGAATTATGAGTTTATGAGATTGGTAATGAGATTGTTGAAATCTGAATTTTGCTACATGAGCTAACACTGAACCTCATAATTCTGGCAACCTTCTCAAAATAACCCCAACCAAACCAGCAAGGTTTTCCGAGTGTGTTAGATAAGTTGCTCCGGCAGTAGTAGAGCACAGTTTGAGGAGCTGATGTTGGATTAGTGTATAGTATACGGATTAGTGAATAGTGTTAACATTTAATTTGTTTATCCAATTTCACACTGTGACATTTCAGTGTGTAAGAGTGTTACAGTATTCTGACTTCCTACCAACCTTGTAATTTCAAGCATCCATTTAACAAAAAAATGTACACAGGATGAAACAGACCACATTGAAACATTTTTGTTTATCACAGTGATACTGCTGATTTTTCCTAGGGAAATCCTTTCCAGGATGTACTCAGTACTGCCTACTAGTGCTGGGTAGTATGACAATATTTTATTGTATCTTAATCAATTTTGTTATCGTGGTAGACAAAATACTTTTGTGAGTGTATTATGGATATCATCACTGCTTAAATAGCACGGATTAACTGCACATTTCATTACAAAGAGTGTAATCAGTATTATTTAATTCAATGGAGTGCAGCATATTTCAATAATAATAAAAATCACGTTACACATTAAGTATGGAAGAGTATAAGTTTGTGTAAGTTTTTACACGGTTGGTGCATTTAGTCTACCTGATGAAATATTGTGATAAATATCGTATATCGTCAAAAATGTCTTTAAATATTTTGATATTAACTTTTTTCCATATCGCCAGCTCTACTCTCTACGGAATGCTTCTTCAGAGGTCTGTTAGGCATGAGTCTAAATATCCACATGATTTTGACATAAAAATGAGCTGCTCTAATAATATGCATGTTTAAACTGAAGAACCATGAGGTGTCTGAACTCTGCACTTCACCAGAAGCCAGGGCAGAACCTGCATCAGCTTTTAAACTGTTCAGTCAAGAAACATCAAGCATGTAAATATAGCATATGAAGAGTGCTTCAGACGGCTGAATGCTAGCCAGGACAAGGCCTCTGGCTCTGGGTAGCTTTAGGAAGTGCTGCGAAAGCTGGAGCTCATTTTCACATTCGACTTGTGTTGATTTAATGGATTACAACTTTAAGCCTCAATAATCAGTTTTCCAGCTAAAGGTATGAGGTGAAATACGACATGGCTAGGCTGGTGGCGTTAGCTGACAGTTTGCATTTGTCTGTTTATCCTAAGGATCCTATAAATATATAGAAATATGTGTAAGAATTGGCTTTATGTTCTTAGTTCTTCTCAAAGGCTTGTCAGCGCCCTCCGCAGTGAAATGTGTACAGCCAGCGAACGAGCAGCCAAGAAAAGCTGCTTCTAATTTGGTGTAACTTTTGAGTGAACTTTGACTGCGTGCTGCCTCTGTGACCCAATCCAAAGGGACCGACGTGTGTGTGCATGTGTGTGAGTGTGTGTGAGTTTCAGTCCTGCCCAAAGATGTTTAAACAAGGTCTGTAAATGAAGACAACTTCTGGGTGTGATACGGGTCTAATCAAGCCAAAATCAACACACTCCCCACACCCACCAGCACCTCCACCAGGATGCCAAACTTCACAAAAATTCCCCTAGGGACATACAGGAAATGCCTGTTGCTCCTCTCTCTCTCTCTCTCTCTCTCTCTCCTACTTGCTTTCTCTCTGTTTCTCTCTGTTTTTTCACTCTCTTCATTTGCGACATCCTCTCGTTAAATGGACCTTGCGCTGGCCGCTGGGCCGCCGTCATGGTAACTGCAGTTTGTTTGTGTAGACTGAAGTGCGGAGGTAGGATGTAATCGGAGAGGGACGTTCAGAAAAGAAAGCAAATAGAAAGCAAGATGAGACAAAGCGCCTGAACACGGCTTTCTGCACAGACCCACAGAGTTGCGTGCAGAACACAGTCAGTCGCATGCAGAGTTCATTAGTTCACTATCAGTTTCCTTTCAGCTAGTTACAGTGAGAGAACAACAGAGATGCCTCATCCTGTCTGGATATTTAAGTGTGGTAATACAGGGGATTATTGAGATTGTGTTCAGCTGCTGTGTGTGTGTGTGTGTGTGTGTGTGTGTGTGTGTGTTTATGTGCATGTTCCCATACTCTTTGAAAAGCAGAGCTAGACAGGGACAAACTACAATGTTAACTAACCAAGTCGGTTTGTAACAAATAAGACTTTACAAAGGGCTTTATTGTTGCTGTTGCACAGAAACATTGTGTCTAAAATAGCAATTTTGGGGTATTTCTATTGGTCCGTTCATTACGACATTTGACATTTTAAGGTTTTTGGGGTACCTTAAAGTAGATTAAAGTTTAAGTTAATTTCCCCCAATTTAATTAAAATTAATTTCATTGAAGCAAAGCAAACAAAGCAGACATCTAATTAATGTTCCCTTTTTACTGCAGCATTAATGTCTATTTGTATTTATTCTAATGGTTTAAAAATCCAGTTCAAGTTGCACTAAATGGCTTGAAACTGCAGCCATATATATATATATATATATATATATATATATATATACATACATACATACACTACATACACACACCGATCAGCCATAACATTGACAGGTGAGGTGAACAGCATTGATTATCTTCATCGACAATGGCTTCATCTGTCAAGGGGTGGGATACATTGGGCAGCAAGTGAACAGTCAGTTCTTAAAGGTGATGTGCAGAAAAAAGCATGAGAATCTCCAAAACATCAGTCAGGTCTTGTGGGGTTTTCTGGTATGCAGTGGTCTCCACCTACCATGAACCAGCCAAAAGGTCATGGGCACCTAAGTGCTCATTGATACAATCCATGGAGGTCCCACCTCACAACTTACATGACTTTAAAGGATCTGCTGCTGACGTCTTGGTGCTTGGTACCAGAGGACGCATTCAGAGCTCTTGCTTTTGGTTACTGAGGTAAAACACCTTATAAAGATAGGAATACAAACCCGTGTGTATGTGTGTCTGTAGTACCCTGAGCAGCAGTCACCCCTCCTTCTCTCTGAGGGCCGGCTGTGCGACTCAGCCATGCTGTTTTCAGTTTGTTTTCCCCCCATTGAGAGAATGGCCCGTAATGGGTGTGTGTGTTTCCTGCTTGACCCTGCTGGTGAGTTCAGCCAGAGGCTACGAGTTCAGCGTGACAAGCCATGAGGCATTTCTCTCTGCCCGACTCCTCTTTTAGAACCACCGTCTCCTGTCTCTCTCTATTCCCCTCTCCCTCTCTCTCTCTCTCCCGCACTCTCTCTCTCTCTCTATCTCTTCATCTCTCTCTCTCTGCCCCTTCCAGTGGTGACAGTGTGTATGTTAGCATGTGGAAGTGGCCCGTCTACTGCGCCGAAGTGTAATCGCCCAGAAAATCGAGAAAGGCTCCCCTGCACCCGACGACTCGACCGTCACAACCCGCCGGCGGAGAGGGGGGGCAGGGGAGGTAGTGCATCTGCCTTTATGTGACCCATCTGTCTGCAGGTGGTCAAATGCCTCTTGCTGAGTTTCAAATATGCAGCAACTCAGAAAGAGATGAGGGAATGTACTCTCCCCTTTCTCTCTCTCTCTCTCTCTCTCTCTCTCTCTCTCTCTCTCTCTCTCTCTCGCCCTCCCTCCAGCTCTTAAACACTGGATGAGTATGAATATGAATCGTCCTCTTCCTGTTAACATGGCAGAAATCAGAGTGTGCAGTCATGGTGCTGTCGCCCTGAGCTAAGAGTTCCACTGTGAAACCTGTGAACACACTCCTTCAGTATACACTACATCAGTAATGGAAGAGTTCGATGTACACGGGTCGTCCACAAGTCTGATCCTCCATCATTTTTCTAAAATCAAAGGTTCCAATACTTTTTGATTTGATCCTCCGTTGCTGCAGTAACAGTCTCTACTCTTCTGAGATTGCTTTAGGCAGTCCTTTTTTGCTGTTGAAGTTGCATTGAAACTCTTAAGTGTTTACACTAAAAGATGTTACGTGGTGATTAGTGTCTAAGACCCAAGCCTTTACTGTATTAAGTTGATGACGCAAAATGGCTAATTGTGGCTAATACCATTGAAATCAACGTAATTTAACTAGAGGTCTAGAGGCACCACGAGTTAAGACTGGTTCATGTAAGGCCTCATTTCCACTGCAAGGCCAAATACTTACTACTAAGGCAGCACACATGCATTATAGCGCTTGCAGTTTCTTGTTCCATTTGCTGTGTTGCTAAATCAGAACTTCAAGGCCAACGCTAGCTATTGCCCTTTAATTGTATGCATCGCAAAGGTAACGCCAGTTTCCACTAAGCAAACAAGTCAAGTCAAGTCAAGTCAAGTGGGTTTATTGTCATTTCAACTACATACAGAGTACACAGTGAAACGAAACAACGTTCCTCCAGGACCATGGTGCAACATAGACAGTGCATACAAAACACAAGTGCAACACAGTACAAGTGCGGACAGACAACACAACACAGTACAGACCAGAGAATAATAAATAATGACTGTAGTGTGCAAGTTGCGCAATGTGCAATAAATAGAGTCCAGTGAGGTAGTAAAGTTATCAGTGCAAATGCTTGTGCAAAAAATGCTTCCCATGTTATCTGGGATAAATGGTTGGAAAGAGAGAGAGAGGGAGAGAGAGAGAGAGGGAGAGTGTAAGATATCAGTTCAGGAGTTGAGTTGTGTTGAGGAGTCTGATGGCTTGGGGGAAGAAGCTATTGCAGAGTCTGGTCGTGTTGGACCGGATGCTGCGGTACCTTCTTCCTGATGGCAGGAGGGAGAACAGACTGTGTGAAGGGTGGGTGGAGTCATCCACAATGCTGGTTGCTTTGCGGATGCAGCGGGTGGTGTAAATGTCCATGACGGAGGGGAGAGAGACTCCGATGATTGAAACCAGGTTGCAACTAGTGCCGGACTAGTGCTATTGGGCCATTCTGGTGACCGGGGCACTGCATTTTTGCATGAGTTGTATGCAAGTGCCTTTAAAGGCAAATTTAAGGGCATATTCCAAAATTGAGATATGCTGAAATGCCCTTAAACTCCAGAGAGCCAATGTTATATAAAGCAGCATTGGATTTTTTGCTAAAGGGCTCCCCCTACAGGTGTGGAGTGTGGACATTTACATGTGCATTTGTGGACAAGCTGAGAGTTACAGAAGTGCCAATGGCAGAAAAATTCTCCCTATAACAGTCAGTAGAGCATCAACAAGTGAAGTGAAGCTGTTAGTTTAAGGTAGAATTGCTGCATACTGTTGCTTTAACGTGAACAACGTATCGGCATCAGTTCAGAAACACTAGGTCTGACTTCTGTGTCCGTTCCCATTAATCCAATCGCTGAATTTTCCACGCTCGTTCCTACTACACACTCAGCGAACCACGCACCTTGTTTACATATCCCTCGGACTCCCAGCGCACATGTGGCCGGTGGAAACGGATGACATGTCGGCAGGAATTGTGCTCCGTGTCTGCCGTGATTAGAATAGATGTGCGCGCGTTCCGTGGCTGCCGGACACAGACACGAGCGCAGTCTCCTGCCGCCAGATGGAAAGCATTTTAAGCGTGCGGCCGACCACAAGCCGCTGTGCTGGCCGGCCGGCCTGACTTAAATGAAAACGGATGGCCGCCTACCTTCATTAATTCAATCAGATTTCACTCAGAGGAAATGGAGTGTTCGGAGTCGCAGGGGAGGAGGAGTGTGATGCGAGATCGATAAGGTCATTTATCTGTCTAACGGTCCAAATCCCAACACAGGGAGGGAAAAGAGGGAGAGGGAGAGAGAGAACCAGAGAGAGAGAGAGAGAGAGAGAGAGACTCCCGCAATCAATGCGCACTTAGTTAGAAGACTGGAACTGTATTTATTTACTCTGTAAATCTGGCCTCAGATCTACAGTGGAGCAGCAATCTGTTGCCTTCACGCTACATCTGCTACAGTCCTGTTATTCATACACATCAACACGTGACCTTAAAAATAAAGATTCCTTAAATGTTCCTCATTGTTCACATTTTTTGGGGGTGGGTGCATTTATATATATATTTTTCATTTGATTATTTTACCCTTGACATCCTCTTGTTACGTTTGATGCATATACATATATAGATTCAAGCTCGAGCCATGACTGGAGGGGCTGTCCTGCGTGCCCTGTTGTCACCGGAGCTCCCCAGCTATGTTTCTGTGCTGGGACGTCTAGCCGGTGACGCGCAGAAGCACCGGGGCACTGGACGGGAGGCACGATGGGGCAGTCACTCCCTTAGTCGCAGCTCAAGGTTTAGCTTGCCAGGTTTAGCTTTAGCCTAATCTTTAGCTTTATCTGTTCACTTTTTTGCCGCCCATTCCACATGGAGAGCAGAGTAATGTTGGTGACACAGCAGATGGTTATTGGACTTCTGGAAGATAGTCAAAGGCTTTGGACATTTACACTGGGGGCCCTGGGATTTAGGTTTCTATGGGCATTAAGACTGCAGTTCTAATTGCCTACCCTGTGTAATGCTTTATTCCAAAAGCAGTGTAGCCTGAAACACTCTTTATAACTTCAGTGTGATTGGGCGGGGCTGAACTGCTGAAGGCTGAATGGGCGGGGCTAAACGGCACATAGAATATACTGGATACACTGGAAATACATGTAAATGTGTTGGCTTTTCTGTGATTTAGGCCCTTCTAAAAAGCCCTTCACCCTCACACATATACAAATGCTGATCATTAAAGAAGGTAAAGGCAACAGACAGTGGTGCCACTGCGGCATCACTCGGAGGAGTCCTGTATTTCTAGGGACTTTTTTTTATTTCATTTTCTATGCTAAGATGTGATGCACTTGAGGGCTACTGGTTTTGTGGTGTTTTCCAGTTCTCCACGTTTAGCATAATGGGGGGGGGGAAAGACTCCCTGGACTACTCCAGATATTGTGGAGCCTGGCAGGAGGGTCACCAAGAGGTGAAGCGCGTCTGCGTTCAGAGTTCCCTCAAGGCAAAATAAACCACGAGTTCCACAGACGTTTTCCAAATGACACCTAAAATAAGTAGAAATAGAGAGGGCAAATGGAGGGGAAAGCATAAATTATCTTGTATTCTACATCATCAGACACGCTTGTGGCTGTGTGTGGAGTGTGTGTTTGTCTCTTTTTAATGTGAGATGATTTGCAGAGGGAAGATAATGTTTGTGGTCACAAATGAACTGCCGGATTTGTTCTGCCGTTGTCGGTGTTTCAGAACCTGCAGCTTTTGTGTAGATTATGGAACATGGACATGTAAGGACAGTCTTCAAGAGAGTAACCACTTGCGTTTCTGGTTTCCTTTGGTCGACCTAGCGTTAGCTGTTACCTCTATTACCCGCATGCCTCCACAGCTTCCTGCAGCCGGTCCTTCTGTCTTCTCTGACCAACCTTTAGCTTAGCATTGACTTGCATCAGCTTTCTTCGGTCAGCCTAGCTTTTTAGCCTTTTTGGTGCTCCCTGGCTTCCAGTTCGGGAAGCATGGGGTCGGCATTATGCCATGCAGCAGTACTTTCTCCATGCCGTCTCCTTCTCCCTTCATCTGGTTGACCTAACATGACAAAGACAACCATATACACCATTTGTGACATTTTTGTGACACTGTAACTCATCCGTGCAGTGAACACACACACATACACTTCAGTGAAACACACACAGTGGACAGTGTGCTCAGTGGGCAGCCATTACTGGGGCGCCTGAGGAGCAGAGAGGGTGAAGGGCCTTGCTGAACTGGGTATCAAACCCACAGCCCTGTCATCAATAACCGCTGAGCCACCACTGCCCTCTGTAATTTAAAGAAGGTGCTAGGTTAAGCCTTCTAATGCACTTTTTAACATAGCCGCGATTTTTTTTTTAATTATTTATTTGGGTTTATATTATATTTTTATTATACAAAGTAAAATGACATGTTTTGTTTCTTTATGAGGTTTTTGTAGCTCCACAATTTTAGATAACAGCAGATAATGGTGACTAATAGCACTAATCTGTCACGAAGAAATGTGGTACATTTTAAAACTAGTGCTTCGAGGAGTTTGTACAGTGATGGATTGGGCAATCTGGCAGTGCACAATCGTTTCGGATGCAGTGGAGCAGCTGAATGACATGGCTAAGTGAGTTTGCTCCTCTGGAGATCTGTGTGTCACGGTGTAATTTGATCAGTTTATTGGCCTGGAGTTTGGAGCATACTCGCATTGCCTCCCTGTCCACTGATATGGCCTGAGCTGTGATGAGGCACTTCATACTGTTTCAGATTTCTATTTCTCATGAGATCATTGCTAGCATGATGGTTGAGCAATTGAAGCATGGTCCCACATACAGGCCTTAATGGTTCAAAGGATTAAAGCTAAACTCAATTCTGTTTTTCTTTTCTGTAGTGCATAGATTTGCACAGCGGTGGTGGCATACAGGTATATTTCTCCATCATTTGTAATGCACATCTTTTCATTCTCATGTACTCCACAGCCATCGAGACGCAGAGCAGCAGTTCGGAGGAGCTGGTCCCCAGCCCACCCTCGCCCCTGCCCCCTCCCCGTGTCTACAAGCCCTGCTTTGTGTGCCAGGACAAGTCCTCGGGATACCACTATGGCGTCAGTGCCTGTGAAGGCTGCAAGGTAAGCCGGTCACTGACCCAAGGGTGTAAGTGTTTATTTATGAGTGGTGGGATAAAAAGGGACAATTCTGAAAATAGTGATAAACTAGGACTGGCCCAAACGGTATTTTACAGGCTTCAAATAATCAGATACTCACAGTTAAAAACAATAATATTAGAATTTCAGACTTAACCTTCATTTATGTTCCTAAAAAAGTATCTGACTACTGAATATACATAACTGGAGATACTTCAGTTATTTATATTCAGTAGTGAAATACTTCTGTTTTTTAGTTCAGTATTCCAAATCTTCTTTAAATAGTTCTATTACTAGTACTTCAGATATTTATTGTTTCAGAGACTGTTGATATTTAATATTCAGTATTTAGAGGCTGAGCTCAGACGGCAGTGCTTATTCTGCTTTGAAAACACCATTCTATCCTATGGAAATACAGTGATTCACCTGTCTCCACTTATTGCAAAGTAGATGTTTGTTTTTTTGTGCTCTTAAACAGAGTAATATGTTGTCTAAATGTTAAATAAATTAAGATTCCTTAATACTGAATGCTAATATCTGAATACTGAATAAGTAAATAACTTGAGTATGAATATTAGATGCTCAATAGAAGAAGATTCAAAATACTGAATGCTAAATAACAAGTATTCAAATAAGTAATACTAAATACAAAAGGATCTGAAAACTAAATGCTAGATAAAAAGTATCTAAATGCTGAATACTAAAAAACAGAAGCGTTACAAAGACCAAATATTAAATAACAGAAGAATCAAAATACTTAAAACTAAATAACAGAAGTTTTTAAATACTGAACACTAAATAACAGACGCATCTGAATACTGAAAAGTAAATAACAACAGTAGAAACACTAAATGCTCAATTAAAGAAGATTCAGAGTACTGAATACTAAATAGTAAGTATCTAAATAAGTAATGCTAAATACAAAAGGATCTGAATACTAAATGCTAAATATAAAAAGTATTCAAATAACAAGTATCTAAATGCTGATTATTAAATAACAGTAGAATCAAAATACTGAAAACTAAACAACATAAGTATTTAAATACTGAAAACTAAATAACAGATGTATCTAAATAATGAGTACTGAATAAATCTTAATACTGAATATTAAATAAGGAAATGAATACCAACCTAAGGAATAAGTACTCAAGTCTCAAATTATTCCAGCCAGCCAAGTTATAAATCAGTGCTTTTTTGTGTTGTAATGCATTTTTTGTGCTTGAACTTGTGGTTAGAGCATTAGACTGGAAGATTGTAAACTAAAGAACAGCCTTTATTAAGTATTGCACATAAATATAACATAAAATGGACTCATGGAAACATTAACATAAGGCATATTTCAGATGCTCTACTCTACTCACTAAAAGGGAGTCTAGAATGTATGTTGCTCACGTAAGACTCACAATGTGTCTCAGTGGAAGATTTATTTTTTTTCTTCATTATTTATGTCATTGTCTTATACTGGAGCCAGTGAAATCACTTCTTTCTAATACACGTGGATCATGCATACCGAATCCCCCCTTAGGTTACTCCCCTACAGTCAGCTCACTTGTCCGCTTCCTCTGAAGATCTGGGGCTGGCCGGTGGGCTACGCTTCTTCGGGAACGCGTTCCAAGCCGCAGGCCTGGACTGTAGCCTTGCTGCTAAGCAGCGTGCGAGGTTCTGAGGCTTTCCTGTTGAATTATTTACCTTATGAGGTTTTGTGAGCTCCAGAGCGCACTAACAGAGGTAGTTTAGCTCCCAGCTTGGGAAACGGCAGGATGGGGCAGGTCTGGTGTTTTCTCAGTGGAGGTCGCAGCATGAGATAGAAGCCTAGCTCGGTTGGACATGCTGTGATCTTAATATGTTAAAGTTGTAGAGGTGTGTGCTGGTCTTGTAGAACAGTATTTAAGTTGTCTGTACTAATTCAAGAGACCACGGGCCTTCACATTCAACAGGCTTTACAGAGGCTGCCAGGAGTTGGTTTAGGATGCCAAGCTACAATTTACACATTCAGACCATGCCGTCGAGATGTAGGTGTAGTTAAAGAAGAGACCAAATGACTGTAGGAGGCAAGAGAACCCAGATAACTTTGACTAGAGTTCTGGGCAGCTTCTGCTCTGTGCTAGCAGGCCAGACCCCACCTTAGATGCAGTGAAAGAATTCTGCGTAACAAGGAGGTGATGGAGTGCAGAAACTTGTATGAGAATGTAGAGATTAAAAGTTATTGGAGGTCAGATTAGACAGAGGAGGAGGTTTATACATGATCCTCTTCTCAGACTTTGAAAATACCCTCATTGGTTTAAATATTAAAATATAAAAAAAATAGTGGTGGCTGGTTTTGCGTTAAATTTTCATGAACAGTTATTGTGTTGGAAGAAGGAAAAATGGGCAAGCCACTTTAACAAGGGCCTAATTGTGAAGCTCAGATGATCTCCAAAATATCAGGTCTTGTGGGATGGCCTTTGTGGTCCAACAGCATCGTGGACACCCAAGGCTCATTGATGTGTTCCATGGAGGCTCCACCTCACAAATTGCAGAGCTTAAAGCAGCATTATGTGTGAATTGGCATTTCTTGGTCCTTGGCTCACCCTACATTCGGGAAGTGAAATTCGTGCTTTAAGCCACCAGTAAAGGAAAAGCTTTTCACCAGCATTTTACAAGCTGAGACACAAAACTGGCACTTAACGTGAGAGAAACATGGACTGACACAGTAGAGTAATATTACTGAATTTTACATGTATATGACACAGGGTAACGCAGCGTCTTGTCGTGCCTGCTTTGACGGAATTACATGCTGCAGTCTCTGACGTGCCGAGGCAGACACTCTGACTCAGTCGTCTAGCCGTCACAATTAGGTGGCACTATATCAGAAAGGTCCCTTGGTGCTTCTTTATGATGCAACACTCGTCTCTTCTCTGTCTTCTTTCCTAAAAGCATGTGAGAATAATATCCTGACGACATTAGACGAAATCAATTATGGACAGATATTTTGCAATTAGTGGAATCATTTTAAAGCTGCTTTATTTTATTTTTTTGCACAGTTGTATGATTTTAAAGGTTTTATACTATTTTAGTTACAGTTTAATACAATTAAATGACCATGTGTAATACATAGTGGTTGAATGGTTGCAACACTTGACATTTTTAGATTTTGTGAGGCATAAAATTCTTCTAATTAATAATTTGTTATTTTGATGCAACATATTCACATAAAGGAGGTATTGCAGACCAATGAAATATTTTCATACATTTTTGTGTATGAAATAGTTTAAATAACTAGAAAAATGCATTTCCTGAAGACAACAGAGAATGGATGCATAGCATAAGTTCCAAGCAGTTTCTAGACTGTTGCTGCATGGTTGCTATTGTATTCTAGGTGGTGTATTCTATGGTCTTGCTAGCTGGTTGCTGTGGTTTCCTAGATGGTGGCTGTGGTGTTGCTAAGTGGTTGCTATGCTGTTAATAAGTGTTTGCTAGATGGGTGCCACAGTGTTGCAAGATGATTGCTATAATATTTCAGACTGTAGCAGATGGTTAGTCAGATGTTACTAGTATATTTCAATACAAATTCACCTGTATATACAGGTGGGTGCCAAGTGGTTGCTATGGTACACCATATGCCTGGTTGGATGTTACTAGCATATTTGTGTCATCATGACATAAAAACGGTGGCACCCTATTCATTCCTATGGGGAAAAAAGCACATGTCCTGTCAAAAGCTGTATACAGGCCTGAATATAATTATATATATATATATATATATATATATATATATATATATATATATATATATATATATATATTTGATAACACATGAGTTGTATGAACAATACAGCGCATGAAACGTTGTGTGTTAGAGGCTATGCTCATGATACCCTCTCTCTGAGATGTGTATTCATTGTAGGCAATGGAATGTTTGGAATGCAGAAGTTCATGAAAATGCTAGTTGCCATTTCTCTCTCTCTCTCTCTCTCTCTCTTTCTTTTTCTCTCATTTGCACACAAACACACCCTCTCTCACTCCTACACAAAGCATTTCAAAAGCTCAGATCAATAACATGTTTCAAGCTTTGGCTAATGTGTGCTCGGTGACTCAGACCAATACAAACACGCTCTCACAGTTAATACGCCCTCACAAGTTTCTCAGTTCACCAAACTTGCAGGTCATCATGAAATGCAGAAGTGCACACACACACATGTACCAGCACACACGCCCAGTGGGGACCATGCGTTCCCTCCCTGTTAGAGGCTCTCATAGGAGGGATTGTGGTTTAGAAGAATTAAATAACAAGTTAGCTTCTGAGAATGTGACTAATATAGTGGGAATAGAGCTCTACACCCATTCCGAGTGAAGAGGAGATGGTGGGGGGTGCTTTTAAAAATAGCAGAATGCAAGCTGGATTGGCTTTGATTTCACTAACACAGTGACTTGAGGGGATTAGAATGGGGGATTAGAAGTATTTTCTGTGTCATCTCTCTATCCCAGTGGGTTCTGCAGCATTATGAAGGACTGTGGTGGAGATCTAGCAGTGCTACATTTTCCTCTCCTGATACAGATGCCAATATCTGAATTGAGACAGATGGTTGTCTGCCCGGGATGCCAGTGCCCTGTCAAGCCATTCATGTATACTAGCAAAAAATGACATCATATACAGTAGGGGTGTAAGAAAATATTGAGTATTATGATATCATGTTTTACAATAATGCATTGATCCTCAAAAATACAGTATTGATTTTGAATTATTAGTTTATATGTAAAGATTGCTGGCAGACAGTGGTTCATTTGGTGTTGTGCTTAAACCCCGACCACTAGATAGTACTGTTGTCTTCAGATCCCACTGTTCGGATTGGATAAAAAGTCAACTTTACTTTTATAGTATATTGATTCATAGCCCCTGTGTCATGCTACGTATTGCCAGATTCTTGCCAAAATATACAGCTCTAATTATACAGTAAATTACACACAAGAGTCTCTTATAGTGACACCCTGGCTGAAAAGTATGTCCTGATCAGATCCAGTGGATCAGGATTGGGGCTGATCCAGGCATATCCTTATGGATTGCGTGTTGTCTGTTTTAAGCCTTATCCAGCGCTGATCCTTTGTTTTTACCGCTGTGCCACTGTGTTCTACTACAGCATCCTTTGCCGCCTTCTAGCCATTATGAACAGTTGAACACAAAAGATTACAGTGTTTGTAGACCACCATATAGGCTTACTTATATCCACCGCCTTCTAAAAGGTGCTAAATTTAACACATCCACCCAGACGTCTTCCGGTGAAATGAACGTGTCTGGTGCTTGTTAGGCTCTTAGGTAGGTTAGCGTTTAGGCTAACGTCTTACCTGATAGCCACACAAGCTGCCAGGATGAAGTGACCAGGTGTGTAAACGAGGTCATTGTATTGTCAGTCAGCTAGTGTATTAAGATTTAGTATGATGTATAAACATCATCATCATCATCATCCTGTACATGTTACACTAATATACATATGGTTTAGCTTCCCATTAAATGGGCAATGTGCTTTGGCCGGGGAGGGCAGCATTTGCTCCCATTTCCCCCAGTTTTTCTCTAATTTGTCTTTCCACATAACAAGCACGCCAATATCTTTCGATCAGATGATAATAAACACATTTCCTTGCTTGTTTCAAGAAGAGACAATTATGGAGGATATGTCATGTTGAACCTGTGTTGGGTTTGTCCATTACATTAATCTGATCCTTCATTCAGTGCATTCTGAATGCTTTACAGAAGTGCGATAAGAAAACTGTGTGTGTGTGTGTGTGTGTGTGTGTGTGTGGGAGTGTACAAGAGTTTCTAATACTATCTCCCTCTGTCTGATGAGCAAAAATCCCTCTTCATTTGCATTGTTTGACATGAGGCCTCTTTGTTTGATATAGGACTGGAAGCCTGATTTGAATTGGTAAAGTGGAACAGAAACATATGGGCTAGCATAAGCGCATGCATATGCATCTGCGACGGGGTGGAAAGGACGTTCCGTCTCCAGCTAAGCCTGAGCCCGGCTCTAAAGACGATGCAGTCTGCTAGCTTTGTGACTCCAAAATCCTTTTTGACATTGGAATCTTTCTGGCATGTGCCCTTTCTCTCCCTCTCTCTCTCTCTCTCTCTCTCTCTCTCTCTGTCTCTCTGTCTCTCACTCTCCATATTCAGTTTAATGTTCTTCTCATAGGAGAAAAGAAAAATCAGATAACAGCAAAAGAAATAAGAAGAAGAAAGTGCAGTGCTTATCCTTGATGCATCAAGACAGTATTTTCCCTTTCATTCCAGTTTTCTAGGACAGATAAGTCACTGCAGATGTAATGTTTAGACATTGAAATGGGGTGTTTTTTGATGGAGTCTGCCTTTTAGGATTTGACATTGTGCTTAGCACTTGTTTGAAGCTAACAGAGAGCATATGCAGTGCTTCTGATGAATGTGTTAGTCATAGAAAATTGCAGTGTGATAATTAGAAGGAAAAGGGCCTGTTCTGAAGTCACAGCTTATTGTTTGATTTAAGTGGAGATTAATATGACATATTTCTAGATTCATCAAAAGTGTGTATTGAGTGAGGCAGCAAGCGTTTGGGATGCTGATGTGATGTGATGGTGAGCCGTCTTCCCTGATTTTTTTCCAAAACTCTGTGTTTGGGCGTCACCAGCACAACTGAGGGATTAGAAATGTAGCGGGAATCGAATGTGCCGATAAGGGAATTACTGATACCCAGGGTTTTTTTAGCACCAAATCCAATGGAATGGAAAATTAGCACTTGCACAAATATCCTGAAATCATTTTGTTATAATATAAACCTCTGTTTGTGAAAAATGACAATAAACGTTACTAGAATTTTATAGCCCAACACCAAGACAACCATATTCACTATGGAACACACAAGTGTTCAAATACACAGTGATTGTGAGCACAGAGTAGCGAGGATAAAGTGCCTTGCTCAAGAGCCCAACAGTGGCAGCTTGCTGAGCCCGGGTATCAAACTCACAACCCTGTCATCAATAGCCCGGTGCTCTAACCGCTGAGCCACCACTAGCCAGCCATTAGTCCAATGTGATTTACTTTTTTGCACTTATTTTGTGCTGTAAGAGAATACAACAAAAATAAGTATGTTTTTAGTAGGATGGACAATACACAGATATACTCATTATTGTCATAGACTGTCACAGTATACATTTTCTATATCATTAATATTTTCAGTACTACAGGAACACTGATGAGCTGCATGGATTGTGAAATGATTTTAGATCAATATTTAGACCGATTACACAGAGACTATAAACAACTACCATCCTATAGTAACTGCATGAACTGTACAGTAACAAGTATCTGATTGGATATGAGCATTGTATTCCATTATATTCCACTGTTATGTTCCGTGTTCCATGAAGTCATGTCTTTGGGTCTTAGCTCCACTTTAGAGGGTGGGAGTTGGCCTTCTAGCTCAAAGCAGAGTCCATCTGAACTCAAAGTGCCCTCTTACAGTCTACCCCCCCTATCATCATATCCTGATGCCATGATTCTAACATCAGTATTATTTGATTAAAAAAAGCAGAAGTTTCAGAAGTGTTTATTGGGGGGATTTTTGGACACCACTTTACTAGTTATATACTTCCGATGTCAGTATGCATGTAAATCCTGGTAACATGCCCTGCAGCTCTTTAGCTGGATGAAACACACTAATACAGAATTATTGGCCAGTTGGAGGGAGGGGAAACAATGTCCATTAATAAAGAAATTAGTCTTTTCTAATCTGAATTATGATAGTGCCCCCTAATGTACAACCTACGCATCATTTGCTTTGTTTCTGATTTGTTTCCTGACAGCATAGGGTCTCTCTTACTGTGAAGTGAGGTCACACCTGTGAGCTCTCTTTTCATCCTTTAAAATCCCACAGTGGTGCTCCATGAAGCACTCCAGATGGAAGCTGTAAGCACACTACCATCACAGCAGAAAGAGGAAGTTCACCATTTCTCTTTTTCCCTCTTGTATTATAGTTTGTACAGTCATGTAAAGTTAGGACACCCTATGCAAATTCTTTGTCTTTTTTTTTTTTTTTTACATATTTAAACATATGGACTCTTTATTTAAACAGTGTTGGGAGATGGAGGTAATTTAACTAAACACATAAAACATGAGAAATGTCTATATTTGTAATTTAAAAAAATGTAATTAATAAAAAATACTATTGTAATACTACTATTCTTGTGAGGAAAAACATTAGGACGTCCTCACATATATTATTTCCTCAAATTGTCCAAATGAATATCCAATGTCCATATTAATTATATTAAATATATATATATATATATATATATATATATATATATATATATATATATATACAGTGAGTCCAAGAAGTATTTGATCCCTTGCTGATTTTCTTTGTTTGCCCACTAATAAAGACACTATCCTTCTGCACTTTTAATGGTAGATATATTCTAACATGGAGAGACAGAATATCAAGACAAAAATCCAGAATATAATTTTAAAGAATATATTTTAATTAATTTGTATTTCAATGAGGAAAATAAGTATTTGATCCCTCTTGCCAAACACACTCAATACTTAGTGGCAAAGCCTTTGTTTGCAAGCACAGCGGTGAGACGTTTGTTGTAGTTAACCACAAGTTTAGCACACACACCAGGGGGAATTTTGGCCCTCTCTTCTTTGCAGATCCTCTCTAAATCATGAAGGTTGGTGGGCTGTCGCTTGGCAACTCTGACCTTCAGCTCCCTCCATAGATTTTCGATCGGATTGAGGTCTGGCGACTGGCTGGGCCACTCCATGACCTTAATGTGATTTTTCTTGAGCCTTTGCTGTATGTTTAGGGTCGTTATCATGTTGGAAGACCCAACCACGGCCCATTTTCAGATCCCTGGCAGAGGGGAGGAGGTTGTCCCTCAGGATTGTGCGGTACATGGCTCCATCCATCTTCCCAGTGATGCGGTGAAGTAGCCCTGTACCCTTGGCAGAGAAACACCCCCAAAACATTATGCTTCCACCTCCATGCTTGACGGTGGGCACAGTGTTCTTGGGGTCATAGGCAGCATTTTTCTTCCTCCACACATGGCGGGTGGAGTTGAGGCCAAAAAGTTCAATTTTGGTCTCGTCTGACCACAAAACCTTCTCCCAATAACTTGGTTCATCTTTCAAATGATCATTGGCATACTTGAGGCGCGCCTCCACATGTGCTCTCTTCAGCAGGGGTACCTTTCGGGCACTGCAGGATGTGAATCCATTGTTGCGCAAAGTGTTGCCAATTGTTTCCTTGCAAACTGTGGTCCCAGCTGCCTTCAGGTCATTTGCTAACTCCTGCCGAGTGGTTGCAGGACGATTTCTGACTGTTCTCAGCATCATTGCCACCCCACGAGGCGAAATCTTTTTTGGAGCACCGGGCCGAGGTCTGTTGATTGTCATGTTATACTCTTTAAACTTTCTGATAATTGCACCAATAGTTGTTACTTTCACATCCAACACCTTACTAATCTTTTTGTAGCCCATTCCAGCTTTGTGAAGGTCAACAATTCTGACTCTGAGGTCCTGTGACAGCTCTTTGGTTTTACCCATGTTGGAGACTTGAAATCTGTGTGATCTGTCTGATTCTGTGGACAGGTGTTTTTCACACAAGTGATTAGTGAGAACAGGTGGCTTCAGGTCAGGTAACAAGTTGATTGGGAGTGTCTAACTGGTCTGTAAAAGCCAGAACTGCTAATGAATACTAAGGGATCAAATACTTATTTCACTCCATGAAATACAAATCAATTAATATATATTCCTTAGATTTATTTTCTGGATTTTCTTTTTAATATTCTGTCTCTCCATGTAAGAATACATCTACCATTAAAAGTATAGAATGATCATGTCTTTATTAGTGGGCCAACGAAGAAAATCAGCAAGGGATCAAATACTTCTTGGACTCACTGTATATATATATATATATATATATATATATATATATATATAAAGACCAAGGTTGCCCTGGGTTGTCCTAATTCCAACACTTGACTGCAGGTCTGTGTTTTTGAGTAATGTTGTGGGCAAGCAAAAACCTTGTAGCACCGCTTTTCAGTGTTTTTTTCACTTTGACATACTTTGAAACAAGAAGTTGTTCTTTATATTGAGGTCAAATTTCATAAAGAATGGACCAATAGAAATGCTACACAATTACTTGGAGTAAAATAGTTTAACATTGACTTCCATAAAATGAATATGTGGGAAACAAATTTGGAAGCAAGAACTCTGTCAGGACCAGTCTGGCAACCCTAATGTCTGTTTTAGTTTTTAGTTAATAATGTCCATGACTTCCATCTGCTGGGTGGCTGAGGTTTCTAGCAGTCCGCTAGAATGTATGCGCTGGCTGCTTGAACAGGACACACAGGCAGTGCTTCTACACCACCTCATGGGCTCATAAGTTTCTCCAAGGTGGTTTTTAATGCCTTTATTTACTCTCTGCTGTCTGCCTGTAGTGCTATAGGAATGAAGAACAGCCTGTGCTGCTGAGTAAGGGGCGGGTGCGGGGGGACTGAAGGTCCCCAGAAAGTAAGAAAATAAAACTAGTGATGCTGTATTACGGCTGGTGTAGGTGGATGCTTAAAAAGAAGATTCCTAATGAATAAAAAAAAAATCTTAGAAAATTCATGTTTATTCTGTATAGCACACAGCAGTTTTAGTATGAGGTCCCAAATCACCCGACTCAACTCCTGACACCAGTCTACGTGTTGCTGTTATGGTTACCTTTATTTTCCTCTTCCCCCTACATGTGTAGGCTTATTATGGAGAAATAACAATTATGCGTATCTATGGCAGCTGCGATAGTTGCGGTTTCTTTCGGTACTGTGTAAAGCTGTCATGTCTTTAGAGTTATCGGTGGTAATGGCTGTTTAAATTGTTCTACTCATATTACAGTTACTGACTGTACCTCTTAGAGAACAGTATTAATTGTGTGCAACACAACAGTCATAATTAAACAGTCAAAACATGCTAGTGGTAGTGTAATGGCGTAGTCATAATTGAGAGAGAAAGACACTAATTCTGCTCTACCAAAAATTCCTGTTGGAGAACTACTGTTTATGAACCTTAGATCTAAAGCTCAAGTGCAGTTGGGTTATGCATCAAGACAGTGATCAAAACCACAAGAGCTTATCCACCCTTGAATCGCTCAAGTAAAACAAAACTAGGGTTTTAAAATTAGAACAGTCCAATCAAATCCTGTCCTGAACTGCAATCTATTATGATGATGTTGGAACTTAAGTGGATGGTTCACAATAGCCCTCCAATGTTGTCATCAGTGGTCATAAATTAAATTATCACTTAATTAGAACCATTAAGTATGACCCTGTTCATGACGTTCAAACGCAAAGGCTTCTACATTGAATCGAGTAATCGTTTACACAAGGTATGTCTTCTTTATTTTTTTTCCGTTGTGTCATCTAGAAAACTTCACCAAACTTCACCAGAACGTCTCCAGCTGCCACGGATAAACAGGGAGAGAAAGTAAGAAAATTAAAGGAAGGGTAAGGAGAGGGAGCGAGTGGTAGGACGCTGTGTAGCGTTAGCCTTGCTGCCTGTGTTGTGCCTGTCATAATAATCTCTGGGCGCTGCGAGAGCAGGACACAAGGCCTGCTAACGCACAGCCCGCTAATGTGATTTGTCAACGCTTGACAACATGAAAGCAGTGCAGCTTTCGCGCGAGAGGAGCCAAATGGAGCGGGTCATCTCCGCTCCGCTCATGAAAAGATCCCACGTTCGGGACGCAAAAATGGATTTGATTGTATAACCACTGCCTGTATTCTCTCTCTCTCTCTCTCTCTTTAGTGCCGTCCTCCCCTCCCTTTGAAACGTCCCCTCGCTCGGAATGTTGCTGCTTCTAGCCATTATTTTTTGCATCGGGAATTTTCAGACTTTCGCGAGTAGTGAGATGCTATCAGCCGGGGTTATGTAATTATTATATTTAGAACACGGCTCGGAAAGCCGCCAGGGTCAAAGCACAGCAGATGAATGGTGTCAAATCAGAGTCAAGGAGTGTCAGGGTATGACAGGAGAGAAGATCAGATGCATCTTCTTGCTGGTGCATGGAATTGTGGTCTGTTTTCGGTCGTTGAGGTCATGCGCTTTAATTGTAATGATACTGATCTGATTATTATTACATAGTGGCTGATGATGACATGGTCCGTAAACTTAAGAGGATCAGTTACGTCTTAGAGGCAGTGTGTGTGTGTGGCAGCAGACCTTGCCTTGAGTGCAGAATGCCAGCACTGCCCCCCCTCCCAGTGAAGGCCTTTCCCAACAGGCCTGTTTTAATTGCATCAAACTTTTAAAGGCAGTGTCAAGCACCCACAGGGCCGTGGTGGGTAGTGGTGTTGGGTTGCGCTGTTGTTTCTGAACAATAGGCCTGGATAGTTCCCTGTGAAACAGCAAGGCCCTTTGGTCCCAGCTGCTGGCATAATCATGGCTGAAGGTTTTGGATGTGCTTTGGACTATCGTTACAGAAGGTATACAAAAGGCTGTCGCTGATCTGCTGGACAGGTTTAGGGCTGGGCTTATATGCCTTAACATCGAAACACTCCATGGCTTATTACACACTGAGGTGTATTGTTCAGTAACTACAGGGAATTCTGTACAAACTGGTGGGGATATTCTTTGGTAATAACCAAGTGTAATAACATTTTCGATCTTTGATTTAAAATTACATGGGGTACGTAGCATTACTTAGCGTTTTGATGCTATATACATTCTGTATAATTTGTTATTAAAGGTGTCATAAAATTTATAAAATGCCTATTTACAACCCTGTTATACCCGTTGCTGTCCTGTCGTTGTGTCCTCTCTATGTGGTGTGCTGTTAGCAAGCTTAAGAGATTGTAGCTGGGTTAGCTTTTAGCCTTGCCTCCACTCACTCCCACCCCACTCGAAATACAGTAAGACGGTACTTTCCTTTCTGATGTGTTTTCAGCTCCCATTTGATTGTCAGCTGAGGCAGCGCTCGAAAGAGATGGAAGCCCTATTTAGCAGCCCCCCTAGTGCCCAAAACACATGTAATATATGACTTGCATTTTCCTGTTCAAAATGACAACAAAAAAAAATCTATGAATTGTCATTTTTGGTATATTACATATGAAGTAAATGCAGCAATATCAGTGAGACCTTGTGTCATTAATAAAGAGAAGTAGATTAGTCAGCAAAAATGGAAGGTGGCACGTATGAGTCACAAGGGAAGTGAGAACACGCACATGGAGAGGTGGGGAGCCACTGCAGTGCCTGGAGTGCAGTTAGTGGTTAGGTGTCTTGGGGTTCAAACCAGCGACCTTCTAACTTTTACACCACTGCAGCAAGGTAGGCTTATATAAGCACCACCTTCAACAACTGTCTGAAAACATCTGATATATGATGATACTGGCAGACCGCTTTAAACACTAAAAAATAATGCTAGATAAAGCTAACTTATGGAATACTTAGGTAAGGTCAATTTAAGGATAGGCCCTTCGGGAAAGGCCAGTGTACCTGTACCTATTGTAAAAATAGTGGGCTCCTGTTCCTTTTTCAGTTGATCCAACCCTGTTTGTGTCCTTCATCTGTGGACTAAGAGAAAAGTGCCAGGGTTCTCTCAGCTGGGCCATCTGTGCTCCTCACTAAACCAGGTTGAAAGATAAGCGCCCTTCAGATAGCAGACAGAGCGAGAGAGAGAAAAAAAGGCCACAGAGAGGGGAAGAGAGAGAGATGGAACAGAAGAAGAGGGTAATCGAGGGTCTCTTGTCCGTCTTGTCGGGCATTGAAAAGGGGTCTGTTCGGCTGTGGCTGTCCGGGTCTTTCTCCGTGCCCCGCTGTTACCTTCTGGGGTTTCACGTTCATGGGGAGGGACAAAGGGCGGCTTTGTGCACCCGGGACTCCCTTTTGCTCGGGCTGTTATTTACCCCCAGCTTTTCAGCGGCACCCGGCCCCAGCCCTCACCTCTGCCGTGTTCTACAGAGAAACACACAAAGGCGGACCGCAACATTCTTCCCCCCGATCCATTCCGCTCGGCTAGCTGTAACCTGATTCAACCCACCCCCACCCCTCTCCCGCTGTCTGTCCCTTCACCTCCCTCCAGAACTACAGGTGTAAGTAATATCTGGGCTGTATCTCTCTCTCTCTCTCTCTCGTACTGTTTCTCTTGCTCTCTCTCTCCTGGGTCTCCGGTGTCTTCTCCACTTTCGGTGGCAGCGATAAGATGTCTGCGCGATTAAGAGTGAAAAGTTATCCTGCCCCGGGCCCGTACTGAATGCTCAGGCAACACAAAAGTGGCACCGGTGCAGACGGGACAGGGGCGGGGAGGTGAGCAAGGGAGGAGGGGGTGGGAGGACGGGGGGTAAATAATTGATGGGCAGCACTTTCGTTTTTTAATCTGTAAATGAGAAGCCTGGTGATGCTTTAGCCTGCTGTGTCACCCTATACCGCCACCATTAAGATAACAAGATGGAAGATAATGATCCTAGTTAAGATGCAGTTTACATGGGAGTCGGTGGGAGATGGAGAGAGACGAGAGAAGGGGTGGGGGGGTTGATTGGTCTTGGCAAGAACCTTGGAAGAAGGCTCTTTGCTAAGCCAAGAGGAACCTGATGAGGTGGATCTGTGCTTATATCCATAGAACTACAGCGAGCTGGACTCCCATCAAAGAAGCGGCACACACACACAAAGAAGAGCGAGCACTATCTTGTCCATTAATCTGCTCCGTTTACATGCCACCTGGTGCAAGTCGTCCGAGAACAAAATTGGCCATGGCCGACTGCGCCGAGACTTATCAAAGCATCAGCACCTCCGGGTCACTTTAATCACAGATAACCCCTCAATCGGAGAGGGATAGAAAGGAAGAGGGACGAAGAACAGGAGACAGAGGCTGTTGGAAAGGAAACAGCAGCCGGAGTGAAAAATGGAGTGAAGATGAAGAGAAGCAGTGAGTGCTAGTGATTCTCGTAAAGGCCAGAATAGTGTTGGAGAAGGCCAGAGACCGCTATGTCTGAAGAATGGCCTCATATGTACATGGGTGATGCTGAATACACCCACTGGGCATGCTGGCCCTTGAACAGTCAGAGGCAAACAGTTGACAGCTGAGTGGTATAGTGGTCTCGGTAGAGTTCGGTATGCTATGCTTTAAGGCAGTGGTTCTCAAAAGAGTCCATGATGTACAGCCAAAGGGTCTGACATTTCTTTTCTAAGCTTTGAAGTGAGCGAGAAGAAATATGAAATGAGATATGTCACAATGTTCCCCAACACGTTCCTTAGTAACTCAGTAAATCGACTGTACTCTTCAGATGGTTTCTTTATGAAATCAAAAGTGTTCTTTCCTTTTTTTATTTTGTTTGTCAAATTTTTCTTTTGGTTTTGGCAATTAACCCACCCGTTTGTAACTCCCTCTAGCACTAGCTATGCTCCAGACACTAGGGATGCCTTCTTTTATACATGCTGAGTTCTGGGTCCCCAGCTCCAGCATACCAGCTAAGAGACACCTGTGCTGGTCAACATCGCTTCCAAGAGCGACAAGGGGAGCGAATGTCATCTACCCACCCGGAAAGAGCTTGGCCAATTGTGCTCTCTCTGACTCCAGCTGCTGATGGCACAGCGGCATAGCTCAACAATTAAAATTCGCGACCCCCAGGCTATGGTGGCAGCGCATTAAACCCCTGAACAACTTGGATGCCCAAAAGTGGTCCTTTCTATGGCATTACTCAAAGAACCATTTATAACAACTTTGTGAATTTAGAGTACAGAGATAACGAATGACACTAATAGTAGCTAAAAGCTAAAAGCCACACATCACTAGAAAAGAGCCCATGCTCCCTTAAAGTAAATATGATGGTACATATTTGCATAAACATTTAACTGGAATTGTTGTTATAAAATAACAATATCTGTGGGGGGTCCATGGAATTTCTTCCAAACAGTATGAGAAACCCCGCAACTCAATATACTCTACAATTAAAGACTCTAAAGATAGTCTAAATGAACCCACTAGTACCTGGATTTGAACCTGACTACATTAAAAAGTGTATCTAGTTACTCTATGCTTTTGTTGCTGCCTTAAACACTTTTTCATGTCATAGTATGTTTCTGTACACTGGCAGTTGTCAGCGAAGGGTCCTGAATGAATCTGAAACCAGGTGTAAAAAAACAGACAGCATTAGTTACATACATTTTTATGTAATGTCATTAAACGGGTTCCCTTATTCCTACAGTGTGCCATGTTAGCTAACCTTATCAAGTCATAAGTCATGTTTCCATCCACTACTGTTCATCAAAACAAGCAAAATGGACAAATGTAACCATTTTCAATCTTTTTTTATGGCTGGTTTGTTGTTTGTTGCAGTTCAGAGAGGCCGGGCAGACGAGCAGTGGCCCACCTAATGAGGGCTAAAATCTCTGTGCCCTGCAAACAACATCCACCATAGATCTGGGAGCACAAATGCACCAGGCAATTCTAGGAGAGTGGTTCACTTTTTGTCAGATGAGCTTTGGATTCTGCATTTTAGAATGTCGAAAGCAACCTTTGAACAGCTATCAAAGCATCCATCAGGCCAGGTGTTTCTCAAGTCACCGGCCACTCAAGACAACTGACAAACGAATCATGTGACTTGTGGCTTGATTCGTCATTGCTTATTCTAGAAAAACCCTTTTCCATAATTTTTCCCGCATTTTGACTTTAGCTGTTTGTTTTTTTTTACATTTTGGACATTTTCAAAATTCACTAAAAAGTTGAGGGATCCCTCAAACTCCACGGAAGACAAGTGTCCAGCCTTTTTTCTGTCCTGGCACCAAAGTGGTGGAACAAACTTCCCCTGGGTGACCGAACAGCAGAGTCGCTTACTGTCTTCAAACGCAGATTGAAGACCCTCCTCTTCCAAGAATACTTGGGCGAATAGCAGAGTGGTCACCTTACTGACTTGTGTCTAGTAGAGTCTAAAACTTAGAGGCATCTTTAAATTATTAGTCTATTTAAACTAGCTGAGGTTTTTCTTGGGTAAATAGCAAAGCACTTTTGTAAGTCGCTCTGGATAAGAGCATCTGCGAAATGCCTTAAATGTAAATGTGAATTTAAGTCACTCTTTGAGCCACCCTTCAAGGACACGCTTTACACATGCATTTCTGGGCAACCTGAGACATACAGAGCCATCACTGAAAGTAATAGAAGCATGTGGTCTGAGGCGGTAGAGATATATTACAGGATTCTATATTAAAATGACTCAGGAACATGAAAGTTTTGGCCACTTCACCGAAGTTAGGTGTTAGCACTTAGCAGCGTGCCGAGCCTGGAGTAGCAACAATAGAGATGCTATTGAATCTGTTACAGGTCAGTGGAGCATCACAATGAATTTAAGGTAAAAATGCTACATAATGTTGCTTTAATGCTGCTTTTATGTTAGGAATGTGACTCAGAAGGCAGAGATAGCTCAGCCAGCTATTTGCTAACTGGTTTGCTAACCAAGTGTCTATCTCAAACCACTGTTCTAATACATGTGCTAATAATGACCGCTCCATTCAGCACTTTGGTTCAACTTGGCCTTGGGTATCATGGGTATACATGCCCAGTAGTATAGCTGCATTAACTACCTCCTACTCCCATGTCTGCACTCATCCACACATCCACATAAATGCTCACACACTGCATTTCAAGGCCACCTCAACGAGCCGTTAGCCAGCCCCTGACTGCTTGACCTGTGTGGTCACTGGGATGCAGAGGCTTATGGCCACGCCAGCCTTGGGACCAGCAACCCAAGCTGAACACAATAAGCAAATGCCACACGAAACTACGTCTCATCTCCATCCATCAGAGAGCCAGAGAATGACGCAGAGGAAATGCGGCGAGCTGAGATCACCGTGAATAAAGACATCTATTAGCAGAATGAAGAATCTATCACCGAGCGAGGTGACCTCAGTAGTGCAGTCACGTGGCGTCCATCAAGGAAGGCCATTGGCTGGCGGCGCAGGAGTGAGCGATGCGAGAGGCGGTAGGAGATGGGCTCCGGAGCTGGCCGTTTCTGCCCTCCGCTCTAATACGTTACCCATCATACATTCCGCTCGGCCTCTAATGAAAGAGCAAGGCCCCATCAGTCACCGAGCGCGAGGCAAATGGAAATTCAGCCGTCCTCAGGAGAGACACACACACACACACACAATCCGCGAGCATGTGCACACACCCGTACATGACTGATCGTCGCCGCCGCCGCCCGCAGACCAACAACATATTAATATTCACTAAAAAACCTTTAAGGATTTTTTTTTTATTCTTTTTCAAGGAAACTGACTGTCATTTCTGCATTTTGGCATCAGCGAGACGGATCGAGCTCCCCGACCAGTGAAACGCGTCATTCCTCTCAGGAAATGGCAGAATCTTGTTTATTTAGTTTCTGTCATTATTTAGAATGCAAATGTGTAATCCATTATCCCACCGCATTAGCCTGAGTCTATATTTAGAGCAGTTCCTTCATAATGTAACAGCATTTCTTGCTAAGGAATAGGATTTCGTTTTTCTGTCTTCGTGCCGGATCTCTTACGCTCACTAAACACCATCCGAAAGACACAGTAAATAAAATCATGAGCGCAGATGGCCAAGGTAAATGTGTAGCCTTCCTCAGAGAATAACTCTCCATTAGCTCCATCAGCAGAGGGGCCGTTTGTCTGGCAGTGGAAATTCCCATAAAGTGGGGGGTTGTTTCATCTGGCTGCTTAATTACTAAGATATCCTTGACACATTTACAAGACAAAGGGCTCTACCAAAGTAGATGACCAATTACTGATCACAGATTAAATAGATATAGGGTAGCATTTGAATATTCCGTTTTTGTGAGGGGTGTAATTATTTGCGAAATTCGATTACAGTAACAATAAAGCAGTGTCTTTTTTGATACAGTGTACAGAAAAATAAGTGCTTTAAAATGTGTCTTTAGTTAATGTTAATGTTTCCATTTTTAGTTTACTAGAGTCCTGTAGCACTTAATATTGTAGTCATTTCCAAAATATGTAATAACTAGGATTTGAATAGTACACTTAACTAACAATATAGGGTCTTGCCCGTCAATGTCATGCCAAATGACATTATTTGTTTTCAGATCATTTATAATTATGATTATGATCTCATTAAATGACGAATTGCATTAAATAATCAGGTTGATCATTTGTAATACCATATTACATTATTAGTTTTTTTTTTATATTCAGCTTGGTTATTTTAAAAACATTATTACATTATTGTAATAAAGTTGATTATTTGTGATACTTTATTAAATCATTGGGAATTGATTACATTTTCAGGTTGATCATTTGTAATACCTTGTTAACTTACTGGAAATCTAAAGCATTTTTAAGTTGCTCATTTCTCATACTTATTACATTTTTGTGTTCATCATTGGTAATACCTTATTATTATTATTATTATTATTATTATTACAATATTATAGTGCTACAAGCCTTCAGCATTGTAAAAGTACAATATTTGAAACAATATTTGTTTAGTGCATTAGTGTGATCTAGTGCTAATATTTAGCCCCACATGATACTAGCAAAAAGCTAAGATGTCTGAGATAATCTTAGTTTAACAGTTTTGCCATCAAGTCCAAATTGCAGTGATTTATGACAATATAAACTAACATGGCTAAATTTTCAATTCCACCTTAAATGGTGCTACAGTTATATTCTGAAGACGTAAGGATGGATTGGATTACTTTTTCGTGTTATTTTTATCTTCAAAACTTTGTTTTAGTAGCATTTTATATTAGTAGTGAATGCAATTTTGAAAGTCGTAAGGTTTCACCTCTTTATTATAACATTGATTATGTAGCAGTTCACCATGCCATGATTTGGCTCATAATGCGTGTGACGTGAACCACGTTTTCAATTTATTTAAAAAAAAATTTTTTTATATATATACATTTTTTACCTGATTTTTTTTGTTCCACTGAGAACACACACATGTATTTCCCACTGTTACAGTTCAGAAAAGATTCATGTTAACTGTTAAAAGACATTAATAAAAACTGTAATTATTTGTGATCTAAATGGATTCATAGCCCATAAATTGAGCACCGAAACGAACTGTGAAAGGGTTGAACCATTACACCCCTATGTCAGATGCAAGATGCAAAAAAAAAACACTAAAAACTAAAAAAACAACACAAAATCTATATAATACACTGGCTGCATGTACAGCCTGCTGATTCCCCACGCTGCTCTACAGATGATGTAGAGCCAAAGCCTCATAGCAGTCGCTCTCCAGTACTGAAGCTACAAGTGTGCTAAAATAACTCACTCTGGCAATTCCCAATGATTTAATACTATAGACTATAGATAGCCAGAACTCATAGAAAACATAGGTTTACCTTTTACATGTTTTGCCTTTAATTTGTATATGTCTCTATAAATATTCCTCCCTGCCTGTCTTTCTCCCAGGGTTTCTTTCGTAGAAGCATCCAGAAGAACATGATGTACACATGTCATAGGGACAAGAACTGCATCATCAACAAGGTGACAAGGAACCGCTGTCAATACTGTCGGCTACAGAAGTGCTTCGCTGTTGGAATGTCCAAAGAGTGTGAGTCCTAAATCCATGCTAACCTTCTAATCCTGATATACACCCATTACACACAAACACACACATGGGGGTGGCAGGTTACGTCTATTTCTGCTCTGTTGCCATTTTTCTGAAGAAATCCTTAAGATTAGGCGCTGTCACAAAAACACTCTGTGAATGCTTCCCTGACAGACCCGTCACATATGGGCACAGTGGTGGCAGCAGTAGTGGTGCAGTGCCTCACAGCTGTAGGGTCATGCTTTCAAATCCCTTTGTGGTAAAACCTAAGAATTAAGAGTAAAGGTCAGGTGTGAGTGTTGTGTTAGCCGCTGTGCTCCTTAGCTGCAGCCTTGAGTAAGCGAGTTATAATGCCAATGTGTTCTGACAGAAAGGCTCTCACTTAAAGCTTCGGAGAACCCTCTCTTAGGGAAATGTTAGAGGAAATGCCAGACAGCCTGGTGGCCTTTGTCTATAAAGTGGGTCGGGAGCTCTTCACCTATATGCAAGGACTTGTATCCTCATTGCAAGCCCTGTTTTACAAGCTTAACAAGTTAACTCAGCATCCTGCATGTTTTCATTTGATTATGGAATAATTATGACAGGCCTAGTCATTGCTGTGTGCACTGTTGGAAGAACTGACACCATCACCAATCACTAGCTTTGCAGTTGTGAAGATATGATTGGGGAAAACAGAGTGAAGGTGCGTACCTTTCAGATGTGGATGTAATTTTTGCATTTGGAGCTTTTTCATACTCCACTGACAACAGACTTCCTGGGCCTTTATGACTTTATGGTTTCTCCTAGATACACCAGCATGCCACTCGATTGCATGTTGCCCTTAATTTAATAAATGCATTTCCCGAGTTGCTTCGTCAAGCACTTCAAGCTAAATTGGAAAACCCCAATCGGCACTACCGTGGCACATCAGGACACCAGTGATTTGCGTCTTGCTCCTGTAGTACCTGGAGTTGCTCTTGAAATAAGGGACTTCAGCTGTTGAATGCGTCATTGACCTGACTGTGTTGCAGCATTTGTGCCATCCCCGTTGCTACGGATCTGAGCAGTTCGCATTTCACACGTTATTGGAGCCCTTGGATTGCATCAGCAGTTATGGCCCCAGTCCACTTCATGCTCCATTTGCCACGATTCTTTCTTGCCCCCCTTTTCAGGACAAAAGAGCAATCCAGACGGCGATTTCTTAATGTTCATCCCACTCTTCCCGCTCCTCCGCTCATAGATGGGCCGGCGGCTTAAAGTTGTCGCGCGGGCGGGGGGAAACGCTGGGTTTATGATACGTGTTGCACCTGGATCTGTGATGGATAGAACAGGATGGCTCTGTTGGAAATGGGATGGTGGACTGGTTCTGTTGGAGAAAACCAAACTAGTAGAGGAAAGAGCGAATGGAGTGATGGTAATAGAGCTCATCAGTGCTAAGTGTGATGGTAATGATACACATTCTGGCTACTGCGAGACAATTCCAGCCAAAACAGGACAGGTCCAGAATAGGGCTGGGATGATATGGCCAAAAATTTGATCACTATATATTTTTATATTTTTTTGGTCTGAATCATTTTGGGAAGATTTTAGGAAGCAAACGGGATCCAGAGACCAGTTCCTACACAGCAGAGCAGGCAGAGCATTCAATTACTCAACTAATTACCAAGTTAGCAGCTTGTATTTTTAAAACACATCATTCTTGCTATGTGCAAAGTTTAGCCATAACATTACAACCACCTTCCTATATTGTGAAGTTTTCCCTCGTGCCGCCAGAGCAGCTCTAATCAAGCAAGGCATGAACTCCACAAAAAAGGAAGGAGTCCTGTAGTATCTGACACCAAGAAAAGTCCTGGAAGTTGTGAGGCGGGGCCTCCATGCATCGCATTCATGAGCATTGGCCACCCATGAGCTGATCTAGAAGTAGTAATGGTGTCAAAAGCAATACTACCATTACGTAGTCATCTTGCATGCTTAAGGTGATAGTAACTTCAGACTCCTGCAGATGGAGCTGCACGAGGTTGATTGAGCTATAAATACCTGCGGGTGTGTGACAGGATTCATAGATTGAGTAGAGGTGATACAGTATAGTGAATATCTTGTTTTTTTTATTCCCAGCCATGAAACGCCGGCGATCCCTGTCGGTCAGTTTAGTCTTTCATCCACAATTCGGATGAGAATTTCCTGTAGACTGGGATTTTTGCCACTGCTGGTAGCCCCATATGACTGTATGCTTCCTTACACCTGCAGATTCACTACTACTTCCTTCACACTATGGCCTTTGGCATGCCCAAATGCAGTCGCTCCTTTTTTTTCATCATTAACATCTGCTTTGTGATCCATTTCCACACATCCAATGAGACATTAACTGTATTATATGACCTCTTCTTAATCTATGAATCCCGTCACACACCCTGCTAGTATTTAAAGCCTGATCAATAGTGTGCAACACCATCTGAAGAAGCCTGAAGTTACTACTATCTTAAACACGCAAGATAATGCTTATTTGGAAATATATTTTGTATCTGATCTAGAAAATGTTTTACTGGTTTTGGTAATTAGTGGTATCATACAGGCCTGTTCTGCAACCTCACAACCAAAAGCAAAGGGATTGTGGATGCGTATCATGTGTATAAGAAAAGCTAAAAAGAAAGGTCTGTGCTATGCCAGTGGGGCTCTTCGTTGCCAGTGTGACAGTTACCTCAGAAATTCAATCTTGGAGGACGGCGGTGAGGTACACCCCGAAACCTGGATTTCACCCCACAGTGAGTGACAGTTCAGTCACGGTGTCTGCAGCACTATTCAGCTCCACTCGGTGCAATAGAAAGCTAAAGTTAGTAATGTTATTAGGCTAAGCAGCCTTAAGGAAGATGTCAACGTCTGGCTGTCACCCGCTGAGCTTCTCCTCCCCCGGGCACTGCTGGGGAGAATCATTAGTAAACAAAGGCAGCTGCATCTCTCTCTCTCTCTCTCTCTTTCTCTCTCTCTCTCTCTTTTGCTCTCTCACTTTCTCAATTCAGTTCCATTCAGTACGCTTTATTGAAATGGCCATATTTAGTTTTTTAGTTACAATGTTGCCGAAGCAGCGCAGAAATAACAATAATGGACAGTGAGAACAACTCACATATCTCTGCGTTCTCTACTCCTCCTTTTCTGCCTCTCTCCCTGTTCTATCCCCCTTTCTCCCCCTTTCTGGTATCTGCTCTCCAACAGTCTCCTTCTTTCTTTCTCTCTCCCCAATATTGTTTTAGAAGTGAAGCACCTCTTGGACCTCTCCTTCTCTCTCCCTTTCTCGCTCACTCACTCACTTACATTTAGCAGGCTAAAGACTCTCCACTAGGGGTCCTCTTTATTGCTGTTGGTGCTTTGCGACAGTAACACTGTCATTGTCATCTTGCTCTCCTCATTCCTCTCTCTCATCCCTAATCCCTCTCTCACTTCTTCCAGTGCCCCCTTTTTCCATCCCACATTTTCTCTCTTTCTTTCATTTTTTTCACATCTCAGACCTCTTTCTGCCTCCCTACTTCTCTATCTATTCATCTCTCCTTCATTCTTCGCTTTTTCTCTTTCTCTGTTGCTGTTTTTTAGCTGATTGGCTGAGGTGGCTACTATTTTGAGATCACTTATTGCTACTTAACAACAACAGTAATAATAAATAAACTATAAAAGTTTATTATTGCTTTCATACAAGTAGCAGCTCAATGTGCTTTATAAACAGCCATTGCAATTCACTGGTAAAATTGATAATAAAAGAAAAAAATAATTAAAAAATAATGTGCATTAAGAATTAACAAATAAAAGCATTAATTACCGCACAGACTTTAATTAAAAAGCTACATTTAATTAAAAGCTACAAATGTATTTAGAGCCTGACTATCTAATAAGAGTTCCACTGTGTCGGTTCCTTGCGAAGGGCCCTTAGCGTTAAAAACAGTTACGTCCGAGCACTACAGTAATCAGTTCTGCTCGCAACAAATGCATAGAAGAGTTTCTGCTAATGATATTACCTAGAAATAGCATACACAGAGAAAAGCAAAGGCCCTAAAACTGAACCCTGTGGGATTTAATTGTTCATTAAATATTTAATACCAATATTGTCTCAGGCCCGTTAGATCTGAGAGAGAGAGAGACAAAGTGAAAGGGGGAAAGAGTGAGTGAGAGAGAGAGAGAGATTGCAGCTGGCTGTGCTTAGATCTCTGGAGGGTTTAGCCCCTGTCCGGCTGTGCCTCTTTCTCCAGCTTTTACCAATCCCCCCTGCAGCCCCAAATTTACCCCGTGCAAGACTGATGTACATGGCCCTCACACACTCTTCTCAGCTTGGCACTGCTCTGCTGCCAGCATGTGTGTGAGTGTGTGAGGAGAGCAGTAGAGAAATATCGTGTTTATTTACCGGTGCATCTGTCGTGTTGGTGTGATGCCGCAGGGCCGCGGGCCACACAGATGGCCAAGCCATGGACGCTGGGACAGGAACATGATTGACGTAAAGCGTTACAAAAACCACATCACTTTGTCTCAGTCTCTCTCTCTCTCATTCTTTTTCTCTCCCCCATCCCCCCCCCAACACAGACACATATATATAAGCAAAGAACGATCCTAAACCTACATCAGGAGGAAGCCATGTGGGGCAGCCATCAAATGCAGATTCAGAAACATTCACAACACACTGCCAGATACAGGGGGAAGCAGTGAATTCTGAGGGACTGATGAAAGCAGGCAAAAACCCTGTTTGGAATTTAATTGTCTCTGCAGTGTCATTTTACTGATAGAAAGGCTTGTGGAGGGATTTTAATCCAGTATGAATCTACAGTTAGATTTTAAGCGCAACAAATCTGGGTAAAAAATCTAAATTGGTTAATAGGGCTCATAATATGAACTTAGTCAAAGTGACACAAATCTGGTTTGAAAAGATTTGACGTCTCCACACAGCCCTGAAAAAAAGTCACTTCAGCCTGGTAAAGTGGGTGTAGCACAAATTATTTTAATCCAGTATGAATTTGCAGTGTATAATTTTTACAGTCTAGCTGTAATAATCATGGAGTGATTGTAATCCAGGATGAATTTGCAGGATGTGTAGTGTTTATATTCTAGCTGTAATAATCATAGTTATTTCAGTCTCAGTATAAGTCTACAGTATGTGTAGACACTGTTAAGGTGTACTTGGGCATCAGAATAACCAAAATTCAAGTGTTCAAGACATGTTTGCATTAGTTTATGATTTACTTTGCAAACATGCTGTATAAAACAACAGAACACCTTACGAAGTAAACATTGGCTAACAGAACAAGATATGATGATGTTATATAAATAGAATAAGACATTTTTAATTGTTCAGACTTTTAATATGTTCAGAAAACCTTCCCTAAACTCTGCAAATTCCTGTAGCAAACGTCAGTTGTGAGGCTAAGGCACGTTTATAAATGCTTATGTAGGTTCATGTCAGTTGCTGGTGCCGTGTCGCTTTATGACTGCTACCCTTCATAAAGCAAGCAGCTAAAAATGCAATTAGAAAATAAGAGAAAAAGGAGACAATATGTCAAGACAAGCTTTTTCTCTCACTGTCTCTCTCTCTTTCACTTTCTCGCTCTCTTGCTCCTCCTATCATGCGTTCACATTCAAGTGCACTCAAGCCCCACGTCTCTATCATTGTGTGTAGAGGTGCTTTGAAATGGAAATGAGAGCCCCCAAGCCCCCTCTTGTGTCCACCGATACCGCCCTTTATTTGTGTGTGTTAAGTAATGCTCAATAAAAGAGGCGATTAAGCTGACAATAGCAGTTAGATTGAGGAGAAAGAAAAGGCACATTAGGAGAACATTTCATCGGCAGGAAAGAGAGGGGTTCCCACAGGTACGGGGACCCGAACGAGATGGGATTCGTGGCTGGATTTATTCCCTCTTGCAATGAAGGGTATTAAAAAGACATTTATTTGCATGGCCCCTTGTCCCAGGCATCACATGATTTAAACCCCTGGCATTAATATAGCTGGAGTGGAGAGCTAGTTTAGTGGTCGGAGGGCAGAGCAGTCAGCATGCAGTGCTGAATTGTCATCGCTCCTAGCCTCCCTGTGTGATGTGAGACCTGAAAGTAGCCCATATAACCCTGGCCAGATACATAACCCTGGCCTTACAGACTGATACATGCTATGAATGGCAGCATTAGCTACGTGATGGATTCACATACAAGTGAAATCTGTATATCCAAATGTTTGTGAACACCCCTTCTAATGAAGGCATTCAGCTTCCTTAAGTTGCATTGCACCCATTGATGACGCAGACGTGCAAATGCACACAAACAGCTTGTCTGGTCCCTGTAGAGAAGTGCTGCCAATAGAATTGGACTCTGTGGAACAGATAAATATGAACCTATTCAGATTATTGGCACCATGCCTAATTCTAGGCGTGGGCCAGCATTGAGCCGTGGAACGGTGTTCTGTAGAATGATGGTGCTCCATCCAACTAGCTACCTTTTGGATGAGTTGGGGAGCTGGGGATGTGGTGGGGTGGTGATGTGGATCAAGCATTCTGACCTCACTAGCACTCTTCTGATATAATGCAATCAAATCCTCACAGCAATGCCTTTGTGTGAAATACATATATACATTATGCCTGCAAAACCTAGAGACCACGGACCCTGTACGCTGTACGCGTCCTCGTCTGCTCCTGCTCAGATCATGAAGGGGATTAGGAGAACCTCTCTCACTCTCATGGCGGCATTTAACACACTGACATCCCCCCCCCCACCTCTTTGACACTCGCTGCTGTAAACGTGTCAGCTTCAAGTGGCTGTTGAGTCACTCTGTTAGATCACTATCATGCTGTAATCTCTGAAGCGTGCTGCCCAATGGCTCAGCCACAAGACGAGCAAAGACTCTAAATCCATTCAACTGGGTTCACCCAGTGACTAGCAGACGTTATGACGGCCATTCATTAATGCATACGGCATGCTAACACAGATAAAGCTTTCTCGGTTAAGTACAGGCTATTAGTAAAGAGTATGTCCTACACTAGCCATAATTCAGCTTCCCTCATCACTCTCTGCCTCTCTCTCTCTTTCTCTCCTCCCCTTCTGTCCTTCTATCTCTATTTTTTGTACATATCTCTGTCATCTGTCATCTCTGACCGCTTTATTCTTCCCTCAATCCTTCCAGCTCTTCTCTTTCATATACCCTCTTTCTCTTGTTCTTTTTAGTTCCTCAATCCTTCCAATTCTTCTCTTTCATTCCCTCTTTCTCTTATGTGTAGGCCCTCAATCCTTCCAGCTCTTCTCTTTCATATACCCTCCTTCTCTTGTTCTTTTTAGTTCCTCAATCCTTCCAATTCTTATCTTTCATTCCCTCTTTCTCTTGTTATTTGTAGGCCCTCAATTCTTCCAACTCTTCTCTTTCATTTCCTCTTTCTCTTATTTGTAGGCCCTCCATCCTTCCAACTCTTCTTTCATTCCCTCTTTCTCTTATGTGTAGGCCCTCAATCCTTCCAGCTCTTCTCTTTCATTCCCTCTTTCTCTTGTTATTTGTAGGCCCTCAATCCTTCCAGCTCTTCTCTTTCATTCCCTCTTTCTCTTGTTATTTGTAGGCCCTTAATCCTTCCAACTTTTCTCTTTCATTTCCTCTTTCTCTTATTTGTAGGCCCTCCATCCTTCCAACTCTTCTTTCATTCCCTCTTTCTCTTGTTATTTCTCGGCCCTCAATCCTTCCAGCTCTTCTAATTTATTCCCTCTTTCTCTTGTTTTTTTAGGCCCTCAATCCTTCCAGCTCTACTTATTTATTCCCTTTTTCTCTTTTTTGTTCTTAGGCTTTCAATCCTTCCAGCTCTTCTCTCATATTCCCTTTTCTCTTGTGCTTTCTTAGAATTCTGCTTTTTGTCTTATTCCTTGTTTTTCTTTTCCTCAAGCCTTCCATCTCTTCTCCTGTATTCTCTCATTCTCTTGTTGTTTTTCTTAGGCTTTAGTTTTTGGTTCCGTTCTGAGGCATCAGAGTGTGTCGCAATCGCAAGGCAAGAGGTCTTTTCTAAAACGGCGTAAATAGAGCGAGGCTACCACTGATCTGTGACTCGTATGTGCTGACCCTGATCTAACCACCCGCTACAAGCACACACACACTCACAAAGCCCTCTTTGTCTGTGAAGGACACATGTCTTTTTTGGCTTGTTTTTGTGTTTATTAAATATTGAGATATTTTAAGGGCATTTGCAAAGGTTATGAGCCTAGAGAGCTTTGTTTATGTTTTGGACAGGGTTGTGGGCACCACTTCTAATGTATGCGTTCAGTTACATTAAGTTGCAACTGACAGCTTGTCTATTCCCTGTAGAGACGTATTGCCAATAGAATAGGACTCTCTGGATCAGATAAACATGAACCTATTGTCACCATGCCTAATGCCAGCTTTGAGCTGTGGAGCAGTGGAACTGTGTTCTATGGAATGATAGAGATCCATCCATCCTCACTAAGGCTCTTGTCTGCAATCAAATCCGCACAGGAATGCTCCAAAATCTAGTGGAAAGCCTTCTTAACTGAACAGTAGAGACAGTTACTCCAACAAAGGCAGGATAAACTCTAATACCCTTGTAAGAAACAGTGAATGAGCAGGTGTCTCAATACTTGTGTTCTTAAAATATATTTAAGAACCTAAATATTAAGATCTTAAAGTGTTTATTGTGCATTATTAGAAGTTCAAGTGATTGGCACATTCACATCTCCAATTATCTGTCTTGTCATAATATATAAAGCTTAATACATAGTGAATAAACCACTTAGGCTTTTTACAGCCACAGTTCCAAAAAAGGCACTGCTTGATTTTGTTGCTCAGTGGCCCAAAGCAGCTGTGATGGAAGAGTTTAATACTCTAATGCACATGCTCCAAAACTAGCATGCTTTGTTGATTGTAAAGATTAGTACAAACACATTTGGGGTAATAATGAACTTAATTGCAGATTTCTTTAATAGAAGGTTTGGAAATTTGAACAGGGTTTGAACAAACACTGAGGGTATAATAAAATTTGAATATGGCAAAGTGCAAAGAAGGAAAGCGGCTTCAAATTAAACTTTAAACATAACAAATTACAGACCATCAAATGAGAATTAAAGTAGAATAAAGCAAGAATGCTCTTATCCACTTTAATCCTCATTGACTTTTTTTTTTTTTATCATTTTTTGTTCTGCATTTAAAGAAAGTGTTTCAATGTTTTTACACTGTTGGGCTTTGCATCGTATGCATTTTCAGGGCACTGTGCAGATCATGAATATCCTAGGCCCTACCCTAGACCCTTATCAGCCGCCAGCTTTATTTATAGTCTTATGACCCCATAGCCACTCAAGTGTGCAGGGCAAATGTGGCCCAAATATGGAGGCGTCATTTGGCGGCGCAATCAACTAAATGATTGTACATTTGAGTAATGAATTAAGTCATACAATCGTTTGAGTTGTGACAGAACACGGTGATCATGATGACCGGCGCTATACATAGGCAGATAATCCTTTTTATTTCAGTAGAGGTTACTCACACTTAGTGCACATATAGGTCAAACGGCCATGTTTATGTCTATATGTCGTGGGGATGTGACTCCAAATCCACCTTGGCACCGGAGCACTTAACAATAACACAGATGATAATGGAACCCATCGAGCAGAACACAGAAAACGATATTAGTTCCATGATAATAGACAGGACTGGGCAGGACTTAGGAATTATTTTATCAGAGCTGATTGGATGTATGTGTCCGACATCACGGGATCAGAATGTTAGGTGGGAGGTGGGACCCCATAGTCAAGTCAGTGGGTGCTCCTTTCATCATGCATGTTAGGTAAGCCATAATATTAGCTGGCTGGTCATTTTCTGGACAAGATGCAGGACAAAAATTAAAAAAAAAAACATTGGAAAATTTGAAAAAAGGTTACACTAATGCATAACCCCTGTAGCTCTTTGCATCCTTAATGAGAGTTAGACAATTTATTATGTTTATATTTAATTTATATTCTGTATTGACAGATTAGCTGACAATCTAACTGTCAAATACAGACAATCACATGGCAAGAAAATATAAGAAATAGCTCCACTTTTACATTCCAACTCAAGTGTGGTATTGGTTAAATGTTTCAAATCTGCGAACAAATATGTAGAAATGGGCATATACACCATGGGTGGACTTGGAGGGTTAATATCTGCTAGATTTTTACCCAACCCACTTGTTAGAACTCGCCCCCATCACATATAATGCTTCCGACACTGGGTGGCACGGTGAGGACTGACACATGCCTCCTGTGACAAATGTACAACCAGCCACCACCTCTTCTCAGACTGCCACCACCTTCTTGGAAAGTGCTGGCCACCCAGCTCTGCATTGTTTAGCAGGCGCCAATGCCAGCCAACATCACATTAAAGTGATGTGGGGAAAGAGCGAGGGAAAGAGAGAGAGAGAGAGACTGCTGGCAGGCAGCACGACCCAGGATTTAAACCAGCAATCTCTGGATCATAGAGGCAGCGCCTTAGTCTACTGGACCATTTAGAGCCTAATATCTAATATCAGCAAATGTTTGAGTTTGCTTAATGTTTGGACAGTTTCAGCCTCGTAATGGATTGAATTATACTGTGTTAAGGAATTATCTGTTAGAATGCATTTTCGTCCAGGTCTAGGTTTAATCTAGGCTTAGCCTGGTCCCAAAACCTAGATATTTTGGGAACTGATCACAAGGTCCCTGATTCCTAAAGAATGTCATTAGGCTAATGCACAGGATGTTAGAAATGTTAGAATGTAAATGTAAATACATTTTTCAAGCTGAACATTTGTGATATGAATATGAAAGAGATGTGTTGTAAAGTATGGCAGGCGCTGGCAATAAAGTGGAAGGTTCATTGCCAGCCTCTGGTTCTGTAAGCTCACTGGGAAAAGGCAGCACAGGCACCAGAGGGCCTTGCTTTGAATTTCATCAGGCCTGCAGTCGATCTGCGGAAAGCTCCATGTGGTGACTCGGACATGCATCGTAGAGTAATAACTTTGTCTGCAGCTGGCACGGATTCGCCATCCCAGGTACCCCTCCCCTCCCGTGGAGAGCGGCTTCAAACGTGAGCTCCTCTAAGGCTTAATGAAACTGGATGGTCCCCAGACGGCCCTGCCACAGCGCCAGGTGTTCTCCTCTTAATGATCCCGTACAGCTCGGCCAAATTCATCCGCCTCTTCTGTATTAATCACGGCCGCCCGTGGCTGGCATGGAATAATGGGGCAGAGAAGGGGCTTCACTTTCTTGCTCCGCTGACCCTGACATGCGTCTGAGTTTTGATTGCGAGCCGTCCGCAAGTCCTGAGGGCATGGTCGAGGAACCAACTCTGCAAGGCCTCCATGTAAAATTTAGCACACCTCTGTCCTGAGTATCTACAGATAAACCACTTTGCTTTCAAATCTGCTTCCATTTATTTCTTTACTTCTCTCGAGTTTTTTGCTTTATTTACATTGGCTGAAGAGGGGTGAGATGATCGACCTCGGCAGTTATGTAGCTTCTTCAAAGTTAAGGCCCTCTCATAAGCCTTAGATGCGATGAGACCATTGATTTACCTTGACAGTGCACATTCATCTGATTTCTGAATGTCTTTTCAAGGTGGTCACGGTATTTTTTCATGGAATAGCCTCGAGTGCCTTCCTTCTTTTAATGATTTGCATATCAATTCAAGTTCATGAAGAAAGGCATAGTTTTACATATTACATTTTAAGGAGGGCAATTCATCACTCAGGGCTTTAGAAGCTCTATAGGAGGGATTGTTTCCAGGGTTTATATAACGCAAGCTATTGTAAGTGTTTCTTAATGTGTCCATTTGTTTTACATGTAAAGGGAAGCCTCAGTAATTCAGTAATCACTTGTAAAACTCTCAGAAAGAGCAATACAAGCCTGGAACTGTCTGTAAGTCCATGGAGTTTAAGGGGTTAAACCCTAGCAGTACTTATTTAATACACTTCAGCTGTCTGTTTATAAAATCATGCTTCATCAAGTAACTAAAGACTTCTAGAAATCTACCCCCCACCACCCAGTGTAGTTCCTATTAGAGAAATATCTTCTACAATTGTATCCTGCACTGTATAAAGAAATGGCTGAAAAGGTACTGATGAATTCCACTCCATTCCCATTTCTCGCCCTGCAGCCGTGCGGAACGACAGGAACAAGAAGAAGAAGGAAAGCCCGAAGCCAGAGCTGACAGAGAGTTACGAGCTGTCAGCAGAGCTGGAGGCCATCATCGAGAAGATCCGGAAAGCTCACCAGGAGACGTTCCCTTCTCTCTGCCAGCTGGGCAAGTACACCACGGTGAGTTTCAGGCTGTAGACATACCATGATATCATTCACTCCATACAACGCTATGTAGAAAATTTACTGATTAGCCTGCAGTGTAGTTGACCGCTGTGTGGGATTGCACTGGTGTCTGGCTAATACATTTAAACTGATTTTATGATTTTTTTTAACCTTTGTTCTGAGCACCGCATCTAGCATTAAGACTTAAGATTAGAGAGCAAGAGAGGTCAGAAGCATTTGCACTCTGAGTAAGAAAGCCTGAAATAGGGCATAGAGCCAAGGAGTATAAAACCAACATCACATTATTCAGGGTTTATATGCTGTTTTGATGTAATTTGCTCTTCTCGAAATAAGCTCCCCACACAACATGCTAATGCCACTAACCCAGCGTTAACATGTTTGTGGATCCTGCAGCGAGTAACGGCTGCATTTAACGCATTACCTTAGCTGTTAGTATTCGTTAGTGCTAATGGATTAGCACTAACTAATTAGTGTTAGTGTTTAAATGGATGAGTATCAGCTTTTTAAATCCCAATCCCAGTCCTTGTTTTAACCGTGGTGTTCACATCACCATTAAGGTGCCATTAACTGACATTGTTACCAGCTGGCAGCAGTGCGGATGTTCACAGAAGGTAAATGAAAGAGTTTTGTGTTTGCAGCGTGGAGCTATTTTACAGAGGAACTATTTTGCACTGAGAATGTCCGTCAGTGGTACATTGAGGACACCAGATGGCACTATGATTGAAACGTAGAATTAGAACTGGATTGGGATTAAAATAACCAAGATCTGATTGATTCAAATATGCCTGCACCCCAATTTCGATCCACTGGATCGGATTGAGACATCCCTTTCGATGTGTATGGCTATGGTAACTGTAGTCTCTTCGCCCCTGACCCTCCATCTCTGCCTCTCCTTCTCACTGCCATGTGTATTTCAGCAACATTCTGGCCTTTTTCCAACTTAAGAAATCATGATGGATCAGATGAGGGAGGTGTGTCGCCGTTGTTGGACAGCAGTATGATACATGTGATAAACATCTGACAAGCTAACATTTACTACAGGCTGTACCAACTACCTCAGGGGGACTACAAGTTGTTTGAGTCCTTAGCACAATATAAGACGGGATATAGAGGCATATAGGAGACTATAGGGACACGAGGTGGGTACTAGGTAGAACAAACTGTAACATGACTTTCTGTTCTAAAGAAATAACCATTTATTTGGTAGGTTTTTTTGCTTTTATCCCAACTACGAAGTCTAAACCGCGGTGTGAACCCAAACCGTAACGTTTTTGCACTGTTAGTCCCCTATACATGTGCTTTCCACCTGGAATCTGACGCAAAAGGCTCAGTACATCTAGTCCTGTGTGTCCTCTTTGCAGTTGCTCTGCTCCTATTTTATAGAGGTCAGAAGAGCAATAGACCCACGCTAGCAGATTGTGTGCTAAGCTAATGAAATCCCTGAACGGACTCCGTGATGATATTGGGTCATGTACTTCCTGAGCAGAGTCAAACCACAGGGCCCAACCCTGGAGTAAGCCAAGAAGTGCATGTTTGATTTGGGCCTAATGCTGTAATTCTTACCGGGCTGAGCGCAGAGGTAATCGATTGCATGTACTCCTCTCTAAATCCTGCTTTAATACAGTCAGAGTGCTCAATTATGAGTGCTGTCTCCGACAAATCCCCACCAACTATTCAATAACTTCCATTCTTCTCTCCCCGCTTTCTTTCCCCCCTCCTTGGCCTTCAATAGGCTTTCGGGCCAGTATCTGGAGGTAAAGTGCTTTGGATATTCAATGGAAATCAATGGCAGTGAAAGAAGATTAGACAGTTCCTCACAAAGGCTGTTTGAGTGTTGGCTGAACAATGCAGCGTGAAGATTTCATTAATAATATAAAGCAAACAAAGGGGCCTGCTCTAAATGAAGCTGTGCTCGCAGCCTGTTTGACATTATGTATGAAGGCAGTGTGACAAGGTTGCGAGATCTAGCCGCTGTTGATACTGGAAATGAAGATGATTGTTTCAGATGTCGCGGAAGAACAAGCCAGTTGTGGCTTCAGAGTACCTCGGAGCTCAGGGTAGCGTGTGATGAATAATGCACCATGCTGTAGCCCCTATTTCTAAACTGTGAGTAGTAACAGATTTAATGACCGGGGGGAGGGGGGGGTTGTTTTTCGTGACACATCGGGCAGGGGGAGGTGAAGCACTCAGTGAGCAATGACGGTGCCTCCTGAATGCTTCTTTCAGAGGTGGAATAAATGCAGCTGATCCCTTTGTGTCTTTATCAGCCTGCATTTTGTGTATCAGCGTTAAAGTAGAGAGGGGCAAGTGCTTGTGTTGTGCTGGATTAGCTTAGCATTCTAAACAACTGTCAGGTTGATTGCTACTTTAGCGAAGATGTGCATGAACGTATTTGCATGGAGGTGCAGAGAACCATAGATTTATGGGTAGCAGCACACACATATTTCTCCAGATTCACCCTGAAGAGTATAACAGTAGTATAGGGGTAACGTTCATTTAGCAAAAGTATTTTTCCATAACTGACGGATCTCGTCTACATTTATTAAAAGGAACTGTGTAAATGGAATGCCTTTTCTTTGATCGGAAACTTTTGAGTAATTATTACTGTGGATCTTGGCTTCTCTCTCCCTCCCTCTCTTTAGTGTGTGTGTTTGTGTAAGAGCATGTGCATGCTTGCGCTTGCGCTTTACCAGTAGATGCAAGCAGTAGTACAGAGTTTCAATCAACTATGTTATCGTCATACACAATACGCTTTTTTGGGTATATTGTGGATATGGCCAGGTTTTAAAGGAGCTCTAGAATATAAAACTGACCAGACAGACTTGTTACAGTGCTAAAACTATGCTTTAACTAGGGGTGGGCAATAATTAGTCTGACAAGATGATGATAGATGGAGTACAGCAGATTTTGAATAAAAATCAGTGTACTGAATACGGGACGATAGTAGTTTTTCAGACAAGATCAGACACGTAAATTATGTATCGTGAAAATGTCTTTAAATATCGTTATATAATGTTTTTACCTTATCGCCCACCTAGCTATAACATGCAGCTTCAGTAAGTTTCACTCATTTTAAATCTGAGCATTTTGCGTCTCAGTCAAAGTCACACACTTATTATTTGTCTATTGAAAAACAAGTACTACATAAATTCATTGTATGGCACCTTTAAAGAACACTGACAACAATTAGGCCTGTGTGACTGGATGGAGCGCAGCAACATTTTGAAGAAGTCACTGTACTAAATATAGGGTCGTGTTTGGATAATGGTTTTTAAAATAGGGCACCACTAGTGCATTTTGTGTCCTGTGTAAGAATACTGAAATAAATAACGGACAGTTTAAGATGCAGAAGTAAAACTTGGTCCTAAGTCAGAAAGACCTGTTTCAGACCGAAAAGGTCAGCTTTGGGCTGAAGAACTTCTCCGCCTACATATCTTAGACATCTTTCCCTGTCGGAGGAATCATCTTATAAACAATTAAATCAGATAGCACGCTGAAACCTGCCAAGTTTGACTTCTTTGAGAATAAGCCGCAGACCACAGCTTGAGGGAACTAAAGGAATAGGTCGGTGGACCCACACCTGTAATTCAAACCCAGGAAAATCTGCCCCCGACTGGCAGAATACATCATCGATTTGGTCTGCAGCTCTCTACGATGCTGACCCCTGCATGACCTCTTGACAGTGAAGCACTTGCTGTCCTCCTTTTGGAGGTTGCCTTTAAGGACCATATACAAACATTTACCTGTTCGAGAGTGGGGTCGCAGTTCACGAAAACTGTCTTCAGTCTGGCAGGACATCCCGGAGAGATGTGCAACACTGTGACGAGCAAGGCTGACATGCAGAGCGCTTCCTCCGATAGCCGAGGAGGCTCTCGAGAACCAAGCAATCCAGAGGCTTGAAGAGGAGCAGATTGATTGATGGCCTGATAGCAGTTTGAGATTATGGCTTATTTTTTCGAGTGAGGAGGGGGGAGCAGCAGAGCTGCATTGCGGAGATGATTGACAGCGAGCTTCTGTTTGTCTCCGACCGGCTTAAATGTAGCTAGAGCTTAGCATGCGGTTGCAGAGATTGACATTCATGCACTATTAACACAGCTCTGATCAGCGGGTTCTGCAGTGTGGAGTACAGGTTTGTGTGGAAATATGTAATACGCACAAACACACACACATGCACGCATACATACTGTATCCACACAACTGTCAAACGTTCAAGATTTTGGCAGGATGAGACAGTCTCATGATGCCCAGCCGCAGCTTCTGAAAAATGAATGTTTGGAGCTTGCTGTGTGTGAAAACATTTGAGTCATATCTTACTCTGGCTGTCGCTTTGCTCACCCTTTGATAAGAGAGGAGCAAGATGAAAGTCAGAATGTGGAAATAACACATTACAGGTGCCGAATTTGTGTCATGGTGTCAGTGTATCTGCAACTCCTGCCATCGCGAATGAACTACGATCGTCTCTCCGTATGCTAATATGGAACAGAGCTTCTAACTGGGGAATAAACAGTTGTTTGAATTTGAATTTTACATGATTTTGATGGCGGTGAACTGATTTGACAGCATTATCTGTATCTGTTTACAGGCTTTTAAACAGCGACAGAAGCTCTCCAGTGAGCAAACTGACACAGTTCAGAGTTGATCATTGTATTATAGAGTTGTAGGCAGGGACAAGGGAAAGTGTGTAGAGATAGGGATGCTACACTCCATTTACCTGAGCAAGTGTGGTCTCAAGGCCGTTGGGTACTGCAGAAAATATGTAGAAAATCACCGCCTGTTTCACTTTCACTTTTAGCCCAGCTATTCTTTGCCCAGAAGGTGCCCCTTGTAATGAATTAGCTCTGCTGTTGTTACAGGATTTCTATAAAACTAGCCAACTGCTGACATGCTGCTAGCTAACTGGTTGGTGTGGCACAACAGATTGTTATCTACCACTAATCGCTAAACTACTGAACTACCACCTACCACACCACGTGGGAGACAGGTTCAATTCCCGGTCCAGGTGACTATGCCGCATGCGCTACACCAATAAGAGTCCGTGAGCAGAACTCATGTAAGTCACTCACGAGTAACCTTGTAAGTCACTCTGCATGAATGGGTCAGCTAAATGCTGTGAATGCAATGTGAATGCAATACCCAATTAGAGCTAGTTAGATAGCATCTAATGTAAGCTACTTAACATTAGATTGATCAAATAGCAGCAGATCAGTTTAGTACAGTCATCGCAATGTGTGCCTGCACAACAGTCACATCGCATCATGTGCAGTGTCACGTACAGTCGTCACTCCAGCATTAATATCATGAAATATTGGATCATCTGACAAAAATAAAAAGGTCACCTTGCGTGTTGCATTAGGCAATAAATACCTGCGGGGTGTGTGTGACGGGATTCATAGATTGAGAGTTGCAAAGCAGATGTTAATGAGTGATTACATTTGGGAGTGCTAAAGGCCACAGTGTGAAGGAAGCAGCTGAATTTGCAGATTCTGCAGGCTTCCAATCCCTGTTAGCGGATGCTGTTTGTAACCAGTTGATAGAGAATTGGCATAAAATCATAGAAATCAAGTCAGAGCCGAGAGATCAAAATGCCCATAGTGTTTTTAGATAGCAACAAGTCTGCTCCTTCCCGCAGCTTATGGAAAGAGGGAGCAGGTAGTGTTTGCCCGAACAGCGGTGCAGGGCCTTCACACGCAGCCTTTATCTGGATCAGGGCTAATTATCCTCCCTTAAAGCCTGGGAGAAAGTCCTCATTATCACTGCCGATTGGCTCCTGACGTGCCTTTGCAAGCATTTTATTGGCAACAGAAGAGCTACCCCCCTCCTTCTCCTCCTCCTCCTCCTCCTCCAAGGATTAGGTTAAAGCTCCAATTATGCTGCGAAATATTCAAATCCAGCTCCTCTGTGAATTCGGGGGTTCACGTGCGGGTGAGTGAGAGGGGGCTTAGACTGCCGATGAATAACGCCTCATTGACAGCGGCGGTGACGAGAAACGACCCTGGCAGCTTTAAAGGCAAAATAAGGGAGGAGGCGAAGGAGGAGGTGGCCTTCGGATTGCTCATTTGCTGAATATTAGCTACATAACCCTCCCATTTGGCACCTGCGTTTTATTTCCGGCCTTGGCTGCCCTGTCCTGCGATTCTTGTCCTGCCGCGACCCACATAATGGCAGCGCTCCTTCTAACACTGGGCCGCTTATTTTCTAATGTCGCAAGTTGTCTAATTTGTTTGGATAAATGCCTCTAAATGAAATTAGAATTCCCCGGCCACTTCCTTGTTTCCTTCTATTGAATTATGCCGGCGCGGTAATTGACTGAGATTGCAAGGGAAATCAAACGACACAGCCGCTCCACCGTTCCTCCCTCACTCCATCTCATCCCGCCATTCCTCTTGGCCCTCAGGGAGGAAGAAGACGAGTGGCTTTAATATCACGAGCCTCGGCCCCGGCCGTTTCAGCGCACACTCGCCCAGCTCTGGTGGCAAAGCATCGCAGCGGCAGTAGCAGCGTTTTTCCGCGGCTCGTTGGGAATGATTTAAGCACATCCGTACCGTGCCTCTCACTTAACCCGAGATCATATTTACTGATCTCCCTCTTCAGCCTGGGACAATAGATCCTGCCCTGCGGTGTCCACTCGCCCATCCACTCTGCTGAGAGCCTAAAGAATTCACCCAGCATCCAAGAGAGACCACTTCACCACCCAACACTTCCCAATAGCCCCTGTCCTTTCTCACACTGTGAGGAATGGTGCTTTTACCTGAGGCCAAGCAATAACAAACCCAGATGCTTGAGGACATTTTGAAAGTCATCCTGCTAAATAAATCACCCTGCTTATGAAAAATGCAGGCAGTCAACGATACACTGATACACATACACTGGACCCTTAAGCAACTTTTTTTTTCCAAGCTTGGTCAAATGAAAGTAAAGCGTAGCTGCTTATGAAGAACACCATCTCTCCATCTCGATTTGGGGGGGGGGGGAGTGGATGCCACCCCCTGGTCAAAAAAAAAGAAAAGTAAACCTGCCACCCCCCACTTTCCTTTCCCACCATAAGCCCCGAGAGCATTAAGAGGTTCTTATGTAGAGTGGCATGCTTTTGCTTTTCTTCAGTTATGTTGTGGAGTGTTTTGTGCAGTGTGCGGAACAATGTTTGTTTATCGTAGGGATTCACGAAAGTGTCTTCCAAAACCTTCTTAAGAATTCCCTTTAATCTTGACCGTTCACTTAAGTAAGAATCTTACGAGCAATTGGTTTTGGTATTCTAAAGTATGCTCTTAGCCTTACAATCATTTCAGAAAACCAGCCTCTAAAATGATCACTGATTTCCTGATTGATATTTCCTCCACCGTCACTTTCAGTTCTTGCATACTGACATTTTTGAAATACTGGTTTTCCTCCATTTTGTAGTCGAGTTTAACCAAGTAACAAAAATAATGATTAATCTGCATTTAAAAAGTATTGCGTCCTTTATGACGAGCCATAAAATGCATCAGGAAAGACCATGTTATAACTTGCCTACATAAAACAACAATCAATAGTGTCTCCAGAAAGTCTTTTTAAGAACATTCCTAGGAACTACTAGTGTTTCTCTTAAGAGTCTTTAGGTTTTTCCTTAGGAAAGCTTTTGAAATCCAGACCTTGGTAATAATAAACAGCTGGCAACCTTAGGACATATAGTCATGTGCAGTAAATAAGGGTAAGAGTGGCACATTTAATAACACATTCTTAGTGAAGACTAACTATTAATTAAATGACATTTTTGCATTTTATATCAGATCAGTAAGAGTGTTCATGAGCAGTAGCCAGTAGCGGCTTATATAAGGTTTATTAGATTTATAAGGGACATACTGCGTTTTATATGTTTGGAGACTTAGTTCGAGTTAGTTTCTGCTTCCTGTTGGCCATAGGGAAGGCTAGCATGATGAACTTCATTTAAAAAGTAGATATTATAACCCCTGTTATTTTGTCAGAAACTGTATTTGATATGATTTTAATACGGTAATCGTTACACCCTGACTCTACATTTTTGCAGTTTTGGACTGATGAAGTTATAACAGTAGAATGAAGTTGTAACAGCTGTAAAAAGCTGCTTTTAGCAGTTGTCAGTGTTTCTGTAGTCAGAGACTCAAAGGCTATAATCTTCTATTGCCTTGTGTTTTGGACTTGTGGTACCACTGGTACCAGAACAGTCTGTGTCCATGTTAGAAAGGCCATAAAGAGTGTTATCTCTCTCTCTCTCTCTCTCTCTCTCTCTCTCTCTCTCTCTCTCTTTTTCTCTCTCCCTCTCTCTCTCTCTCTCTCTCTCTCTCTCTCTTTTTCTCTCTCCCTCTCTCTTTCTCTCTCTCTCGCTCTCTCTCCCCCTGTGTGTTGTTGCCGTGTTGGACCCAGGCTGTCTGGTGGTGGAGCGCACTGAGCCGAAACAGATGGGCTATTTAATGTAAACTGTTGGAAAACAAACAAATTAGCGTCAGCTGCTCAGCCCACGGTCTCCCTGAGCCGATCGGAGCTCCGTGCCTCACTCTTGCTCTTGGATAATGGAGCCATACTATCCCAAATGGCACTTAGTCTGCTTCTTTCTGACTATCTGCTGCATTTCCCCTCGTTTTTGGCCTACTTTCTGGTTTTCTCTGAGCCATATAAATCTTCTTTTTACTCTGTAGTTGAGACTTGAGGCACTTTAGGTGTAACCAGTTAGGACGAAAAAAGGTTAAAAACCATACTTATAATGAACCTTATAGTATTGTAGTAAAATATATAGAAGTAGTGTGTAGTGTTATAGTACCTTATGGTATTTTAGTGTAGCATTAATATTATCTTATAGTATTAGTGTGTAGTACGCTATAGTACCTTATTGTATAATATTAGTATTATCTTATAATATTAGTGTGTAGTATGGTATAGTACCTTATATTATTATAGTATAGTATTAGTATTACCTGATAGTATTATAGTAAAGCCTTAATATTACCATATAGTATTAGTATGTAGTATGTTATAGTATATTATGGTATTATAGTATATTATTAGTATTACATGTTATATTAGTATTATATTAGTATTACATAGTATTAGTGTGTAGCACGCCGTTTTAGTGTGTTGAGAGGCATCCACTATTAAAGACTGCGAAATGCTGTTTCACAATTCATAGAGATAAATGTGTTAATACAAAAGAATAAAGAAAACTGAAGGAAAAGTAGAAATAGGGCCCCATTGGTGCATTGTGTCTATGCAAATACTGGGTATTCAGTCTATTTACAAAATGCTCTTTATTGTACCATGACAATTCAATAGAACTGATGTAGAATTTGGTAAAAAAAAAATGTATAGAACTGCAGTGAAATTAGTGAAGTGAGATTTCCTAATGCACTGAATGATTTCCTGAAGAGCTGTTACTGAATCATTGTGAAATCAAAAACCTAACCAGCAGTGAAATGATTTTACAGCAAAACGAAAAAGCATTAAATATTAATATAAAAAAAACTCTAGTAGCTATCTACTGCAAACATACGCCTTCCTCGCTCTCTCTCTCTTTCCCTTTCCCTCTCCGTCTCTCTCTCTTTCTCTACACTTGTCCCTGTAGATCGCGTCTGTTTCCTAATAGGCTTGTGTGTATGAAAGCACATCCTCTGTGCGCTTCTCTTGAGCTGTCACGGCTCTATCAGTGCATCAGCGACTCTCAGACGTGGGAGAACGAGCGCAGGCTTCAATCACAGCGCAGCACAGAGCCTGCTGGAGAAAACATACACACAAGCAAACACAGACCAGACACACACACACAAACTACCTGCTTCATTAGAGCCACTCAATTCTCTCCTGACGGCTTAGTCAAAACATTCCCTCCCCACAACATTAATGTGAAGTTTTGATATATAAATATATATGTGTACAGTTGTTATGAGACGTATTGTGTATATGTGTGTGTGTGTGTGTGTGTGTTATTCTGGTGTTTTGAAAAGCACAGGCGCCAGGAGTGTGTAGGCGATGGAGATCATTATCTCTGTGAGGCTGATGAAAATGCCAACCTTCTGTCTGACTCTCATATGTGTGTGTATCTGTGTGTGTGTGTGTGTGTGTGTGTGTGTGTGTGTGTGTGTGTGTGTGCATGCTCTGTTCTGTTCCAGAACTCAAGTGCTGACCACCGTGTGCGTTTGGATCTGGGACTGTGGGATAAGTTCAGTGAGCTGGCCACCAAGTGCATTATCAAAATTGTGGAGTTTGCCAAACGAGTGCCTGGCTTCACTGGACTGACCATCGCTGACCAGATCACCCTACTCAAAGCTGCCTGTCTGGACATACTGGTAGGTGTGGGTATACAGGAATGTATATATGCTATGGGCCAGTTTCCTGTACAGGGAGTAAGCTTAACTATGGACTATATTTTGATTATACATATCGTCGCTGTCCCACAATAAAAAACTGTATCACCAAAATTACAACTTTAAAGGAGAATGCAAGAACCTTTTTAAATTTCAGTAGAAGTCAGTGTAAAACAAAAATAATATTCCAAGTCATTTTGGAGCATTTCTATTCATTTCTATTCCATTCATCATGGAATTCATTATTAAATAAATAAAAAAATGGAGATATAAGGGTTTTGCGCGACAGTGATGATATACGAATTGTAATTGTTTTAAACTTACCTGCATATAACCATATTTGTGTAAAGTCCTGTAATATTACTCTACCACCTCACTCCATATGCTTCTTTCACTTGTCCAGAAATGTTTGTGTGAAGCGTGCCTATTGGAAGTGCCTCACAAATTACACTTCCCAACTAGGGGGGAGCAAGAATACTAATACTCTATAATGCTGCTTTAAGTCATCTAGTAATATTGTTAGTCAGTAAGTAGTAATATTTAGTTAGTAAGGGTCATTTTGCCAACGTATTTCAGCACCTGCCCCATCTGATGGTGGTAATAGGGTCACACAGAAAGAACACCTTAAAGGTATAATTTGACAAGAAAGACAATATGCATAACAGCTATAACGCACATAAGCAAGTCTTGACAGCTTAGTTTGAGCAAGTTTCAGGTAAGTATGTGATGATTTAGGCTTGCAGTATCCATGATTAGCTCATTAGTGGCCTTTAATCTATCAGTACTTGTTAGCAACATCAGCCTTGTAGCTCCAGTGCAGAACTACAGAAGCAAACGTCTGATACCGAACATGACTTGATTTGAACTTTTGATTTAAATGACGGTTAATTATCCAGAGTGTATTTTAGGTCGTTTACTTCAGACTCTCCCCAAAAAAATAATAATAAAACCAACTGGCTGAATAAAAACATCTGCAATTATCAGATTCTGCTAGTGTGGCTTCATGCCAGTTTCCTCCCCTTCAGTGAGTCACACTAAAACTTTGTTTGGGGAAAAATAGCACCCCCATGCAGAGAATCTGTCACTTAGTAGTCTATTTTAAATGAGTGAACTTTGCTTGCTGTTGCTGAATGTTATTTCAGTAGCATTGTGTTTATATATAGTTTACATGGTGCAAATTTACCTTTAAGCTATAGTAGCCATGTAGCTCCAGTGCAGAACTACAGAAATACACATGCCTTGGCTGATCAGCGTGGTTGATTTGAAGTAAGGAGAAAATGTGTAGATTCAGACAATGTGTAGACTTGAGTAATATCATCAGCTCAGTAATCACTAGTTAGCCTGACTTTTCAGAGGCCTAGGTATCACTGTCGGCTTTTCCTTAAGAATGACCACTTGATATTATGAGGCTGCTGATAAGCTCCGTTACAAGACTGGCTCTGATTTGGCTGTAACTGAGTTGTTGTTGTTGTTGTTGTTGCTGTTTTTTTCTATCTGACTGATTCGTTTATGCTCCTGTTTGTTTTTTTCTGCCTTGGATGTAAATGTGGGCCGTTGCGAGTGTGAGGCCTCGGGCTGTTTGTGTGTGTGTGTGTGTGTGTGTGTGTGTGTGTGTGTGTGTGTGTGTGTGTGTGTGTGTGTGGAGAGTGCTGAGCTCAGGCTGTCGTGGTAATGAGCGAGAAACAGAGCAGACAGCGCTCAGTGATAAGGTGATGGAGGAAGCGAGTGAGCACGCTCAGTGTGGAACTAGCCTGAGAGAGAGAGAGAGAGAGAGAGAGAGAGAGAGAGAGAGAGAGAGAGAGAGAGAGAGAGAATAGGCGATTGATTTGATTAGAACTGTCCCTGAGGGAGAAGAGATGAAGGGAGAGGGGACTGAGGAAAAAAAGCGGGAGCCTTTAGCACCAAAATCATGTGGATTAACCTCTCTCACTCTTTGTTTCTGTCTCTCTCTCTTTTCCTGTCTTTGTTCTTGGGGAAGTTATCAGGTAAAGCAAATACACCGAAGCAGCAGTGTACCAGTACCGGAAGTATGGCGATACTTTATTGGTACCTATGTGTCTCTGTACCTAGAACAACAAGGAAAAACCAATGACTCCCTGGGTTCAGTGTTAGCGTGTAACAAACAGTGAGCTTGATGTTTTGTGGAAACCTAGGTACCACGTAAAACAGCTTTACCTGCTGTGAGGTGATCATTATCAAAATAATAGGCCATTGAACTAGCCATAGGATGGCTCATTCATTGTTTCTTTTGAAAAATCAAGGGTATTACAAGGGTATTGCTTTTGTTGGAGAATTTGATTCAAGATGTTGGATGATAACCACCCCACCTCATCCCGAACTCCCTAACTCATTTCAAAAGTATAAATGGAGCACCAACCATCATTCCAGAGAACACAGTTCCACTGCTCCACAGCTTAATGCTGGGGGACTTTTTTTTACCCCTTTAGCCCATGTCTGGCATTAGGCATGGTGCCAGTAAGTTCATGTTCATCTGCTCCAGAGAGTCCTATTCTACTGGCAGTGCTTTTCTACAGGGACTAGAAAAGCTGTGTGTGTGCATTTGCACATCTGTGTCAGCAATAGGTGCCATTTAAAGTAGCTGGATGCATTCATTAGGATGGGGTGTCCACAAACATTCGGACATACAGTGTAGCTATAAATCCAGAAACACTCTTACGTTTCTTATTTTATGATATTCAAGTTGCTTTTGACCAATAAGGGGCGGGGCATTATGGAAGGGCAAAGTACCAGGATGCTTGTTCTAATCTATAGTAAGAAATCACTAATTAAATGTCAGCCCTTCATATGGGTGCACCCTACAAGACGTATTTCTTTACACAGCCTTTTTAAATGTGGCAGTACAGTTTAGCTGGTACATTATGGCCACCCGGTGTCTTCACAAACCTCAGAATAAATGAAAATTCTAATAATCATGTTACACTTTTCGCCACATTGACCACTTTTAACCAGCCTTGTTTCCTTTCTGCAGCTTGAATCGTCTTTCTCCAGCATATTTAGTAGACCCAGTGTATGCTGTTTCTGCCATTCAGTCTGATCCAATTTCACAGGGGCAGTCATCACACACACACACACACACACACACACACACACACACATACACTCCGCACTAAGCATCATCGTTGACCTCAGCCCACTGGCTGTCATCCCTATTACCATAATCCTGTGTAGTGAGTTGCCTTTATCTACAGTGGCAATAACCGCCGCTCTTATGTCCTTCAGTTTATTGAGGTTGTTTGTGAGCTGATGTAGAGTACGTGCTGCAGTCGATTCTGCAAGGTGGAAGGACAGATTGCAGAGTTTCTGCACTGGCTACATCTGGGTGCCTGGGTATGTAGAATAAGGTGCTTGTGCAAGTGTTTATAGTAACTGATTTGCAAAAATCAAATATACTCAACTGAATATGTAGTCATTTGGCAAGTACATGTTTGCCGTCTGAAAGTTGGCTTCTTTAGTTTTGCACTGGAGCTACTGGAAGGCTAATGTAGCTAACAAGGGATGGACGCTAAGAGAATTACAGTACAATGTAAAACACATTTCCCTTTACAGACTTTTTTTCTCATATAAGCTCATGTCAAAGTATTAGGCATTCATTTTCCTTGGACATATAGCTGCATGGCCATTGCAATGTACACATGAACAGAAGTCAGTATGCAGGACATGCACCATTTTTTGAAAAGTCAAAATACGTTTGAAGCTGAAGATGTTTGATGCATAAATTCCTCCTGTTCTGATTTTTCATGACATATATCTAGAGGTAGGTCATATCTGCCCAATATTGTTAATTTTACTGCAATATTGGATACACAGAGTGCATTATTAAAATCATGATGTTAATCGCTGACTGATGGTAAAATATTGCAATATCAGGTTTTTCTTTCTAAAAGTTGCCTTTTTAGAGGTTTTTGTGTTACAGCAATGAATTTCTATCATATTATATTAAATATATGTTTGTATATGTTGATATGTCGATAACATATATAACCCACATTTGGAAATGGCCAAAGTTGTCTTGTAAGTCACATATATTTCAGTGGCCCCTATCTCATTGGGTACTAATTAGTAATACTAACTTTTTTTGTTTTTGTTTTGAGTATGTAGAGTGTAATATAGTTAAAAGTGTCAAAGTTCAGTTTATTCAAAAATCCACGATGCATATTCAGAACCAGTCGATTTTGGAGTGTGCTTGTGATGGACACGATTGTCCGACAAAGCTCACATCTGGAAATAGTAGAAAAAAGTGCATGTGGACAGTAAAGCAAGTGCAGCGGCAACTGCGGCAGCAGACCGTGCAGTAATGTATGCTGGCATAGCTAAACTTCATGCCTCCTGTTAGTACCAAGTATTATTAAGACAATTAATTAGTATATTTCTTATAATATTAGTGTGTACTACACAATTGGACGCAGCCAGTATGTAACAACTATATGTATATAGGAGGAATTCCACATATTCTTATATACGTCATATATATGAAATCGATATATTGCCATTAATCAGATTTCCACATTGCCAATAAATAATAAATATTTCCATTTGTGCAATGCTTATTTTAATAGTCAACAGCATGCTATATGTCTGTATTCCACACAAGCTAGTCTGTTTGATAATACTTGCAACTGAATGCAGTTTGGTGTAAGCATGTGAGGATTTAGGCATGCAGTTTATGCAAGTGGTAATTGGTGGAGTGTAAGCTTCCATTACTGTCAGCTACGTTAGCCTCATAGCTTCGGCCATCGCTAAGGAATCTCTTAATTGAGACGCCATGCATGTCTTGGCTGATTATATTTTGGTGTAACTGTGATTGCTGCTTGCTGAATTGTCGCTTTAAGTTTGTGGAGAAGGCTGCTGGAGGGAGAGTGCATTGAGTTTATCTTCAGTTCAGCTCTATTTTCTCAGTATTCCCAGCACACAGAGAGAGAAAGAGAGGGAGAGCGAGGGAGATACGCTGCAGGAAAACATCTGAACAGAGAAATTGGCAGAGTGATGTGTTTAAGTAAACAGGACATTCTCTATCTGAGTTTGTGTGTATGGGGGGAGGGGTGATTTAGAAATGTACTGTAATATTGCACTGATTAAACTCAGACTGATAATACAGGACTCTCCCACACACAGACTTAAACATCTGCTCATCGGCACATGCACCCAGATCCATAAACAATAAGAAGTGTATGCTGTTGTATATACTAAAAAGTATTTAGTCAGTCACCAATTATGCAAGTTCTCCCATTTAAAAAAATGAGAGAGGCCTGTAATTGACATCATAGGTAGATCTCAACTATGAGAGACAAAATGAGAAAAAAAATGTCTGAAAATCACATTGTCTGATTTCTGAGATTTCTGGCTGTCACAGACCTGTAACTTCTTCTTTAAGAGGCTTCTCTGTCCTCCACTCATTACCTGTATTAATGGCACCTGTTTGAACTCGTTAACAGTATAAAAGACACCTGCCCACAACCTCAAACAGTCACACTCCAAACTCCACTGTGGTGAAGACCAAAGAGCTTGCAAACAAAATTGTAGACCTGCATCAGGCTGAGAAGACTGAATCTGCAATAGGCAAACAGCTTGGTGTGAAGAAATCTACTGTGGGAGCAATAATCAGAAAATGGGAGACCTACAAGACCACTGCTATTCTCCCTTGATCAGGGGCTCCACGCAAGATCTCAGCCCGTGGGGTCAAAATGATCACACGAACGGTGAGCAAAAATCCCAGAACCACACGGGGGGACCTAGTGAATGACCTGCAGAAAGCTGGGACCAACGTTACAAAGGCTACCATCAGTAACACATTACGCCGCCAGGGACTCAGATCTTGCAGTGCCAGACGTGTTCCCCTGCTTAAGCCAGTACATATCCGGGCACATCTGAAGTTTGCTAGAGAGCATTTGGATGTTCCGGAAGAGTATTGGGAGAATGTCTTATGGTCAGATGAAACCAGTAGAACTGTTTGGTACAAACACAACTCGTTGTGTTTGGAGGAGAGTGAATGCTGAGTTGCATCCAAAGAACACCATACCAACTGTGAAGCATGGGGGTGGCAACATCATGCTTTGGGGCTGTTTCTCTGCAAAGGGACTAGGACGACTGGTCCGTGTACATGAAAGAATGAATGGGGCCATGTATTGTGAGATTTTGAGTGCAAATCTCCTTCCATCAGCAAGGGCATTGAAGATGAAACGTGGCTGGGTCCTTCAGCATGACAGTGATCCCAAGCACACTGCCAGGGCAACAAAGGAGTGGCTTCGTAAGAAGCATTTCAAGGTCCTGGAGTGGCCTAGCCAGTCTCCAGATGTCAACCCCATAGAAAACCTTTGGAGGGAGTTGAAAGTCTGTGTTGCCCGCCGACAGCCCCAAAACATCAAAACTGCTCTAGAGGAGATCTGCATGGAGGAATGGGCCAACATACCATCAACGGTATGTGCCAACCTTGTGAAGACTTACAGAAAACATTTGACCTCTGTCATTGCCAACAAAGGATATATAACAAAGTATTGAGATGAACTTTTGTTATTGACCAAATACTTATTTTCCACCATTATTTGCAAATAAATTCTTTAAAAATCAGACAATGTGATTTTCTGAATTTTCTTTTCTAATTTTGTCTCTCATAGTTGAGGTCTACTTATGATGTCAATTACAGGCCTCTCTCATCTTTTTAAGTGGGAGAACTTGCACAATTGGTGACTGACTAAATACTTTATTTCCCCGCTGTATTTATGCATGTGTATATTAGACCGTATGTGTTCTGATAGAGATACTCTTGATTTCACAAACTTTTTCACTCAGGTTTAAAAGATCATCTGATTAAAACAGAGCCTGGTTGATGTGCCCATGCAGTGCATGCATTCTGATCTACACACTTCATCATGTCATTTACAGTTCTGTGCAAAAGTTTAAAACGTCTGAGGAAATTGAGTTTGTACATTTAATTTTGAGTTTGAGCATTTCTTTGATCAGAAACGCCTGTAATAGCAAGAAGCTTGAACTATCATTACCGTTAGGTGCCCAGTTTATCTATATAGCTGCTGGTGGAACGGAAAAAATCCACAGCTTATCAGTAACTTTACCTTCAAACAGCACATTCTGACTAGTGTATCTACTGTATTTCGATTCTATAGCCAAAAAACACAAATAAAGTTTATTTAATACTGTTTCTACACTTCATAAAATTCTGCACATTTTCTTTTATTTTTTAAGTGGAGTTAACTTAATTTTGGGACACCCCAAACTCCACCCACTCAGCCCTATATAAACCCTCCTTCTCACTTTATCATTGCGTCACACAACTTCTTACCCTCCACCTCACTCTTCTTCATCTTTTTCTCATCTATGGTGGGGGGGCTTTTGCTTCCCGCACCTACCTAGAAGCCGCTCCCCCGAATCCAACCCAGAAGAGTCCTCTGAGTTCGGCTCCCCGTTCCAACGGTTTCCAGTCTTCAAGGGCGTGGGAAATACTTGCATAACATTACTGACTGTGTTTAAAAAGTGATGTTTCAGCTTCATCAGTAAAGACGACGTGTTTTTAAAACGCAGGCTTTATTGTTTTTGATGTTTCCTCAAAATTCTGACACTGAATTTTGTAGCAAGGACTCATGGGTTCAAGGTCATATTTTCATATTGTACATGTCAAGGTCATATTTGCGCAGGTGTCGCTGCACAGTAGAATAGAGCACCAACCCACCAGAGTCTTAAATTTTGATCCGAGGTGGCTTTTGCATGCCACTGTATATGTATATACAGCCCGTCTTAATTTTGTAAGGGCTGTACACGGTTGATTATTGGGCAGTTTGGCTGTTTTAAGTACTTGATTAATCATCGGAATTATTTGATTACTTGATTATTAGCGTGATTGCTATTGATCTCTTTACTCACTGTTTTTCAGGATATTTGTAATTTATTAGTATTTTACTATTATTATGATGATGATAAAAAATTTCCTTTCATACAACTTTCTCTCTTCCACACACACACACACGCACGCACGCACACACAGACAGACCCCTAGCCAGCTTCACCTTGTCCTCTGTGATGACTGTTCACTGTGGCATTGTGCTGTGGAGTTTGGCTTTAGAAGGAGGATCAAACAATATGTGCGTGTGTGTGTATATGTGTGTGTGTATATGTATGGTGTGTGTGTGTGTGTGTGTGTGTGTGTGTGTGTGTGTGTGTGTGTGTGTGTGTGTGTGTGTGTGAGCCCAGCCAGCAGCCATGTTTTATTCTGTTTCATCTCCCTGACGTTGGTGCCAATCACTGTCAGCCCAAACCCACTGCATCGTCTTCAAAGGGTTCATATAGCAGCCATACACACCGCCTCGCATTTCTTACTCTCTCTCTCTTTCTTGCTCTCTCTCTCTCTCACACACACACACCCTCACACACACTATATCTCCTAGAGCTTAACATGCTTGTATAAACACTTCATTCAAATACACACATGGGCAGACACTCAAATGCACAGAACCAATCCAAAAGAACTTTCTTTATCTCTCTCTCTCTCTCTCTCTGCTGATGTGTGGATAATTCTGGCTTTACAGTGTTGATTTGTTTAGGCAGGGAAACCCTACTGAGAACAGTGTATCATTTCCAGAGGGACCTTGCATAAGACAATGCTATTTTAAAACAAAAACAAGACAATGAACAAGGAATAAATACATGAAACTGGCGGGTAATCATTCAGAACTTTACAGTAAAAGTTAGAAACCTAAGATAAGAACTCTGAGTTAAGTAAAGAGAAGCTACTAAGTCAAGGCGATTCTAAATACTGGGATTTAAGGTTAGCCAGTTGGAAGAAGTGCTATTGGAAATGTGTACATATAAAAACTTGACATTTTAGGATTGTTGGAGTCTTGTTGGAGTCTTTTATGCATCTGTGCTCTGCTCTTGGGCTGATGTTGGCAGTTGTTGCACTTGTAAATTATTTAGCAGATGGTAGAACGGCTAATTTATCATTTTAAAAGCCCTTTCCAGACTCATCTGCATCTACAACCTTATTTCTAAAGGCCTCAGATCAAAGACCTCTTTGGATCTCGTCTGGGTGAAATCATTCACTTCAAATAATTAATTTTCAAAGACTGAAGAATTTCTTTTCCTGGTTTTACAGGTGTAGGGGTATGGTTATAATATCTCATAGTAGTGTTGCAATGAAGATCAAATGTCCTTCTGTTTTTAAAGGCAAAGTTTTTAATGAGTTGTTCTTATTTTGACATACATTATGACTGTAACAGCAGATGAGTAGAGGAGGCTGGCCCACTTTCCTGTAAAAATCACCCTGTCAAAAAGTCACCCTGGTGTTTCTCTGTCATGTTAACAGCATAATGTTTTCACACAAGACCTCAGAATCAAAATTGACATATTAATGTATACATGCATACTAATGACTAACTCTTTCTACCTGTTTTAGCGTCAAAATGGACAAAAATCTTAGAATCAGAGCTACAAGTTGATGTTGTAGACAGTATAACAAATTCAGCCCAAAGAATGGAAGAATATTGAGTAGTAATACAGAAGAGCTGATATATTGGTCAAGCTCTAGTATTAATATGTGCTGTATGTGTGTGGATGTATGTAGATCCTGCGTATCTGCACGCGTTACACGCCGGACCAGGACACTATGACCTTCTCGGACGGGCTGACTCTGAACCGGACGCAGATGCACAACGCGGGATTTGGACCGCTCACAGACCTGGTGTTCACCTTCGCCAATCAGCTCCTGCCCATCGAGATGGACGACACAGAGACAGGCCTGCTCTCCGCCATCTGCCTCATCTCCGGAGGTGGGCCTCACACACGCATACACACACTTGGCGGGCCCGCTGTGGGAGGAGGCCTGGGTCATGCAGGGATATTGTAGCTGTCAGCGAAGCAGCGGTGCGCAATGGAGTGGGACCCCTGAGACAGATAGTGTCCAGATATTGTTCATATATTTATTTTTAACCACAAATGAGTTCTTTTTTTCCTTTTTGGTCTAATGTTCTCCCTGGTGGAAGCTGTAGGCAGTTCCCTCCCACTCTGTAGACTCGCATAATAGCTTAGAGTGTGCTTTCTCTGTGACAGAAAGCCTTAATTGGCCAGCATCACTCTGTATCAACAGGGAGGTGAAAACTAAGGTTGGTGGTGACATTAGGATATCGATATACCGAACTGTGGCGATATAATGTTTTGTAATACTGTATCGATCCTCAAAAACACAGTATGCATTTTGCATTAATAGTTTACATGTAAGACTGGTTGGCAGACAATGGTTTAGTTTGTGTTGTGTTTAAACCCTGACCACTAGAGAGCAGTGTTGTACTCTTACTTCGTGTCATGATACTTATCATATCACTGGGTTCTTACCAATACACAATCATAATTGGGACCTGATCTCTGAGTTCTGAGTGGTACAGTGCAACCTAAGGGTGGGAGACATGGCCTGAAATCTCAAAGGTTGCACCGGCTATGGCCTGGGGGTCACGAGTTCGAATCCCTGGCCATGCCCCTTTGCCATCAGTGATCAGAGTTCAAGAGAACACGGTTGGCCGTGCTCTCTCCAGGTGTGTAGATGGTTCTCTCTTCTCTCATTACCCTTAAAGTGATGTTGGCCGGCACCACATGCGTCTCACTGGATGTCTCACTGCCTCCTACGACAAAATTTGAAATGTTTTACACACAAACACACACACACAGCATCACCACACTAACACTTATCCTAGTTTTGTCTCAGCATAAGGTTTGCCTTTTTGAATGTGATATATTTGACTGCGAGGTCCTAAGGCCCAGCGGTGTGCGCAGTGTTACACATTCTTGCATAATCCAGAGGAGAGCTAAGAAAAGCTGCACACAGTCTGTGATTGCACCTCTGCCCCCTCAGAGAGTGGGGGCCTGTTAATGGTCATTCTCATTGCAACGCTGCCACCTAGTGGCTACAGAACACCTAGCTTATTGGCAGTTGTACAGTGCACTCTCTGTATCATCTTACTTCTTACTTGTTTTAAATGGGAAGGGTAGGATAGGAGGGTAAACCAGTGGTTCTAATGCTAATATGGATCACCTAAAATAATGTACGCTTGTGGTCCGAAGTTTGCGTACAGTCATCTAGGATATGCACATGTAAATTAATTCATGTTTGGTTGAATGTCTCTTAGCATTTTGCACCTTGATCAGACTTATGTGGACTCATCAGCAATAATTCTGTGTGGACTCTTCTTGGCAGAATTGATGGAGTTCGAATAAATCTTTCCTAGCACAGACCTGATGTCAGGTCTGTTTCAGATTACTGTCTGAAATCTGAAAAAGTGTGCATTGTTCTGTCTCTGTCATTGTTTCTTTTCAAATGCTGGAGCAGAAACAACCTATGGGACCAGTGATTAGTGGAGTAGTAAATTTAGTTTTTAGAAAACGCTGTCATCTGTTTTAAGATTTTTCTGAATGCCTAAACAGATCGCCAGGACCTGGAGGAGCCCTCGAAGGTGGACCAGCTCCAGGAGCCTCTTTTGGAAGCACTAAAGATCTATGTGAGGAAGCGCAGACCCAGCAAGCCCCACATGTTCCCCAAAACCCTCATGAAGATCACAGACCTCCGCAGCATCAGCGCCAAAGGTACTGACTAGTGGACCAAGCTAACAAAGAAAGAAATGCATTTCTAGATAATTTCATGTATTTTTCACTCTTCACACTTTGAGATCTGTAGTATTTTTTATTTTATTAAATGATCATTATTACTGCTTTAATATGAGACGATGGTAAATGGTGGTCATGATGGGATGCACAATGGTCAGCAACAATACTCATATAGGTTGTGGCATTCAAGTCATGATTGTTCGGTATAAACTGACCCAATGTGGGCTAAAAAAACATTCCCAACACCATTACACCACCTCCACCAGCCTGGACTGTTGACTCAAACCAGGTTGAGTTCATTGAGTCAATCTGTTGGCGCCAAATGCAGATCCTAGCGACAGAAATCTATCAGACCAGACTACGACTTTTTCTTGTCTTCAACTGCCCAGGTTTGGTGTTCCCACTGCAGCTTCAGCTTTCTGTGTCTGCTTTGACTGACAGATGTGGAATCCGTTGTGGTCTTCTGCTGTTGTAGAACACAGCCAACCTACAAAACTACCTACTATAGCTTTTCCATTTTTCTTCATTACACCAAAATCCCAGGAGATCAGCAGTTCTAGAAATTCTCAAACCGGTTCATCTGCCGCCAACATTCCTTCAACATTCATAACATTCAAAATCACTGAGATCACTTTTTTCCTCCTTCTGATGGTTGATGTAAACAGTACCCAACCCAGAGTTGCTGGCCTGTGTCTGCATCATTTGGCTGATTAGATAACTGCGTGTTAAAGAGCTTGGTGAGAGTAATGTCCATATGTGGACTCTGTGACCTGAGGAGTGAACTAAAAAGTTTATGGAATATGGACACCTCTCTCTTTCGTTCTTTCTCTCTATGAAGGTGCGGAACGTGTTATTTCACTGAAGATGGAGATTCCTGGCTCCATGCCTCCCCTCATTCAGGAGATGTTGGAGAATTCGGAAGGTCAGGATGGACAGAGCTCTGCGGAGGGCAACAGTCCGGACAAAAACTCGGCCGATTCTAAACGGGCTGCCGCTTCCTCACCTGAGCCTGAGGCGTCAGACACTGGCGCGGCCACTTCATCATCCAGCGAGGAGCCCTAAAACCACAGCACCTAAAACCTCAAATTCAGAACTACGGCCTCAGACATTCCTTTGCACAGTACAGGTGGACCATCGCCGCTTCCCTCTCCCTGACAGATTTTTTTTTCCTTTTTTTTGTTTGTTTGTTTGTTTGTTTTGTTCTTCACATTTCTTCATTTAGGACAAAAAAACATGGCCTAAAAAAGGACCAGCGCTTCATGTGTTAAAAAAAGAGCTCTTACTGGCATCAGCACTATGGGACTCACACGCGATCTACAGTACACTCAAGTATGTGTGTGTGTGTGTGTGTGTGTGTGTGTGTGTGTGTGTGTGTGTGTGTGTGTGTGTGTGTGTGTCCCGGATGCCAACCTGGAACACAGAGGTGAAACTCCTCAGGTGTGTGTATATTACTTAACCTGCATGACGGGCTCTAAGTTTGATTAAGTGGTTTTTCGCTGCCTCTCTTCTGTCTTTCTCTTACATGTTGGCATACATTGTACATACCATTCTATGGGTAGAGCTCTGTATGATAACTTTTGTGGTGCTTTTTTCATTGTCTTAAAGATATCGTTTGAGGCGATACACTATGTTTAAAGATGCACAGAAGACAACTGTCCACTAGGGGGAGAGGTGGCCCTATGGAGAACATGAATATCGTTGCTGTCGTACGAAACCTTGTATCTCTGAGAGGAAAAACTAAATGCTCTTAACGTTCCTTTTTGGACCATTTCTGTTGGTCAGTTCATTATGAAGTATTCTCAAATGGTGTTTAAAAAATAGACTAAAGACTAAAGACTTTACACACTAAGCATGATATTTTAGAATAAATAATAATTAAATAAATAAATGCATGCACTGACATCTTGCACTCCACACACATTTTTCAGTCTTAATTATTGTCCACTAGCTTGTCCTGCAGTTTTCCAGAAATCAACACTGAACAAAGTCCAGAATGTTTGGTCTAATTCCACACTGTAAGCTCAATAAAGGCGGTCTGAGACACCTGAGCTTGGCCTGGGAGAAGGAGGCAGGTTTGTAGGCGAAATGAGTAGGCGAGTCTGGCTCTGCCTCTGGTCTCTCCTAACTGGGAATTTTCCCATTAAAATGGAAGGATGAACTACAGATACAAAAGATTATTATGACGCCAGTACATTACCATGAACAATACCACTGCAATCACTTAGCCACACCTTAGTAATCACTTGGGACAGAAAATCGACCATCTAGTTTTCTGTGGAACTGCCTGGGCTGCACAATAATTGTGCATTTTCATATCTGTTTTTTATGACAGTGGGATATGCTCCTGTTTGATGTTAAACTCACCTGTATACAATTTTCATTAACCTCCTTATCCTTAATACTGCCCTTCTTTCACTAGTGGACAAAAGGCTCTGCTGTGCATCTTTGAAAAGGGGGCTCATTATAAAGTCCTTTAAAACAGTTATATAGAATGTTCTTGCATATAGACACTACAGACGTCTAATATTTTCTATATTGTTCGTATATTTAATGCGTTTTTCTTTCTTGCATTTTTAAAGAAAAAGCTCTACGTTCATGTGTCTAAATGAGGAAAGTCTATACACACACACATACACATACACAAACCCAAGCTGCGAAGACCCCCAACCGTTACTTTTGGTGGGTAATGGAGGGAACAGTGGTGGTACAGGCCGTAGACGAGCATTTACTGTTCAGATGGATAAAGGATAAATGACTCTACATGGCTATAAGACATTGATTACGAGTAGTGGAATGAATCCTGTCCTGCTGTAGAAAATCTCACCTCACAGAGTCCGAATGATTCAACTAGAAAATCAGACAGCAATGCAGTAAATGTGTGTCTGTGGCCGAATACCACCAGTAACAGCAGCAGCTGGAATCACCCAAACGCACATCGATTCAGTGTCTTACGACCCGAATCACAATCCTTCTTTACATGAGTGTCTTTTTTGTTGCTTTTTTATTGTTTTAGCAGTAAAACATGGGGACATTGCAATCTTCTCAAACATGCCTGCTTCAGCCGCTCTTCTGCACCGGGCAGATTGTAAACTTTTTTTATCTCTCTCTTATTCTCTCTCTCTCTCTCTCTCTTTCTCTTTTATTGCAATAAGTGATATTTTGGAAAGTATAATCATCTTAAATCTAGTTACATATCACTGTCCAAAAATCCCTTACATCTCAAAAAGAGTGACATTACAGATGAAGATGAGAACATCCTGAACTTAATGGAAGTTAATGGAAGATCTTTTTTTATTTATTTTGGAGCATTTCTCTTCATCCATCATCATAAAATGTTCTCACTGTAGAAGTGATGAATACAAAAAAAATGATGCACTACCTTAATTTTGGGAGAAGGACCACACCCTAATATGAGACATATAAGCTATGTCTATAACTAAACTTGAGATTATTTGACTTTGCCAAAATATCATTTTTTGCCAAGATATCATCTCTCTCTCGTTCTGTGAAGGGAAGGATGTGTTTTTCCTACGTGGAGCATCTTTGGCCTTGCTCCTCAGACCGAAAGACAGTGCAACCACAGAATGCTAAGGAGATTCTGCACTTCAGCTCTGACCCCTAAACAGCAAAACTTTAGTTCGTCAATCCTGAAAGCTCTATTTACTCAGGGTAAAGCTGTGCTCTTTGTAAGAAAAATATACCTCTTAATGAACAAAGTGACTTTGAATTAGCCCTACGAAGCCCCCTCTCCCCTTCCCCAATCTGTACGGTTCTGAATTAGGAGCTTGTGAGGAATCTGTGGAATCCAGGGTCAGAAACGCAGTGGTCCTTTCCGATTCTCTCGTCGTTGATGTTGGGTTTTGTTTGTTTGTTTTTTAGTCTATGTACAGGATTCCATGTCTGCATTTCTTTAAAAAATGACAACGGCACTTAAACCTGACAGAAATGATGAAGCATTTGTATGTGACCAGTAAGAACCTCAGACACCAAGAAGAACACAGCTTTAGACCTTGGCAGTCTGGAGCCTGTCTAAAACGTCCCCTAAATTACTAACAGTCATTTTCTTTTTTTGTCCACCGCAATGCGCGCATTCCTTTCTGACCTTTAGAAAAGCTCCCTTTAGGATGGAAACAAATGTGGTCGGCTGGCGAGCGCCGCAATCGGACAGGACCAGGCTGGACCACAGGAGGCCGCCAGACTCCCTCGACGACTTTTCCAGTCAGGCAGAGTTCGCAACTCTTTCCCATCCCACCCCCAACTCTGTCCGTATCACAAAAAGTGTGACTCATCTCCGTCCAGACATGTCTGAATGTGACTTTAGAGAACTGAATGAACTCTGCGTAAACAGATCTTGGCAACTGAAGTCGTTAAAAAAAAATATAGCTAATATCGATCGTCACTGTCAGATCAAAACCTTGGATGTCCAAAATGGCAACTTTACGGAAGAACATTTATTGGAAGTCAAAAATATTTTAAATAAGTGGATTTGGAGCATTTCTAGGGGCCTGTTCTTCATGGAATTTGTAAAGAACGGTGTAAAGAACAACTTCTACAATGCTTCAGATTTCTCAAAAATGTTAAAATAGACATACAAGGTTTTTGTGTGACAGTGAGGATGTTTCTAATTGATTTTTCTTTAATTAAACAAATTTATTCAACATTTTTATTAAATTAAACAAATACAACAACTGACCAAATAACCTGACTAGGGTGAATAGGTTGAATTAGGCTAGATTAAAGTCATTCTTTTCTTTTTTTTTTTGCAATATTCGTTTATTCAGCATTTCTTTCTTCGTCACAAAAACTGCTGTAGGCCAGTGGTGGGCAGCTTCAGTCCCGGGGAGCCGGATTTCTGCACAGTTTTGTGCTTTTCCTGCTCAGGCACACTTGATACAATTTGCCCGTTAGTTGCCAGGTTTTGTCAGTGTGGTTAGAGTAGGGAAATCGCCACACTGTGCTTCAGCCCTCTGTACTCTACCCCTGCTGTAGGCCCTTCTTCATCTCTCACACTCTCACTCTCGTTAGAGCCAGGCATTGTTGGGAAAACCTGGACTGTTTCTTTAAAGCTGGAGAACCTCACAGCTGATGAATGTCTTCATCCTCCTCTCACGCATCTGAGCAAATCTCACGTCGTGTTTTCAGGCATCTGGCTGTTCAGCACAGGAGGATGCGACAGAGAAATGCTGGTGTTATATCCAAGCAAGTGAAATCAGCTTAAATCTGGTCAGATCTTGAGATTTTGAGATCAGATTTTGCTGTTAGAAAATGATCATTTTAGGCCATCATATGTAGTGAGGTTAAGACTTTTTAAATTGTTTTTTAATTGAAGGTCTTTTCTTAAGATGAGCATCTAAAACTAGACTATGTTCCTACCCAAACACTCGTCTACCCTACAGGAAGAAAAACATCCCTACTGAGATGCCTTTTCTCTTATAAGACTCTTTTATAAGAGTCACCTAAAGAGAAACTCTTGAGAACTTGACTGGGTTTATGATGATTTGACTTGCCAAGATCAGTCTATGTAGTGTGATATTCAGCGCTTATCAGTACCAGAGGCAAAACACATCTGCTCATAACTGCTTGTGTAGTGGGGTCAGGTCGATATCTGGTCTGAGTGGCTAATCATAGCCTTTGGTGAGGCTGCAGTGCTGAGTAGCCTTCTTACTACTTCTTTCTTATTTTGGTTTAAAGTTGAATGTGTTCTACTTGCTATACTTGTCATTATTGCCGCCAGGTCGTGACAGAGATGTACATGCAGATGCCGTGTGTTCTTACTTTTTAAGAAAAGGTCCATGTGTGTTCTGTTGCTGTTCTGGATTATCCGACGGCATCATCCCATAGACTGCCTTTACAAACACTCACCATAGGAAAATAGATATTGTAACTAAAAGAAACAACAGAACGTCTTTAATTCTGCTTAATGAAGAGATTAAACCAAGCTGTGAACCCAGACACAGGTCACAATCCTACAGTCCATTTGCCCTGCTCCCTTCTTTCGGTCCTTAAAACAAATCTGATTTATTAAAAAACGGTTTGTTTGTTTTTTTCTGTTCAATTAAACGCCGACCCACTGTCACCGACTCAATCAGCTGAAACAGTTGACTGAACTCAACTGAGCCTCTGTTGGAACAATCTTGTAACTCTGAGGGAAGGTTTTAAAAAAAATGTATGTTGAACATGTAAAAAAAAAAAAAAAAAAAAAGCTGGAGTGTTTTCACACAGTGCCGGTACACTTGCTGTACCGTTTTCAAGCTGAAATGTTACGCTTCGCCTTTCTTTCGAAGAACACGTCTCCATCCATGCAGTGTTGTAAAGTTGTGTTCTAAGATGCGCAGTATTCTGCTTGACTTTAACGAACTTTATCACAGGACCCGAGGGTTGGATCAGCAAGGATGCTGTGGCTTAAATAACAAAAGAAATGAGATTGAAAGACTTTATTACTGAAAAAGCCTTTCGGCCTCTGATGCGAAATGATGCAGAACATATCTCGTCTATTTTTGTTTCTTATTTTGTTTGTTTTTGTTTTTCATCAGTGTCCTGTTTGTACATTAACAATGCTTTGTATGTTCATATACTGTTTACCATGAACTCTCCTGGCGAAATAAAAATATATTTATTTTAAAATAAAGAGGTGTGGAGGTATTTGGACACTGTGGGTGTCTGTTTGTTGTACGTCCATAGAGGTGAGACCATAAAAAGTAAGCCGATTACTGGGAAACTGGGCTTCACAGGAAGTTCAACAAACCCCTGCGCACTTCGAAAATGTAGAAACCAGCAGCTCATTTATATTTCATGTTTATTTCCAAGTTCATCTCAAAAGGTACATTTGTCTCTTACTTTCAACAATTAAAATGTGCCAATTAAAGCACCGCAGTCTAAACTTCTAAAAGCTGCTTAGGACAAATACATTTCAATGAAAGAAAAACAAACTGTATATGTATAACAATAATAATAATAATAATAATAATAATATTAATAATAATAAAACGTGTAAAACAACTACACAGTAGAAAGCATTTAACTTCACAAAGAAAGAAAAATAAAACAGGGAAGGGAATAAATGTACAAAAGTCTGCAGAACGAAGGACAGAAGTTATACCACAAGCAGTTGTGTTTGCGTGTGTGTGTGTGTGTGTGTGTGCGTTGATACGCTGCCTAGTCGAACATGTCGTCGTCGTCATCGTCGTCAGACTCGGCAAAGTATTTGACCTCTTTCTTGGCACGGCCTGACCGGTCTCTGGCTGAGTCTATTCGACTGAAATTGCTACTGTTCATGTCATCGTCATCCTCGTCTGACGCTGGCTTCTTCGGTTTCTGCTGAGAAACGCACGACAACAGCATATCAGTATCACTATTAAATAAAATGTATTTAAATAATTTCTAGTTTTCTACAATTGTACAGAAACAGCACTGTGTACAATTCTTTGGCATGAGAAAAACATGTAAAACTATTTATATGGGCTGCATTCCCCTTTTTTTTAATTTATTTTTCAGACCATTTTGATATGACAATAAATAAAAGTAAAAGCATTTCCACAATGTTCTGTGGTGAATTTCCAAAAGATGCATAACACGGAATACAGTGAGATGATTTATATACTAAAAACAGTTGTGATTCGTTTTTTACGTTTTCCAACTCATCTTTATCTTTTAGAAAACAGGACAATTTTTTACTTGTGACCCTAAGACTGAAACACAAACTGGCTGCCCTCTCAGCACTAAAAAGATAAGTAAAACTGCCCATGAACACTGCTTACTCTGCTACTTGGAGTTTTTCCAGTTTTCTTCATGGGGCTGTACTCATCTTCCTCAGAGCCGGACGGCTTCCTCTTCCTCCCCCTGCCTTTTCCTGGGCTTTTAGTTGGAGTCTTTTTTGCCCCCGTGTCTGAGTCGGAGTCCCAGACAGAAGTGTCAGGCTTCTTGGGCTTGGCTGGAGTTTTCCGGGGCTTGGGTGCTGCTTCTGATGGCTTCTTGGCTGAAGGGGAATTAAACAAACATGTGTTTATTTTTTTATACTTACAGTCATGCCCGAAAGTATTCATACCCCTGTCAAAGTTTGACTTAAATTTACTTTTATTTAACCAGAAATTATATTTTTGCCTGGAAATGACACAGGCATCTCCCAGGAGATAACACGATGATGTACAAGAGGCATCATTGTGGGAAAAAATATTTCTCAGCTTTTATACACATTTGAACAAAAAGTGGCATGTCCAAAATTATTCATACCCTTCTCAATAATTAATAGAAAAGCCTTTATTGGCTATTACAGCAATCAAACGCTTCCTGTAATTGCTGACCAGCTTTTTGCATGTCTCCACTGGTATTTTTGCCCATTCATCTTTAGTGATGAGCTCCAACTCTTTGAGGTTCGAGGGTCTCCTTGCCATCACCCTGATCTTTAGCTCCCTCCACAGATTCTCAATTGGATTCAAGTCAGGACTCTGGCTGGGCCACTGCAAAACATTAATGTTTTTGTCTGCTAACCATTTCTTCACCACTTTGGCTGTGTGTTTTGGGTCGTTGTCGTGCTGAAATGTCCACCGGTTCCCAAGGCCAAGTTTCTCTGCAAGACTGCCTGATGTTGTTGTTGAGAATCTTGATGTATTGCTCTTTTTTCATGGTGCCATTTACTGCGATCAAGTTCCCTGGTCCATTGGCTGAAAAACACCCCCAAAACATTAGGTTCCCACCACCATGTTTGACAGTGGGGATGGTGTTCTTAGGGTTGAAGGCTTCTCCTTTTTTACGCCAAATGGTGCACACATCATTGTGGCCAAACAATTCAATTTTTGTTTCATCTGACCATAAAACAGAACACCAGAAGTCTTCTTCTTTGTCCAGATGAGCATTTGCAAAGGTCAAGCGGGCTTTTGTGTGCCTTTTCTGGAGAAGTGGTGTCCTCCTTGGCCTGCGTCCGTGGAACCCAGCAGTGTGCAGTGTCCGTTGAACTGTCTGCCTTGAGATGTCGCCACCAGCAGAGTCCAGATTCACCAGGATGGCCTTGGTGGTGATCCTTGGATTTTTCTTCACCTCTCTCACTATTCTCCTGGCCAGCACAGGTGTCACTTTTGGCTTCCGACCACATCTTCTGAGATTTTCCACAGTGCGGAACTTCTTGTATTTTTTAATAATACTTTGCACTGTAGCCACTGGAACTTGAAAACATTTTGATATGGCTTTATAGCCCTTTCCTGACTTGTGAGCGGCCACAATGCACAGCCGCAGGTCCTTAGTGAGCTCCTTTGTCTTAGCCATGACTGTCCACAAACCAACTGCAGAGAGCTGCTGTTTTTCTCCTGTTGAGTTGATTAAAACAGCTGTTCCCAATGAATCAGGGTAATTAGGATGCTTTAAAACAGCTTGGACTATTTGGAATGGTATAGAACTTTGGATTTTCCCATATACTGTGACAGTTTTCAAAGGGTATGAATAATTTTGGACATGCCACTTTTTGTTCAAATGTGTATAAAAGCTGAGAAATACTTTTTCCCACAATGATGCCTCTTGTACATCATCGTGTTATCTCCTGGGAGATGCCTGTGTCGTTTCAAGGCAAAAATATAACTTCTGGTTAAATAAAAGTAAATTTAAGTCAAACTTTGCCAGGGGTATGAATACTTTCGGGCATGACTGTATATACACACATTATACATATACACATATTTCAAACTTCAAATAAAGCGTCACAAAAGTTACTTAAGACTTAATGTGTTAAATGCAACATACATACATTATGATTTATGTAGCATTTTTACAAAGAGTACACCAACAGACAACTTTATTACTACATTATTGCACCATTGCATTATATTTATTATATGTTATTGTTGTGGAGATACCTGGTTTTTCATGAGAAGTGAAGTTGATACAACTTTACTTCTTAAAGTACCACTGCAAATTGTTCCTATGCAGAAAAGTACACTATATGCACAAAATATTGGGACCTATTAATTCATTGTTTCTTCTGAAATCAAGGGTATTACAAAGAGTTTATCCTGCTTTTGTTAAAGTATCTGTCTCTACTGTCCAGGAAAGGCTTTCTACTAGATTCTGTAGCATTGCTGTTAGGATTTGATTGCATTCAGCAACAAGAGCATTGTCAAGATGCACAAGTCAAGCCAAGATGTTGGCTGATCACCCACCTCATCCCCAACTCATTCCAGAAGTATTGGATGGAGCACCAACCATCATTCCAGAGAACACAGTTCCACTGCTCCACAGCTCAATGCTGGGAGGCCAGTAAGTTCATGTTTATCCTATTCTATTGCAATCCACAGGGACTAGACAAGCTGTGTGTGCGTGTGTATCTGCACATCTGTGTCAGCAATGCATGCAACATAAAGTAGCTGAGTGCATCAATTAAAAGAGGTGTTGACCAGTGTGTGAGGAGGGAATCCCTTGTTGCTGGTGTCGTGGTACCTTTCTTAGCTGGAGAAGGTTTCTCAAACGCTGAGCTGCTGGAGAAGGATGAGAATACTGGACCTCTATCATCTTCATCACTGTCTGACTTTGCTTCTAAAGGAAACACAGTTACACACAGATGTTGTTTCTATTAAAACAACATGCTGAAAATGATGCAGGGTCACTGTATCAACTCAGTTTGACTTATCTTAAACCCAGCCAAAAATACACCACATATCTGACATTTGAGATATTCAAAAATTATTTCTAGATGATTCCAGATACGTTTTGTAGATTATTATTATTTGTAGGTGACCCCAGACATTCTTAGATTCTTAACCTATTTCTAATACATAAAAAACATAGCAATTGTTTAAATGATTTACAGCGACCTTAATATTAAATATTAGATATATTAGTTGGTATAAGTACATCACAAACATACCACTGTCACTGCTTTTCTCAGAGTAGGCTGGTTTGGACGAGGAGAATACACTCTCTGTCTCTTTCTTCTTCTTGGGTTCTGGCGCTGAACTGTAGAACGAGATTATGTGTCAGTTCTCGCGCAAGCATCATCAAAACAGTCAGTGCGTTGCATGACCTTTGGGAGTAGGAACATGCCTGAAATCCCTCCTCCTCCCAATATAACATCCTATATAACATCCCATCTCTACCTTCAGTGTCCATGACAAAGTTTTCACACCACACAACCACCCTGTCCCCTCCCCTCCATAACTCATATTCCTCAGTCCTAGCTCCACTTATCAAAAGGGGTCTGGCTTTGTAGCTCAAAGCAGAAGCCAGGTGAACTCCAGCCCCCCCCCCCAATCTGAACCCTCAGATATCTCTCCCTCGTACAGTCATACATTCTCCTTCTACATATGCGATGATCTCAACATAAGTATGAAAATAAGTAACAACTGATGAAGCACATACGAGGTCAACTTCGGTTTTGGAGGGAATATATCGTCATCATCGTCTACATCATCATTGTTGTTCTGTGTAGTAGGAAAGCTGTCTTTGTACGAGTGGACTGGAGAAGCTGGTGCATCGTTCTCTTGTTCTTCATCACCATCATCATCATCTTCCTCTTCTGAGAAATCAAAGGTGTACTTTGCCTTCACAGCTATGAGAAGAACAGAACAGTGAGTCATTTCCATGCTGTAGTAAGTTAGAGAAGAATAAGCAAATATGAGAAAAACAACTTTATATGAAGACTGGTCTTTAACCTATCATTATGTTTCAGAGATAAACCAACAGTTAAACAATAGAGGGCTGTGTGGGTTTGGACAATGTACTGGCGCTCCTGTTGCACTGAGCTTACATCATACTGTGGTTTATTCAGCCAGAAACAGAGCTAAACTCAACACAGCAAAATGTAATGTAATGGCATGTAATGACTTATGTGCTTCAAATGCTTTTGGTATATGACATCAGGTTGCAGTGGCGCTACTAATCAAGGTGGTATCAGTGGAACAAATCCCATTTTTTGCCTAAAAAGGTATGGTTGATCAACACAGTTGATCAGTCAAGATATCTAGTGTATTAAATTAGCTTTTTTACATTTGCCACTTAAGATGAGGCTATGTTAAAAGTCTGTTAACCAAACAGATCCAGCTTCGTAGTTCCAGTGCAAAACTACAGAAGAAACCAAACATGTTAGCCTCACTGCTCCAGTGCAAAACTAAAGAAACAAGCTATCAAACATGTCTTGACTAATAAACTAAAATTAAATTTTTAAACTAACATCTGAATATTTCCAAACACTGGTAAAAACGCTCCTAAACCAGAGTTCAGATTTGTAACCATGCAATTTAAAGGAGAACGGTCAGATCAGAATGATATGAAAGTAACTAATCACTATGAGTACAGATATCAGACCCTTACAAACAATTTCCTTGTGAACCGTAAAGGCAGAAACATCAGATGTGAGTAAAAAAAAAAAAAAATAAAGCTTGCAATGTAAACACACCTGAGGCTCTTCTCGACGCTGTGTCTCTGGGAATGACTGGCTGCTCACTGATTTCTTCCAGGTCACTGTCCGATTTTTCTTCTTCATCGTCTGACCAGGGGTTCCTCTTTTTGGCCTTTTTGGCTGAGCTTTTCGCTGAGCCTGGAGTCTTTCTCTGTCTGGGAGTACCTGAAAGTAGAGCATTACAAATATCCATCAATCGTCTCCCCAGTTATTGGGTCTTCTTGTATGATTCTGCAATTTATGCTTCTGAATGAATCAAAATGAAAATAATAAAATAAAATAAAAATGAGCAGTGCAGGATAGTAACACTAATAGTGGTATAGATGGTAGGCTGCTCTGCACTAAGAAATGCTTTTACTATTTACCAGGTTCCTTTTTTTCTTTCTTGACACGTGGCGTTTTGGGTTTGGCTCCAGGGTTTGGCAGACCAGACGGAGAGATGAGAGAATTGTCTCCTGTAGCACCATTAGAGTCCACCGGACCATCATCATCAAACTCCATCTTTACTGCCAGGTCTGCATCACTCTGAAAGACACATTTATACCTCAGCACAGGCAATAAAATGTACAGCAGTATAAAACCTCTTATAATTACATAAGTTTTAAGAATGAATTAATGAATAAAACTTAATTAATATTACTAAATAATTCATACACCATGAACCAAAGTATTGGGACACCAGCTCATCCATTATTTCTATAAGTCTCTGGGAAAAAGGCTACTAGATTTTGGAGCATTGTTGTGAGAATCTGATTGCTTTCTGCGGTAAAGAGTTGTTAGGTGTGAATGTGGCATGATTATTAATTAATATTGGATGGAGCACCATCATTCCAGAGAACACAGCTTCACTGCTCCACAGTTCAATGCCTAGCATTAGGCACAGAACCAACAGGTTCATATTTATCTGCTCCAGATAGTCCTACTCTAATGGCTATTGTCACTACACAAGTACTACAAGGACTAGACAAGCTACTTCAAGTAGCTGACTGCATTCATTAGAAGGGGTGTCTACAAACATTCAAACATATAGTGTAGCTGTTACTGTAAATAATATGTTTTAAATTAATAACTAAAACTCAAGCCTGCAGTTTTAAAGGGTTAATGGTTTTCCACAAATATCTGGAACAACTTTTTCATTAAATTGTGCTTTACTGCATGGCTACGGGTGCTCCCCTATTCCAAAGACCTCACCTTCTTTTTTTTAGTCATCTTCTTTGAAGCATCAGCCTTCATTGCCAGTGTGATTTGGGGCTCCACTCTGCGGCCGAAGGGAGAGGGCATTGTTTCCTCAAGGTGAATCTTCTTCACTTTCGGCTTGCCAACCTTTCCTTTGACCAGCTTCACACCCTTACCCTGGCTGGCATTTTCTCGCTCCTGCTCCTCTACCCGCTGCAACATGGGGAAACAGGCAAATGTTTTTTATACATACACATGTCATATATACATATATATATATATGATGAAAGGCAGTGTCAAATATTTCCTATTACATATAATAATATCATGAATTGTTTAATGAACTGTTCTGGTCTGAAGCATTATTTGTCATCAACATCAATACTTGTCATCAAGCTTATCACACTATTTATGACACAAACAGTTGTGAAGCACAGAAAAAGTGGTGTGAGCACTCACGTCCAGTTCCTCAATAAAGACAGCCAGGTCTTCTCTCCACAGATCTTCTGAACATTTCATCTGCAATTCATTCAGTTCGCCTTTCTGGAGATACACGAACATACAAGAACATCTTTTTAGTTCCATATTGAAACAAATGACATTTAACAAACTCTTTACTCTTAACAGTTTTGCACCATATAAAAATCTGGAATACTAGGTACAGTTGCAGTAAAAAAGCTACATATGCAGTCTTCATTCGTCACAGCCCTCCATGGTTCTGCTAAATACTCTGGGTCCCTATCTTCCATCCTAATCATAATGTCAATATTCTTTTTCTTTCTTTAAATTCTCTTTTAATGAATTATACACTTCTGATAAACCTTGATTCATGTGTGATATGTGCTGTGCCATGGGCTAGGACAGTGCAACATGTCAAATCTCAACACATCTTTCAATTATAAGCATTGTACAAAATCATTTATTATAAATAGAAATATTAATCTGTGACCAAGACATCTGATACATTTTCTGCAGTGATATACCTTCAGATCTCTCTGTTTGAGAAGCTCATCCACTTTCTCCTTAGTCAAGCACCAGAGAGGCATGTTGAGGATGTAGTTAAAGTTGGGCCCTGATGAGGAGCCAGAGTCTACTGAGCTATCACTCTCATTGCCATCACGATCCTCTTCTTCCAATGCCTGTGAAAGGGAAGGAACAGAAAAATGAGTTTTTTCTTACCTAATGTATCATAAGCAATCCACATCCGGAACATGTGTATGGCCTGAATGAATTTCATTGTAAAATGGATTAGCACATGAAATTGGAGGTTTCTTTCTGTTTTTGCGAATTGCAGAAATCCATTTGTTTCTCCTCTCCTCAGCTTTCATCAGTCTGTAAGGACAGCTCTGACTTCATGCTGAATCTGTTTGTACAGTCAATCGCAAAACAGTTCTTTCATGATATTGTGTTTAGCGGCATTCACACTCAACACTAATGCTGCCACTCAGTGGGTGTGGCTGCAGTGACTCCTGACACCTGTGACGTCTTCTGCATACCCTCTACTCCAATGTTCCACAGCTCAATCCTGGGGGACTTTATACTTTTCCAGCCTTCACCTGGCAGTAGGCATGCCAGTAGGTTCATGTTCATCTGCTCTACAGAGTCCTTTTCTATTTGCAAAACTTTTCTAGCTCGACTAAACGAGCCTTGTGTGTGCATTTACACATATATGTCAGCAACTTAAAGTAGCTGAATGCATCCATTAGAAGGGGTGTCTGTTAACAATTGGTCATTTAGCATATGGATATACAGTTTGTGTTTTTTTTTTAATTGTTTACCTTCTCCTGGGCTTTGTTCCAAGCTGCCACTGGGTCAGATTCATAGCCCCTCTGCACCAGCATCCGGATCAGTTCTCTCTTACTCTTGTTTTCTAAAATGAATTCAAATTGTTTAAACTTACAGTGTGCAAATCATATGTGCTCTGTACTGCTGCAAAACAGTGTTAGTTTGACACGATTGTTCTGAGTAGGTGAGACAAACATCTATAATGGCTTTGAAAAGCACTCCAAGGCTTGTGCGAGGGAAGCTTAAAGTGTGGGCACATCAAACCATTTTAACTCTGCACCAAAATGGGATTTAGGTCTATTAATCTCAATCCCTATCAGAGGCACTCGACACAGGAAAACGCTAAATAAAAAACAGGTCTTTAAATTCTGCTATATACTATAACAGTACTTCTAAATTAACAAAAATATGCCATTCCTCTCACCAATTGAAATCTTTCCTTCAATCTTCTCCAGTACAAATCGTGCTTGGTTGGAGAGTTTTGCTGACTCTGCGCCCAGGCTGCCGACGAGCCAGTCCTTCCTCAGCTTGTAATAGTGCAAACGCAGCTCAAAGAACTCCTTCAGAATATCCTGCACAGACTCGTACCGCTTCAGACAGCCCATGTGATCAAACAGCACCTAGAGCACAAAGCCACATAGACAAAGAAAGAGAGAGATAGAAAGGACACTTTAACTTTCAGACTTTGAGAAAACTTATTCCAGACTAAAAAGACTCACAGCACAGAGAGTGTAGTACAGATGAGTCAATAAGTCCATGCCAAAACAAATTTTAAAGGCATTATTTCCACTTGACTTGAACGCTTCCCACAAACAGTGCATCTGCAGGCTTCCTCAAGTTAAATATAAATTTAAGACCATGCTTTAAATGTAATAGCTGTAGTTTAACAGTGCTTTACTGACAGACTACTGTCTCTGAACTGTCACACCTTAAACACATAAAAATATAAAAACTGTAGCATCGGGGTGTAGCTACTTCTTTGCATTTTTCATACTTTAGCTCCATTCATAAAATGGTTTTCTGATTATTTTCATGCTAAAGGTGAGGTTTACACATATATTTGTAACACTAATCATCAAATAACTGGTAATGATTAAAGAATTACCAGCTTGTTTTACTGTGAAATGGGTGTGCCACATACACAGGCTTCCCAGTAGACGAGTAAGGTTTAACTTATCGCTGGGAAACCAGATATTGTGTAAGTAAATGCCTCAAATTAATACATAAAAATGAATATGACATTTTAAGATAGCTTAAAATAGCACTCCTTCAGTAACTGAAAGCAATCCTCCATTAAAACAGCAATGCATCTTAGCTTAGCATCTAGCTTAACTCATTAGCTTGAGGATGCTCTCACCATTGAGTTGCAGGTGAGAGAAGACTGCAGTTTAAAGACTTTGTGAAGACCTGCTGCCTCAGCCTGGGCAAGCTTTTCCTCAGTCATGCGGACCACAAACTTCACTGTGGCATCTGTGTGGTACTCCTTATAGTCTGTGATAAGCGCTGGAGTCTTCTCTGTGCCCTGCAACATGGGCTCCAACACTGATTCCTTATACGCCTGCATTAAAAAAAAACAGGTGGTCAAAAGCTTGATGTCAATATGATATTAACTAGCTATAAATCAGTTGATTTTTCTAAAACTTCTTTTGACCAACAGATTATTGAAACAATCTAGTTATAGTCTAATAGAACAACTTGAATGTGGGGGGGGAGTTTACATAAAATGTGATTTTCACATAAACAGTCAAAAAGACTTCTCAACACAAATCTACCAGCTCTTAACATTTATAAACACGTGACTACAATGATCCATATTAGTGATGTCCAAAGCAAAACAAAAATGTAGACATTTATTTTTCTACATTATTTAAATACAGTAGCTGCTATGTACATTACGTGAACATTTACATTTATCACACAAAACAAGTCTTTTGCTACAACATCATCACTGTGAGAGAAATGTTGCTAATTAACTGCTCTGACGGAATAAAACACCTGTTCATACCTGAGTCCAAGTGCGAATCGGAAGCTCTGTGATTTCAACGGTGTTCTTATCCAGAACAGAGATCTCACCACTGACCATATACTGGTTCTGCCCCAGTTCATGAATTACTCCTTTGAAATTCTTATAGCTGGGCAGCTGAGCAAGGACAAACAGAAAATGACAGAATATTCACAGTTGGTACACCAAACAGCAATCCACCTTGTACATTAAAGGTAAGGGATACATTACTAAGCTGTGTAAAACAGCCAGCAAATTGTCAGTTTGGAAACACAGCAGGCTTTTACCATTGGCAATTTTGAAAGAGCAAATGTCTATAAACTTTTGGACGCATATAGTAAAATGTTAACTGAGGCTTTTACCATAGGCAAAGGGTCCTGGTGGTCAAGCATGCGGTTGATGTTGTTGACAATTTCTCGTGGGTCATAATTGGAGATCTTGCAGGCCCATCCAGTACCAATACCCTCAGCCCCGTTGACCAGCACCATGGGGATGATGGGTATGTACCACTCCGGCTCCACCTTCTGGTTGTCATCATAAAGGAACTTCAGCAAGTTTGAGTCTACAGCGGGGAAAAGCAGTTTGGCTAGTGGGCTAAAGGAAAATGAGAGAGAGAGAGAAAGAGAGCGGTCATTAAAGTTTCCTTTTAAATCCATATGCATCAGTGCAACTATGTGTCTGTAACAACTGTAATTATATTGTAGACTGTATGTAGACTATAGTAAGCACACACACACAAACACACATATACAGACACACAAATGTGCAGAGACTGACTGACCTGAGCATGGTGAAAATGTAACGAGGGCTAGCTGCGTCTTTGCCTCCATTAATACGTGTTCCAAACTGACCAAGGGGCTGCAGGATGTTTATGTTGTTGCTGCCCACAAAGTTTTGGGCCAAGTTCACAATAGTCATCATCAGAGCTTGCTGTAGACAGAAAATATAATCAGTAATTCAGCTGTTGAGTTTTTGTAAAGCTCATAAAATCAACAGATTCTACAACATACTGTAAACTGTTTACTGTAGAGTAAAATAATCTAACCACTTCTTCACATGTCTAGATCACAATTAATGTTATTAACATCAGATGTTTTGTTTCAAACACAGCTCACCTCGCCATGATGGTACGCTGACATCTCTGCTACTGAGCCAGCCAACTGAGCCACCTTCACCTCCCTCTTATCATTTCTCTTCATACAGGTAAACAGCACCTTTCTTTGACCTGGCTTTAGACCTGCACACAGATAAACAGAACAAGTTACACCTGAAATTGTAGTAAATTGCATATTAGTAGACTGTATTATTATTAAATCTATTATTCTGAATTCTGATTCGAAAATACATGCACACAAAATATATCTATATCTAAGTTGATGGAAACTTAATAAAAAGGTCAATTTCTTCTGCCAAAGGCAGAACAGCAGTGTAATCACAGGAAGAGCAGAAATCAAATGTCAAAATGTCTAAAACTAAACTGCTAAAAAAAACATCCATAAAACACAGGAGACCCACCATCAACAAGGGACGGAATGGATCTCTCATTGTCGGAGTTGGAAAAGAGAATCAGCTCTTTGTTGATGAAGTCATTGTAGGACAAGTGGCGTGTTGAGGTGCCATAGAGGAATTGCTGCAACATGAAAATTACAGTTTGTTCACAAAATGAGTATATTTTCAGTAACCTTAAAGGCAGTGTTTAAAAAAACAAGCAACAGTATCAATACCCTGGTTATTACAAACTTGCTGTGTCTTGTGCTCACTGAAAGTGCTTTAGATATTATTCTTCACACTTGTGAATGTCATTTTCTCCCAGTCATCCATTTAGTATAGGTACAATAAAGGCAATTGACTGTTGAATGTAAATCTGAATGTGCCTCACCTCAGGCAGCCCGTGCATCCTTCTCTGGCGTCTGTCTTCCATGAAATTAGTCAGCCATTCTTTTCTGTCATCTGTCTTTTTCTTGCTGAAGGCCTGCACAGAAGAGAAAGGAGAGACACTAGTACCCCACAGCTCTGATTAGGCTTACATATTATTAATTAATTAGACCCTTTATTACATGAATAGACACTTTATTATAAGGCTGATGCAGACATGGTATTGGCGTTTTTTATAGGCTATACTATATTATACTATATAGTATTATAGAGTACTATAGAGTATACAGATATATTACTCTACTATTTCTGCTAGTAAAACCAATATTCAGTTCCCACATTGTAGCCAGAACGCCCACTTAATCACACAATGCCACCAGTGCTGTAAGGGCGAAGATTAGCAGGTGCTTACTGAAGCGACTGACTGGCATCACCACAGAGTAAACAGGGGGGTATCCTACCTACCCAAAGTGAGTGAGGCCAAATGTGCTTTCTCTGACTCCAGGTCATGGAAGGCTGTGGCATTACCATTACCATGTAAAATTAATTAAATTTAGACAAGCTATGCAAACCTACTTTAGCACAACCTCTGCTGTGCCTCCCTTTTTAAAATGTGTTTTATACTCATACATAATCCAATCCGAGTGTCTAATTAATGATTTTGATAAGAATCTTACATTAAAACACTGCAGCAAAATGATTTTACTTTTAATATATGCATGTCGGCATATACATACAATTAGTTTTGTTGTCAACAGATTACATTATCCTTTTATCCAAACTGTAAGAAGCATGTTAATCAGTACCCTGTTTATTTCTCTTGGTTTTTAATATGCTGTCACAGAATCGATTTACTAAAATGTGATCCTGAACAGGTTTAGATAAGGACATCCCTACTTGCAAGGCCACTTTATCCGCATGCTGCTTGTGTGCTAAATGTGAGTAAATGAGTGAAATAGAAGCTTTTAAACATTAATATAAATACTAACCAAAGTAATGGCAGCATCATCCTCTGTGCCTCCATACTTGAACATAATCCGATGCCTCTCCATGTCAGCAAAGTACTCCTTTGCTTCTTTGCTTGTGCTGGTACCCAAACCTACAGAATCACACCCACACATTCAACACAATTATGTATAGATCTGGAACAGCCAAGCGACTGCCATTTCAACATTTTCTTTTATATTTACTGAAAAAAACAAACCTTTGTAGTACTTTATGTGCCATGTTTTGTAATTCTCTGTTTGTTTCTTCCACTCTTCAAATTCTGGAATGCTGTAAAAGGGAATTTCCTGTTTGTTCTTGCTGGCCTGTGCACAGAGTAATCGTTATTTGACAAAAAGAACCATTAAATGTACAACACTTATTTTAGCCATTGCAATCATGTATGTGGAATGGGGTGTGTTTCAAATGACAGGCTGAGGTTCATACTTTGACGATAGGGGTGATGAACTCCTCCAAAAACGTGTGTTTCAACAGGGAAGGCCAGTTATGATGGAAGAAGTTGATAAGCAGCCCCTTAATGTGGGAACCGTCTTGATCCTAAGAACACCAAAATAGCATGATTACTACAGCAAAGAAAGCTTTGTGTTTTATAACAGAGATACAGGTTGAAAATGCATTTGCTTTTGCATAAAGAAAAAAAGAAAAGCAACTTAAAATGCCAAAAAATATAACCCACCTGATCAGTCATGATCATGATCTTGCCATAGCGTAGAGATTTAAGTGACTCCGGGTCATCATAGCTCTTCTTGTACTGCAAGCCCACAATCTTAATAATGTTGTTGATTTCTGCATTCTCCATGATCTACAAATAGAAGAGAAAATATCCATGCCATGTATGTGAACGTCAAAATCCCTGAAAGCGTGACATTATGCTGTCACAGATACATTATGTGTCTAAAAGTGTTCAATTGCACAACCACAGCTTTTTATAATTAAACAGGATGCTCTGAAACATCTCTCACTCATCAAGCCGAATGAATTTATCAAAATATATTTAATACCTTGACAATTAGCTGAATTTGCTGAGAACTATACATCCAACATTACTGATCACAAGAATGGTCTTTTGGCTGAATGCAACGAAACCCTTACAGCAATGTTTTAACTAGTGATGTCACAAGAACCATTACTTTAGTGCCAAGTCGATATCAAAATTAAAAAAAATATGGCGTATTGGTTTTCTACAATATCAAAGGTACGTGAGACTGCATCATCTGCCGTGGGCAGAATTATAACTCTGCATGTGTAGCCAACATCTGATGCAAAAGGGAGAAGATGAACGCTGTAATGTGCGTCAGTAAGTGCAGGTGAGGCAGCTGGTCCGCTGCGACTCATAACCTGAAATTTTACCGTTGTTGTTTGTGAATTGCATTCAGTAAGGCAAACATTCGCTTGTTTAGGCTAAAGCTGAAATGGCTCATAACCTGTGATATTGGCACGCTGTATGTGCAGCAAACTTTGTGGATTTTTAACATTAGAAGCACTGTGTTGGTTTCATATATTTATAGTGCAGTTCCGTTTGGTGGTAAAAACACTGCTGATTCTTTATACTTGAAAGCTGTTGTTGACATAATGAGCGCTAGATGGCACTTCATGGTTATATGCCACTGGACTTAAGACACTAGGAACCAGGTCGGTGCTCTTCTTGTTTTTAACAGGTTGCCTGTTTGCTGGGCACCACAATAGAAATGTTATGCCACCATAAATTTGATTTGGTTTGGTTTATTTTTTCTTATGGTATCAAAATGATTGTATGTATGGCATGGGTCCTGACTACCAAATTTCAGGGAATGGTGATATCCCTAGTAACAGCTAGCTCAAAGCCTTTACAGAAAAGAAGAGGCTGTAACTGCAGCAAAGGGAGGGGCAGGGGAAATTTCTATCATATCTAAAAAAAAAAAAAATTGAGAAGCAGGTATCTATAATCCTCCAGGGCCTCGGAGCTCACCTGTTTGTGTGTGGCTTCTCGAACGTTGAGGATTTTGCCTCTCAAGGGGAAGACACCGTAGCGGTCTCGTCCAATCACACCCAGTCCCGAAACAGCCAAGGATTTGGCCGAGTCTCCTTCAGTCAGAATCAGTGTGCACTCGGACGAGTGTTTTCCACCTTACAATAAGAGACAAGAACGTCAAACTTTCATTTTTAAAACTCATTTTCATGTCATGTAAAGCTATAACATAAAATAGAAATAATTCAATATTAAATAAGAATATTGCAACGTGATGCTAGTGATGGACTTGCTCAATGATAGGTGGGGTGGTGGAGTGTGAAGATGAAAGATGAAGCATGACATTAATAATTATTTTTTTCTGGCAGCTGGTGCATAGTGACTGGACACATTTAAGATGTCATGGCAATTTGACAGACGTTGCAATAGCAACAAGAATTATGTTTTTTCACATATTCAATCATATGCTGGATGATGATTAACAGGGACATGAACTTATAAAGAATTTTATTTTCAAATCAAGATTTCAATAGAAAAACGACAAATCATCCAGCCCTGTCTATCAGCACTCTTGCCCTTGGCATAAACACTGTGTGATCTCTTATATACAAGGCATGACAGATGAGAGATGATTCAAGAGGAGCTTCTAAGCTGTCTGAACCTACCAGCATCGTTGGCATCATCAAGTTTTGGGATGCCTTTGATCTTGCTGTGTTTGACCGAAGAGCACTTTTTATTCAGCTGTGTCTGAGCCTTGAACTTCACCCAGTTCAGAATGCTCTCCACAATGCCGCAGTTAGTGGCCTGAATGGAAATAAGAGACCTGCTTGATACTTTCATCGTTTGAACTTTGCATGGTAAAAATTTAATATTTTAACAGCATTAACAATGCACAGGTGAACAAAATACTAGAGGGTAAAAACAATAACTTTCCAATTTTATAAGTGGAGCAAACTAATAATCAAGACAGTCATGTTTCTTATAGCAGTGAAAACACAAAAATATGCAGAGCACTACTCTTACCGCTCGTATGAATTTTTCAGAGAGAGCACATTTAGAGCCAAAGCTTTTGGTCTGAAGTGTCATGTTCTCCTTGGTCTGAGAATCAAATGTCGGGTTCTCAATAAGAGCATTTACAAACACCCAGATGTGGTTCTTCACCTGAAATAAAAAAGCCCTGATTTGGTTATGGAGCTGTAGCTTCACTGGGGTATTAAAATGAGACACATCAATTAGAATATGAATGCTTAAAGGAGGGGATAACATGACAATAAACCAAAACATAGTGTTCTGTCATCAAATGCTTGAATTTTAGCGTTTTAGTCTTTACCTCACACAGTGAGGGGTGCTTTGGTCAGGTCACAGCTTACTGACTAAATTACTATATTTTAGGGAAGTGTATGCTGGGCACTTAAGCAGATGTTCAGTTCAGTTTTTGTATACATATTTACATAAATGTTTGTTGACAGGCAGAAACACCCTCAGTGAACACAATACAGCTCAAATAAAATATCAATAAGAAGTTTAAAAAATATATAAATAAGATATAATTATATATATATATATATATTATATAAGATAATTCTTTATAGTAAAACCTGACACTGTGAATTTCCCCACTGTGGGACTAATAAAGGACTATGTTATCTTATCTTATCTTAAATGAAAAGGCCAATTAGTGTTATCATTTTATGCAACTGATGTATCTACAAGTCTCGTAAATGACAAATTGTGTGCATTTGTAATAGTCGAGGACATACCTAATTAGGACATACCTAATTATTTTACAATAACAGTCACTGTAAAGAAATGTGATATTTACATAAACTGTGCTATAAATTGTGAAATGTATGTTTCAGCATCTTTGTTGACCCAGCGTTCCCCATCAAACCTGAAATGGTTTCACTGAGACGCCGGCTTTATTCTTCTTCTTCACCACCTCGATCAGTTTCGCCACAATTTGGTCCACAACGTAATCAATGTGCCTGCCACCCTGAGAGAGGCAAAAGTTCACATGAATTGAAACTTTAGAGGTAGCTTCAGCACCATCTAGTGACCAGAACACATGACAATCGTCACGGTCTGAGCATTAATATAAGAGCACCTGAATATGACTTGTAACGGTTAAACTGTCAGTAACATCTAAAAAAAAAAAAAAAAAACACCTCCTTCTAATTTCTGGAACTAGTAGTTTGCATAAAAATGCAGCCAGCTGCTTGTTGAAAGGCTATTATTATGATACAAGCGAGGTTAACAACCCTGCCAGCAGTGTCTGTGGCCAGGTGTTTTTGGATGTAACTGTGTTCACACCATATCCACTTCATTGCTGTATTAGTGTAACTGACTGACACTGCTAGGCCAATTGGACTAATAATACTCATATTCTAAATGTAAAACTAGTACATAACGATTAAATTAGACAAAACACACTACTTATTGTACTTATTACTTATTATAAGTGTAATCACCTCATTAATTAGATTAAAAGTGATTTAATTAGTATTTGTTGTCAGTGATTTACTGATGATCCTCTTCACTTTATATACAGATATTTACAGTGTCAAGAAATGAACCCAACACTGATTACAGTTCTCACAGTTGCAGATTTCTAATTAGATGTAAATTAAAGATCACATATCTGTAATCAGACCAACAATATAACTACCCTCTTTGGGGTGGACAGGCTTAATGTGGCGCTTCAGATACCTTGGTAGTGGCGATGCTGTTGACAAAGCTGATCTGCTGGAAGCCCTTCTCGCTCATGGTGAGACACACCTCCCAACGCTCATTCACAGACTCGTTTACCACTTTCAGAGCCACACCTGTCTCATCCAACTTGTCCTTCACATACAGATCAACATAGCTGCGGAAGCCATTCACCTGCAGCAAAACATCAGGTATTGCATATATAATTTTCAGTGAAACAACTACCCATATTGTTAAATTTAGCAAATGAATTGCAATTCTGCAATTATTACAATGGACACATGAAATTTGACCCGGGATGTCCAAATTGTTTCTATATACATAGACAAACTACACAGATCTAGATCTTTTAAAAAATGCAAGTGAAGATCAGCACACAGGATGTTTCATGTTTAAACCATCAAAACTCTAAAACACATGCAGGGGCATTTTAACCCATCAGTTGCTTGAAGGAAACGTCAAAACCACAGCAACACCAGCTGCCACTGACTTCCCCAAACATGCTGTTTACATACAACTACAACAAGTCTAGCTTCTTGTCATTGTGACAAGTTGTGATATTAATTCTAATGAGTTTAAGATCATTTGCCAAAGCCAGATTTGTCAAAGTATCAAAGGATAGCCCAACAGTGAGGACAGTTCATTATAGCTTATGCCACAGCAAGACAGACTGGTCTATCCTCATGTGACTCAGAGCCTCTGGATAGCCAAGATAAGCTGCAAACACTGATAAGGTGTTGATAATCATTGGCAGCATGCGGGAATTGGGCCAGCAAGATTACTGGCTACATTACTATATGTCACAGACAGATTAACCAAATAATTGAACAGAAAATATGCTGATGGCAAAACAAAGGACTGTTTATGTACTATAAATTATCCAAATCTACAACTTGCCTTATTATGAGTGACAAGAGGGCCTGACATGAAGCCCAACAATAAATGTTAAATTATAGATACATATACTGAGGTGTAGCTTACAGGCAGCTTCTTGCCGTTAAGAACGACTTTAACACCCTTGCAGGAGCCAGCCACGTCGTAGGCTCTGCGCGTCAGAAGAGCCACAATGTCTTTATCCAGTTTCTCCATCTTGAATTTGGCGAGGTCGGGCTGGAATGTAACGCAGGTGAAGTCGTCCCCGTCAAAGTGTTTGATCTTGGGATCGCTGGTTTTTGTCATGTTGTTCTGCCATGTCTTTTAAGGGAAGTGAGAAGCATGACATATCATCAGTTAGTGAATTAAATCTGTTTTTCTTATTATTATTACTGTTGTTATTATTATTAAACGAAGAACTTTTAGAGAGCAGAGTGGATTGGTCAATAGATTTTATGAAAGATTTATAGGTGTGAACGATACTGAATAGTAAGTAAGAAACTCAATATATTCTGACACTGCCATGACTTGATGAAAAACAGTTTAGATAGATTCACTAGACACACAGCTAATTTCAGCTAATTTCAGTTTAAACAGTCACAGCAACTTTTTTTTCATCCTCATATGACTGAAAAGCTTGGATGGACAAGATCAGTCAGACAGAAAGCTTATCTTGTGCACAATGTTGTACACTCAACTGTCAAATGAACTGTTCCTTGAAACCCCACATGAAATGTGTACCCAAAGCTGTTAAACTGAGGAGCCTGTGTGTTCAAAGCTTTATAATGCAGATCCACCACCTCTTACAGAGAAGTGCTTGAATTATGCAAACCCATTAAAACCTCTTATACAAATAAAAATCCTCAGTGCCTCCTTTCCAAGTACTTACCTACACTGGTCACAGAAAGCTCTATAAAATTGGTATGAAACAAATATTTCTGACATCCCATTTCATGCAGATGCTTGCAGTTAACTCAAACTGAGCAATGATTATTTCAGCTAAATCAAAGTTGTTGACAGTACCTGCTTAAAGCTGTGTTTGTACTCTTTGCAGGCCGTCTCCACTGTGAATTTAGTACTGAATATATTGCAGAGTTTAGCACCGTACCCATTCCTTCCACCTGGAGAGGACAGATAAGACATCAGAGTTGAAAGGGAAAAAACTGGATTGCCAGAGCAAAGCTGCAAAACTTCAAGTCATACTGCAGAAAGCACATAATGTATGTAACTGTGAAAATATATTTTACTTCTCACTTAGGCTGCACATAGCTCACATACAATGTAGCATATTCACATGAGGGCCTGAACCACACAAAAATAGTAAACAACACCAATACTTATTTTATTTAATAGCTAATTATAAATCTAAAAACATCTGATATCAGTCACTGTATTTTTCACTATATGATTATTCAACTGTTTTACTATGTTTTACTATGATGGTATGATGGTGGGGGTAAAAAGTGCTCTCTCGTGGCCCCGGCTGCTGAAGGCTAGCAGCATGACAGGGATTCAAACCAGCAATCCTCTGGTCAAGAATATAAACAATGTGAGTGGAGCAAACTTTTTTTATTTGCTGTTTTGCCGATTGTTTTTTAATGCTAAAGCGTAGGTTTGAATTCATTCAACAACATTCTTCCAAGATACGGCTTTGGTTAAGTTTCACAATTTCAGTCGGAATTGCTGCATTATGGTTACAAAGGTGTACTTCACATCACTTGAGCTTCCAAGTAACACAGCTGTCTGTCTGAGGTTTCACCCTACTGTCAGGACAGTGGTGATGCAACATACATAAAACCGCTCCCTCTACTTTTTATCATTACCAGTGGTATTGATATACTGGAAGGGCTCTTGTATACTGATCTACAATACAAAATTATATACAATTAAAAATGCTCACTGCTCATCACTGTTCTTACTCTCGAATTACTTATACATATGGGCACAGGTGTTTGATGTAGCTCTTTTAGTTACCTGTGACTTTTTTCTCATCGTCGTCATAGTTGCTGGACGTGAGCAAGTGTCCAAAGATCAGAGCTGGGACGTACATCTTCTCCTCTTTGTGCTCCACCACTGGGATTCCTTTGCCGTTATTCCACACAGAGATGGTGTTCGACTCCCTGGTAAAAACAAAACAACAGATGTAGAAGGCAAATTGTACCGTAAGTTTTGGTGGAGTTGAGCTGTTTTTTTCTATTTTTAGTCCATATACACTGGATGTTTCATTTACATTTACATTTACGGCATTTAGCAGACGCTCTTATCCAGAGCGACTTACAAAGTGCTTTGCTATTTACCCAAGAAAACCTTAGCTAGTTAGAATAGACTAATAATACAAAAGATACCTCCAAGCTTAGACATTACTAAACACAATACAATAAGGCGACCATAGAACTATTCGTCCAAGTACTCTCTGAAGAGGTGGGTTTTCAGTCTGCGTTTGAAGACAGCGAGCGACTCGGCCGTTCGGACACCCAGGGGCAGCTCGTTCCACCACTTTGGTGCCAGGACAGAAAAAAGCCTGGACGCTTGTCTTCCGCGGATTTTGAGGGATGGGGGGTCGAGCCGAGCCGTACTTGAAGCTCGAAGGGCTCTTGGTGCGGATCGGCTTTTGACCATTGCCATCAGATACGGAGGGGCTGGTCCAGTCTGGGCTTTGTAGGCCAGCGTCAGGGTTTTAAATCTGATGCGGGCAGCTACTGGAAGCCAGTGGAGAGAACGCAGCAGTGGAGTGACATGGCTAAATTTTGGGACATTGAAGACGACCCGTGCCGCTGCATTCTGGATGAGTTGCAGGGGCCTGCACATGTCTACAGTTATGCTGAAGGCAAAGTAGGGCCAGTTACAATTACGCATAATCGCTCGGTCAGAAATCTTTTAGATGATCACAACGGTTTAAGCTTAAACAATTTGTCCACTACAGGTTTGTATTTTGATAGTGGCATACAAAGATCAACAATGACAATTAAATTGTTAATCATAACTATTCATATAGCAATTAATCATCATCTGAAATATCATAGACTACATTATTTGTAGTCTAAATTCCTTACCACTTTAAAATGACAGGTTGTATTTTTTATTGCTTCAGATTGCTTCAGGAAGTCAGGGCAGTATAAATGAGATGGTGTATGGATGTGGATAACAGGCGGGTGTGTGTGTGTGTGTGTGATGGGGGTGTGTGGGGGGAACGTGTGTGAGGGTGGGAGAGAGAAGGACATGGGCCTGTTTGAGCAGTCGGCTGAAACTCGCTGGAGGTGAAGCGAATGTGAAATGAGCTGCCTGCGTGCCAGACATGCTCTCATTAGGACACTCCCAGCTACATCAGCCTCCCCCTGACCCGTCTCTCCTCCACCACACTCTTCTTTTATTCACTCCATCTCCTTTTTTTTTCTCCTCCACTGAGCTTCTCCTTCAAATCACCCTCTCCTTTGACTGATAATAAATTCCTCCATTAAATTCTTCTAATCTTTATACTCACACTTTTCTCCCCCACCTCCCACCCTCTGTTATTCCCTCACTCCACCTATCTCTTCTCTTCCTTTTATTAGTTCCCTTTTCTTCTCTCCATGCACCATGTTCATCCTGTTAAATCTCACTGCCCTGTAAACAACACACACGCACACATCCCTTCAGCAATATCAAGCGCTAATGACACAGACACCACATGTTAAAACACTGTGTATGTTTACATGTACACAGTTATGTAGAAATTAGCCAATCGTTTATTTAACACATTTATAAGCACCCTGGCCTAGCAAGAAACCTCAAGGTCTACACAAGTCACCCAATAATTGCAGTTCCTAAATACATACAAGCAAGTGAGATGTTCTGCAGCAGTTTTTTTAAATGACTCATTGTACTGACAAATACACTGTATGACAATGTAAGACAATGTTTATTGTCTCCCCTCCTAATGAATGCCTTCACCTTGTCTAGTTCCTGTAGAAAAGCACTGCCAATAGAATAGGACTCTCTGGAGCAGATTAACAGGGACCATGCCTATTGGTACTATGCCTAATGTCAGGCATGGGCTTTAAAGGGGTATAAATCCCCCTGGCACTGAGCTGTGAAGAAGTGGAACTGTGTTCTCTGTAAAGATGGTGCTCCATCCAATACTTTTGGGAAGTTGGGGAGTTGGGAGATAGGGTAGGGTACTGATTGGCCCTGCCCTCAGAAACACTCCTGTCACTAAAAGCAATCAAATTCTCATAGCAATGCTCTAAAGACTTACCTGGGCAGTAGAGACACTCCAAAAAAAGCAAGAGAAACTATTTTAATACCCTTGATTTCAGAAGAAGCAATGAGTGTGACAATTGGTCACGATTGGTCTATATTTACCTGCAGCTACATGTAACAATTGCTTCCCACCACCAACCAACACAGCCCAAAGGCTTATTCACACCACAAAAAAGTGGGTCCAAATGCACCTAGACCAATTTTAAAAAACAGTTACGTAAAGTCGCTGTACTCACCCCCCCCCCCCTTATTCATGCACCTCTATATTTTCTTTAATCTCCACATTTTCATAGTCAGCATGCTGCTTGTCATAAAAGCTTTTGTGTTCTGCTACGAACAAGATGATTTGTTCTGCCACCGTCCTGATGATCTGCAACTATGACAGCGGAGCTATGATTGGTCAGCCTAATTTTAACGCACCTGAACACAGAAAAAGAGCAGGCTCTAACTAAAAAATCACTGTGAAAATTGCAGCGTAGCAGTCTGTCAGTTTAGAACCGTGTTGGTGTGAAATATATCATTGATATATGTGTTTTCCAAACGTGATGTGCATTTTTTTGCCCAGAAAAGGCTTTAACAATGCCCAAACACCCAAATCCTGGGCTTTCAAATGAGTGGATCAAATATTCTGAAAGACCAAAAAGCACTGATTTAAAACCAATTATTAAATCAATCCCACACACAGTTATAGCCTGTTGGAGACAGCAGAGGGACTAAACAGCGTCTAGTAAAACAATGTCTTCTTAGGGCAACTGAATTCCATTGAATGAGTTGAAATGAAAAGAGTGCATTTGACCATATAGGTTATAATGGCTATTTATTAGTCCTGGTAAATGAGTAAATGGTGTGTATTAATGTTAACACAGTTGCATGATTACAGAGGTGTTTAATTTCATCCCACCTTCAGACATTTACACTGCCACGGTCCTACAGCTTAGGCCTACCTAAAACCTACCAGCCACAACATCCCAACCACAGCAGACTCCTGTGTGTCCCCAGCATCCTCTTGGAAAACCAAACTATGGTCACCCTACTGTAAAGTTAACTGCTGCCTAGCCAGTAACCAGTGCCAAAATCAGATACGTGTTGTATTACTACTGTGCGTGCCTTAATTAAGTACCAGGGCAATGCACACAATAAAGAAATATTATCAAAGACAATGCTGCAGCAGAAATACTGCTTCCAGCCTTCTCCAAGCACACCGAAGCAGCAGGAAACCCTTGCAAAACATCATGAAGAGCTCCAGGGACTCATGCACCAGAATTACGAAGATGGCGCAGGATCATTGGGCTATTTCTGTGCATTCTCATAGCTCCCCGCTGCTGAAAGGGTTATGACCAAGCCGCTGAAATGACAACGCATTCCCTTAATAAGCCACTGTGGCACAGCGAGCTGTCATCATTTTTTATTTAGCATGAGAGCATAGAGAATAGACCAGCAGGCCATGGAGATGACTCATTAAGTGGGCGCACATTGGCTTATGGACATTTAAGAGTGAATAGGCGGGAATTCCTTCACGTTTTGACAGCATTGTAGAAAAGGGGCTGCTTGCCCTGTACTCACGGATCGATGGTGATTTTGATGGAGGACATGCTCTTGTCCCTTTGCTTGTTATCAGCTGCATTAACTGTAAGGAGGAGAGGAAAAAAAGAAAGTATTACAAAATGCCCAGCTATGAATAAGCCACTTCATTAACCCTATCAAATCTATATCTTAGATATATCTTACCTATATATCAATATCTTGTAGCAGGCTATTTGTATTTAACTCTAGTAACTTTAACTATTTAAAATCACCTTTTCCAAGAGTGTGCATGGCTATGTTAGTCATTTCATAATTGGTCAGTGGATTTGTTGGATGTACTGCAATATATATACAGTCATGCCCGAAAGTATTCATACCCCTGGCAAAGTTTGACTTAAATTTACTTTTATTTAACCAGAAATTATATTTTTGCCTGGAAATGACACAGGCATCTCCCAGGAGATAACACGATGATGTACAAGAGGCATCATTGTGGGAAAAAATATTTCTCAGCTTTTATACACATTTGAACAAAAAGTGGAATGTCCAAAATTATTCATACCCTTCTCAATAATTAATAGAAAAGCCTTTATTGGCTATTACAGCAATCAAACGCTTCCTGTAATTGCTGACCAGCTTTTTGCATGTCTCCACTGGTATTTTTGCCCATTCATCTTTAGTGATGAGCTCCAACTCTTTGAGGTTCGAGGGTCTCCTTGCCATCACCCTGATCTTTAGCTCCCTCCACAGATTCTCAATTGGATTCAAGTCAGGACTCTGGCTGGGCCACTGCAAAACATTAATGTTTTTGTCTGCTAACCATTTCTTCACCACTTTGGCTGTGTGTTTTGGGTCGTTGTCGTGCTGAAATGTCCACCGGTTCCCAAGGCCAAGTTTCTCTGCAGACTGCCTGATGTTGTTGTTGAGAATCTTGATGTATTGCTCTTTTTTCATGGTGCCATTTACTGCGATCAAGTTCCCTGGTCCATTGGCTGAAAAACACCCCCAAAACATTAGGTTTCCACCACCATGTTTGACAGTGGGGATGGTGTTCTTAGGGTTGAAGGCTTCTCCTTTTTTACGCCAAATGGTGCACACATCATTGTGGCCAAACAATTAAATTTTTGTTTCATCTGACCATAAAACAGAACACCAGAAGTCTTCTTCTTTGTCCAGATGAGCATTTGCAAAGGTCAAGCGGGCTTTTGTGTGCCTTTTCTGGAGAAGTGGTGTCCTCCTTGGCCTGCGTCCGTGGAACCCAGCAGTGTGCAGTGTCCATTGAACTGTCTGCCTTGAGATGTCGCCACCAGCAGAGTCCAGATTCACCAGGATGGCCTTGGTGGTGATCCTTGGATTTTTCTTCACCTCTCTCACTATTCTCCTGGCCAGCACAGGTGTCACTTTTGGCTTCCGACCACATCTTCTGAGATTTTCCACAGTGCGGAACTTCTTGTATTTTTTAATAATACTTTGCACTGTAGCCACTGGAACTTGAAAACATTTTGATATGGCTTTATAGCCCTTTCCTGACTTGTGAGCGGCCACAATGCACAGCCGCAGGTCCTTAGTGAGCTCCTTTGTCTTAGCCATGACTGTCCACAAACCAACTGCAGAGCTGCTGTTTTTCTCCTGTTGAGTTGATTAAAACAGCTGTTCCCAATGAATCAGGGTAATTAGGATGCTTTAAAACAGCTTGGACTATTTGGAATGGTATAGAACTTTGGATTTTCCCATATACTGTGACAGTTTTCAAAGGGTATGAATAATTTTGGACATGCCACTTTTTGTTCAAATGTGTATAAAAGCTGAGAAATACTTTTTCCCACAATGATGCCTCTTGTACATCATCGTGTTATCTCCTGGGAGATGCCTGTGTCGTTTCAAGGCAAAAATATAACTTCTGGTTAAATAAAAGTAAATTTAAGTCAAACTTTGCCAGGGGTATGAATACTTTCGGGCATGACTGTATATATATACATATATATTTTGCAGTGCATTTTACATATATATATATTCATTCCCCAAAAAGATGGAGACTTAGAAAGCCTATTATTTGTCAGCTCCATCATAACATCCTGAGTGACACATTCAAATGGAAGGAAGCTTCAGTGTAATGGAATATACTGGTTTAGTAATTACTCATGGAAAATAACTTCTTTAGGAGGACAAAATATGCTACTTTCAGCTAAACCAAGACACAAAGGTATACTTGTAAAACGCTCTGAGCAAAGCCGTACATTCATCATGAACAGGCTGCAGTCTAAATCTGCTAGGCAATCTCGTCATTTTAACATCTGATGTAATGGAGGAGCAAAGCAACAAGACCAAAACCAGATATATAAAATGAATTACAGGCAGAAAGCCTGCTCTGCTAGCACGAAAGAGGTAACATGGGAAAAAAGTACCAGATATCAACTTACCGAGAATTTCATCAAAGATTTTATACAGTCCAGGAACATAAGTGATCTCCCGCAAATTCATTCCAATCTCTTCATCGAAAACCCACATTTGCTGGAAATAAGACAGAAGTAAGTACAGCTCAAGCTGAGTGCACACAGAAAATTTGTTGGGATTCACTCACTGATAGAGCAGTTTAACATCCATTCAGACATGTGGCATAACAAGCAGACTATGTAAATACCCATCACAATGCAATCAATTCTATTATGGTTGCTTTACAGGAACCCATTTAGTCGTTAGCTCCTGTTCATGATCAGAAGAGAAATCTTGAAAGCTGTCATGATTAAGGATTTCAATACAGTGCTAAAAAAAATAAGCAAGTGAAACAGGGTCTGGAATATGGACGTCTGGTGTATAGGAATGTAAAACATCATCAACCCAAATGATAATTCAAGGGTGCACATTCTACATTTTTTTCCTTTTATTTTTCCAGAAGTCGATTTAAAACATCTGTGTGATTTTACGTACAAAAACAGTCATGATTTATCTATACATGGCTATTTTAACCTCTCTTTATAACCTACAACTAAACAAGTTATTTTAGTTACTTTATCCTTAACAAAAATGCAAAACATGCTGGCTTAAGGTCCAACATGCGCTCTATAAGTTTATCTCCATTTGCCATGTCCATCCTCAGAGAACATTATAGACAGAATTTCATGATGTCTTTCTACTAAATTCTAATAATAATCAGTCTAATAATTTTAGTCCTACACAGTTACACACCTATGTGACCAGATGTTTCATTTAAAAATATAAGTAAAAGCACCATATTTAGTCCAAGAACACACACATCTATCACAAATCCTCTGCAATATACTACATACTTTCAACACAATTTTTCTGAAAAGAAATAAAATCAGACTACTGCTCTCTTTGACCATTTGGACCCATGCTGTGAATGGAGCATAGTCATGAGATCACATTCAGGTATTAAACTCACTCGTCCTGTGGTGATTTTATTTTACTAATCCAATTGGAAACGGGTTTTAGGTTATGTATCTGGAGTGTACATGCTGTGCAGTGAACGGTACATTTTAAAACACCAGCAATGTTTAAATACCACATAAACCTCACATAAGTGAGCACAAGCTCTTAAAAAAAAAAGCAGTCTCATGCTTTTGCCAAAACCTGATGGTGTATCGAGTCCTTGTATAGGTAAATGAGACAATTTCCACTCCTGACATGAGCTAACCCTCACCTGAGTGACCGGCTCCACTGAGCCAATGTAAGTGTCTGGGCGGAGTAAGATGTGCTCAAGCTGAGTTTTCTTCTGGTAAACACGCTCAACAGACATTTTCTTGGAGCTCTCCTTCTTGGGCGGCTCGCTCTTCCCGCCTTCGCTCTTGCCGTTCGCCTCCTCTTTCTTGGCAGCATTGTTCTTATCAAAGAGGGTCTGTTGTTAGACATATTGGCACAACTTATGTTAAAAAATGTCACAGCGACTGAAAAACGGGTGACTAAATCAAGACTCTATGAGGTCAGGTGAAGTTTGCATTCTGCCAGAATTCGGTTTTCTGTCCTGAAAGAAACACCTCAATGTACGACTGACTGACTGAGCAGACACTTACTCCCCATTCTGTGTTTACTGTTTTAACTTAAAGACGTAAAATACAGTTAATTAAATCAGTTAATATATTATTTTAAGATCAATAAAATCATAACTTTGAGGCAAGGTCACTTCATTTTATTTATTTTTTAGTTAACTTTGCAACATATAATGCAATGTCACACAAAAACATTGCATCTCCAGAAGTGCCACTTTACAAGTAAAGGAAAAACTGTTTATAACTTTTAATGGAAGTCCATGTTAAAAGATTTTATTCCAAGTTATTTTAGAGCATTTATATTGGTCCATTTATCTTGAAACAAAAAACAAACTGAAAAAAAAGTTTTGCGTGACAGCAATAACATTTAATAGTCCACCAAAGTATTGCTTGTCGTTTTTTCCACAGATGTCCAAATTTCTTTTTAAAGTTAACTGAGTTTGACTGACGTAGACATTGAACATGTTCAGTTTATGAACATGTTTGAAATAAATAAATAATACCTGCTGAAATCTTCTCAAATATGCATACATACACTATATGGACAAAAGTATTGGGACACCTGCTCGTTCATTGTTCCTCTTATGTCCAGGCAAGACTTTCTATTAGATTTTTCATCAACAAGAACATTAGTGAGGTCAGGATGTTGAATGATCGCTACCCCACATTACCTCCCCAACTTATCCCAAACGTATTGCATGGAGCACCATTAGTCCAGAGGACACAGCTCAATGCTGAGGGGGTTTATGCCCCTCTAGACCATGCCATGGTATTGCATGGTGCAAATAAGTTTATGTTTATCTGCTCCAGAGAGTCCTACTCTATTAGCAATACCTATCTACAGAGACTAGACAAGCTGTGAGTGTGTGTGTGTGTGCATTGGCACATCTATTTCAGCAATGGGTGCAACTTAAACTCGCTGAACCCATTCATTAGGAGGGGTGTCCACAAACATTTGAACATATAGTGTATCTACTATGTGTATTTACTATGTGTAAGTGTAATTACTCTAAGTATAGTATTAGTATTATTCCTACACTTAAACATTTAACATGTGCCTTCATTTTAGCACGGCGTGACATTTCTGTGAACACTGCACCAGCATCGCAGTGAGGTAAACAGGAGCCAACGACGTTGACCACTCAGCAGCAGAAAACCAGTCAACTTCTGAAATCAAGGATATTAACAGGGAGCTTGTCCCCCTCTACTGTAGCAACTGCCACTGCCCTTCTGGAAAGCCGTTTTGCACTAGATTTTGGAACACTGCTGTGAGGATTTGCTTGCATTTAGCCACAATGATGCTGGTTCATCAATTCTGGCCCTCCGGGTCATCCCACAAGTACTGGATGAAGCTCCACACGCACTTGATGACGCAGGCGCTTTATAGTCCTCTGGCCGACACTTGGCATTGAACGTGGGCAGCTGCTCCCATAGTGTTTATCTATGGAGATTATACAAGCTGTGCGTCAGCCTGTCTCAGCAATGGGAGCAACTTAAAAAGAGACAAAGTCATCATGAGATGGGATGTCTGACACTTTTGGACATGCCAAAGTTGATGAAGGAGCACAGGAGCCTGTCTAGGTATTATCTCTTATTCCAGCAGAGTGATAAACACAGAGGTTCCTCCACAGCTCTGCAGCTGTATTACTGTGACCCTGTCTATAATACACTGGCTATTACACTATTAACACATTCTCGCATCATGTAAAGAAAAACAATGTGCAAGAACTGAGTAATAACATCTTTTTTTAAGTGAACTGTTGACCAAAAGCTATGATATGACTGACACAACTTAGCTAGCGATGGCTTCATCATCTAAAGTTGGATGAAGCTCCAGAGCCTTTGGGATGAGTTGGAGTGATCCAGGGCTAGTCTTTCAACATCAGTACCTGACCCCAGTACCTGATGCTCTTGTGGCTAAATGCAATCAAACCATCAAAGCAATGTCACAACACATCGTGCAAACCCTTCCCCGATGAGTAGAGGCTTTTACTGCAATCTGGAAAGAAGAGAAATCTGATGAACTGATGTCTGCAAACTTTTGGACTTTTGGAGTCCGCCGCAGCTCGCCGGTGTGAACGGTCCGCAGCGAACTTCAGATTAGGTCGTGGACTTGTCCCCGTTTATTACTATTTAATGCACTGAGTGGTCGCCCCCGGAGCAGCCAACGCCATGTCTTTCCACATCTTAGACCTCTGGAACTTACTTCCCATTGATCCACATTAAAAAAGCGTATCGAAAAACGCTGGAGAAGAACCTCAAAATCACAGCGAAACAAAAGGGCTGTCGGACGCTCGCTTTGTTAGCTGTAGTGAACGGCACGGTAAACGTCCCCAGCACCCGACGAGAACACGACTAAACGATGGGTCTGTAGCTAGCTATATTTTATCAGAGGTAACGTTTAACTAGCTAGCATAGCTACACGACGCCTGATATCCTAAACCTGCTCAGCATTTTTCTCCGGAGTTTTAACGCACTTCACGAACTCTCTCTCTCCCTCTCCCTCTCTGACCGTTTGAGCAACTAACTAGCAACGGCAGGCTAGCTAGCCAGCCAGCTAGCGAACAACCAGCCTGGCTACGCCTGCTAGCTAGCGAGCTTAGCGCGCATTTCCTGAGGGGGAAACGATAGCGCTGAAAATAATAGCTAACACAAACCCTGTGTGAAAGACCGTATAGCTACTTTATAAAGCATTTATTACGAGAGGAGTACAGGTTTATTACTCACCACCCAGGTCAGACCCCCGCTTCCTGCAGCACCGTTGGACATTTTCCTATTGTGTCTTCCAAGGCTGGTGTGATGTTAAAAAATTATCAGTCCTCATAAAAAAAAAATTCCATAAATTCAGCTATCGCATCAAACGCTGCTTCCCACGCGAACCGTGCAGTGTCGGCGAGGTCCGTAACATCAATCGTGGCTTGTATTTCCGAGGAGGGAATTACATCGAGGCGGTTTGCCCGGAGAGCCGAGTGATATTTCGGCTATTGTTAAAATCGACAGGCGCTTACCGCACAAGGCCTGGATGCCTTACTACTACTACAAGCTACTACAACTAAGTCAGGGCACTTCTTTACCGGCTACTAAGTGTTTCTGTACAAAAACAACTATTATTTTTTCCGCAACATCCTAATAAAGTAACGACAGAAAATATACTCAGCTGGAATATTTGTTTTCATGTGCAGCGTTGGATTATTGCCACATTCCTGGATTTTCATTCAGAAACAATAAACAGAGCCGCTACGTCCGTCCGGCTTCGTTGACGAGCCCCAAAGCTCCTGCCGACCAATAGGAACGGGGGAAATCCTAGGCGCCGCAGAACGGACCAATAGAAAACCAGAAAGCCCACGCTGCGTACACACATGGCAACTGGCGGAGGATTTGGTAAATAATTATATATCATAAAACATATAATATAATAACTACTTAAAATACATATTTAAAAAACACAGTTTTATTAGTTTCCACCAGAACTGATATCGTTTGCCGTTTTTCAAGCAATTTTCAACTGAATTAAACAAGTTTCTTTTTAGGCTTTCTGATATACAAAGGCTTTTCATCAGATGTAAATAAATAAAAAAAAAAGAGCTCCACACATTTACACATATATTTATGCAACACAGATTTATGCAAAAGTTTGCACAGCTGTGTTAAAATGACACATTTTGTTGATCATGTTAAAATAAGTAAATAAATAGTAATAATAATGATTTGTAATGTGCTAAAGTGTGTTCTCTGTAAACAACAATGCTTATTTATTTATACTTAGGAAATCAAACATGCATGTAATTTGTCCAGGTGTCCAAACTTTTGCATAAGACTGTATGCCACTTTGTTAAAAAAAACTGGACCAATCTTTAATAAAATGATCATTAAAAATATCAAAAAGACATGTAGCAAACTTTCCGCTATTCTTTACAGTACTTAAATTATAAAACTGTAAATTATAACTGTCAAAGAAAATGCTCTAAGAAAACAGTGATAACACATGCAGATGAAAACAGCTGTTTCAGGGACAATTCAAGTAATGTGTTGGCTCAGATCATACATCAACATTGAGTAGCACATTAGCAGATTCTCGTATTTTTCTTCTTTCCCTTCTGCCTTTCACTCTGTTATCTCTCTTTTTATGTAAAAAAAGAACTTAAGTGACAACAATTAAAACAAACATACCAGGATCACCCCTGCATCAATTAAAATGTGCTTCTATCAACTACATGTTTTATATTAAAATAAAGGGGGATATAAAGTGAAGATGCATCTCTTCCACTCATGAACTTAAACATTTTCTTTCTCACTTATTGCTCATAAATCTCCCGTCAAGCATCCTCCATTTCCACAAGGATCTCAAATGAAGAGGTCTCTGTTTCCTTCATACTCTGTCTGAATAACTGAGCATGCTGCCATCCTGCATCCCTGTCCCCTCCAATTAGCTCTGCTTCTACAACCAGTTCTGCGGATCCAGACAGCCCCGCCAGTGAGTGCATTTTGCCATCTGTAAAAAGAAGTCACATTGCTGAGGTGAAGCATCTTCAATAGACATTACGCACCTGATATTCTCAGAACATGTCAGCTCAAAAATTTGACTCACAAATGCTTAGGAGTAACACTGATAACGCTTATCATCACCGTTGGAGGAAAAACTTTGCATCTTAAAAATGGTAACAAAAGGGAAAAACATAGCAGCCCCCCCCAATAAGACTTTTCAAAAGATCTCCGGTGAAGGGCAGGTTTTGTAATGATGCTCTAGAATGAAAAAACTGTATTTATCTTGGCATAGTTGGGAGAGTTCAATACATGAAAGTGTCAAAACATAAACACTGCTGTTTCTTCACTGAAAAGAAAGTCTGGCGTAACCAAAACGGAGCTGTTAAACAGGCCAATATTCCACCAGCCCACTAGTGTAAGCGTCTTGACAACTAAAGCTGCGACACGGTAAAAAGCATCGGCCACTTTGGAAGACTATGGCGATTCTGATACTTGTATGATGCACTTCAACTCAACTCTTTTTTTCTAGTTTTTGTGACTGCGACTTTGCCTTTGCCAGTACGTGCAGACAGGTTGCTCAAATTCAGCCAGCCAAGAAGCTAAAATCAATAGAAGCCTGCAGTTGCTATGTTAAAAGCTAACCTTAGCTTGCGGTGGCCCCCCTAAGGAAAGTGCAGTTCACTGAGAGCACCACCAGGGCAAGCACAGTTTGGAGAAACCCAGCCGACTGCTAGGGAGTGAGCCCTGAGGTGAAGCAAAGCCAACAGCTGTGGAAAGCACCCCTTTTGGAAAGCACCGCGGGGATCGACTGAAAGCTAAATCCTAGCTGTCGAGTCACCTTTTCATCCATCAACACAATAAGGACAGCAACACTACCACATCTGATCATTTTTCACCCCATCCAAAGTCACATTATTTATAAATCAGAAAATGTATACATCAGACTAAAACTTTAAAATATATTACATAAAGTTATAACTAAGCTAAAGGATAAAATCTGCCCACCTTTTGTATGTGGAAACCCACAAATCAGCTCATCAATCCAGACTGCCAAATGTGACAGTTTCAATATAGCTACACAGTTTTAAGTCAGGCTACTTTACTGGTACTGAGTGATCTATTCATCAGTCTATTTGACAGTTTTACCTCCAGGGAATTCTACAGTAGTCTGGACAGAGTGTAAGCTCCAGCGGACTATGCCAGAGTGGAACGTCTGACTGATGGCTCTGATCGAGACCGTCTTGATCTTCATCCCTACTGGCGCACACACAACCTTCCAGCACACCTTGCCAGAGGAAGTACCCTCTGCCCGTGCAAGGTAGACCTAAAACAGAAGTATACAATAAGACAGTGAAGAAGAATGAGTGGAGACAGAATATTGAAATATCTTAAGGTTAGTAAGAAAAGCAGAATTATAAATAAGCTGAATTATAAAATCAGCCAAGAAAGGGAAGAGAGCGGATTTGAGATGCTAACCGTCTGCCAGTCATGCTCCTCTTTCCTGAAAACAGACTCATTCTTCCACACACACTTCTCCCAACCTGGGATCTTCTCTTGGTCATTGTGCACTCGACAGTAACAGTCTTTGGTGATATTATACTGCAGGTGGAACAACTTCACACGCTTCTCCGACTCGGTGGGAATGAACACAAACCCGGCAGCTTTCTGGAAATATCAATAAATAAATCAATAAACGTCATGTAAATGAAATATCAATAAATGTCACATGAAATCAGGAAGCATATGCTTATGAAAAAAGGCAATAGGTATTACAGCAACATATATATGCATGCACCAATCAATACCGAACATTAACACCACTACCTTGTTTCTACACTCATTGCCTATTCCATTAGCAGGAGCACTGTGTAGTTCTATAATTACAGACTGTAGTCCATCTATTTTTCTGCATACTCAGTTAGCCTCATTTCACCATGTTCTTGCCATGCTCAGGACCAAATGGCGCCACCACAGAGCAGGTAGTATTTGGGTGGTGGGTTATTCTCAGCAGTGCAGTGACACTGACATGGTGGTGGCGTGTTAGTGTGTGTTGTGCTGGTTCAAGTGGATCAGACACAGCAGTGCTGTTGGAGTTTTTAAACACTGTGTCCATTTACTGTCCACTTTATTAGACACTCCTACCAAGTTGGTCTACCTTGAAGATGTAAAAGTCTGAGACAAAAGCTCATCTGTTGCTGCACAGTATGTGTTGGTCATCCTCTAGTCCTTCATCAGTGACCACAGGACACTGCTCACAGTACGCAGTATGTTGTATGTTATGTACAGTATGTTGGCTAGATATTTCTGGTTGGTGGACTATACTCAGTCCAGCAGTGGGACTGAGGTGCTTAAAAACTCCAGCAGCACTGCTGTGTCTGATCCACTCGTACCAGCACAAGACACACCAACATGCCACCACCAGGTCACCACCATGTCAGTGTCGCTGCATTTAATGGTTTTAAACTATTGATTAAAATTATTCATTAATTATTCATTCCTTTTGCAGTCAAATAAATATAAATAAAGATACATAATTAGATAAACTAGGTATTGGCTTTTGTACTGGAGAGCTTTGGTAATGGTTACACTTCCACATCTACATACAGAAAATCTAAATGTTATTGTTTATTTATGTTTATTCATGACAAGAAATGAGAGCACACTCCTACAGCATCCATACTAGCTTTCCTTACCCCTTTGGGACCATCAGCTCCAGTTTCTCCTCTGGCAGCCCTCCAGGCCAGGGATCCTGAGATACGACCTCCAAGCTCCCCTGGTTTGGGGCTCTTAGGGGAGATAAACTCCACTAGCTCCACCACTAACCTCTCCAGCAGCTCCTGCTTCCTTTCTGCAGTCAGAGCCTGCTGCCTCTGAGTACACACAATCCATATATAAGCTTTCATTAATTTAGTTTTGTAGCTCCAGAGCAAATCTCAGACACCAATTAGGTCATGACTGACTGATTACATTTAATTTGTCAGTGAAGTCACTTACCGCTGCATTAAGTCCAGTGATGGTGTGTAGCAGCCATGTCTCCTGAACCTGAGTACGTCTGGTGATCACTTCCTGATGCCTACAGGAGTACCTCCATGTCACATCCACCACCTGCAATAATACAACAGTTAGCCTAAGTAGGACTTACTTATATACTATACACGACTCCTTAATACATGCACTGCTTAACACATTTAAATGCTTACAACAACATATACTGGGATGAAGGGCTGGTTACCCTGGACTGGGATTTTGCCAAGCACTGCAATACTCTTCAGTTTAAATGGCTAGTTTCCATTAAAAGGAAAGCACATTGCAGACTCAATAACATACAGTATGAACATGTATCCAAGTATTTTAAAAAGTGGCTTACCATGTTTAGTAGCATCAGAGACCATGTTCACACCAGGCATCAACATGCGTCTCGGGTGATCTAAGTGCTCATTTCAATTCCCAGGTGTAAACAGTTATACATTTTAGCAGTCCTTTGTGATCGGATCACCCAGGACGCATGTCAATGCCAGGTGTGAACAGGGCCTACAAGATTTACATTTGTGGCATTCAGCTGACATGGGTACGTAAATGTAGTGTCGAGAGTCTTGTCTAAGGACCCTTATTTGTGTATTGTGGTGTGCATTGTTCAGCCATTGAATCGAATTCTAGTCGGCCATGGGAAGGGTGGTGTTGTTACCCATTACGCTATACCAACCACCAAGAGAAGATGCAGAATGTACATTCAGAACACAGAGCAAGTTAACACTGAATTTTGCCTCCCAGCTTTGATTAAAGTGGTTAATTATCAACCTTCCTATTTTATTCACAAATTAAGTTACAGAAGTATTGCCAAAAGAATAGGATTCTCTGGGGCAGATAAACATGAACCTATTGGAACGTGTGGGCTAGAGGAGTATAAAGCCCCCTGCCCCTGGATCTGTGCTCCATCTAATACTGTTGAGCTAGGCAGTTGAGGATGAGGTGACAAGAGTGTTAGTAAGGTCAGGATCTAACACTCTTGTCACTGAATGCAATCAAATCCCCACAGCAGTGCTTCAAAATCTAGTAGAAAGCCTTTTTGTATAGTTACTCCATCAAAAGTAGCTATTTTTAATAACTTTGATTTCGGAGTAAGCAATGATTGAGCAGGTGTCCCAGTAGTTTTGGCTGTATAGTCTATGTTATTTTTTCCTGTGAACAGATCGTTTTCAAAGCATTTCACAACTCATTGTACTGAGTATGACTATGTATGTGACATTTAGCTTTAGATTAGATTTAGATTAGAAGCATGTACAAATATAATATATAGAATATATAATAATAAAATGTCCAAAAATAAATAACATTGGATAATGTGTTTGTATTTTACAGCTTACTCTTTTTCTATTCCATAATTTCACCTATTGGCCTACAGTTCAGTGTTATGGCAGATCATTCTTTTATAGCGTGCTGAGTCAACAATAACATTAACACTCAGTAAAAGCTCACTGAAAGCTTAAGGATGTAACAACTCTTCTGACAAGTTTATGTACTGTATCACTTTGTGAAATATTTAGTGTGCCTCAGGACAAAACGTGAAACTTGGAAAACGTTTGGAAACCCCCGGTGCATTGTAATGTACCAGGACAATGCAGATTCTGAATTAATAATGTAGGACACTACATAATGTGCCAGACTCTAATTGTGGCAGACCAAAGTCATCAACCAATCAGTTAAGCCATCATCAGACCAATTCCAAACATTCGTAGAACGTACAAACCTCGACAGAGCCATGGCCAGCCACAAACTCGGTTTATTACTCTTGTTATAGAAAAGGTATGATATGTTTTTCCTTACCTGATCTTTGGAGAAAGCAATGATGTAGGAAAGCTTCTTGCCCCAGCCGATTTCATACAGCAGTGGTTTATCACAGGTATTCTCACAGGGATCACAGTGCAGCCAGCGGTGCTGAGAGCGAGAATACACCTCTGTCCACACGTGGTCTAAAACCAGCACAGATGAGGATGAGTCACATGACTTCATATTCACACTATAAATACACACAGTAGACACAAGCACAGTGGCAGCAAGTCATAAGAAAGTGAAACCACACAGAGAAACTTTGGCTCCCCTTGGGTCAAAAAGTACACCATATTGAAAAATTACGTTGACAGTAACCGGTGGGACATACACTCAAGAGAGCACCATCACAGACTATTTACTCAAAGAACATAACAGGAAGAGATACAAGTAGCGAGAATGTTGTTCTTGATACCTGTGCAGTCCCATATATACCTGGCCTCCAGGCCCATGGCTCTGCAGCACAGCGTGAAACAATTAGCCCATTCTCCACATCGTCCTCTTCTGGTCTCAAGTAGCTTCTCAGGATTATTGTACCTAAACATAACAGAAAGCAGTCGAGGTATGAGAGTCAAAGATGAAAACAAGCTAAAGAAAGCCTGTAATGTCATGTTTTGACTTGTAGCTTGTCTGGACATGACAACAGTTCTTTACGACGCTCTCTGTAAATGAACTTTACTAACACAGTACCTTGGGAATCTGGTGGTGAGGTTGCAGGCATTACAGTAATGATTCTCAACACGGCCGGCATCCCAGCACAGGTCATCCGCAGATGGCGGCAGGGAGCCAGAGGACTGTGTGTTACCGCCACATTGGCTGCATGGCAGGCTGTCCACCCAGGAGAAAAACTCTCCTTTAAACCATTGCAACAGCTCTAGTATGAGCATGTCCTCCTCAACAAGACTGCTTTCTAGATAAGGAAAAGAAAAAGCCAGATAATGAGGTAAAGCATAGAACTACAGTCTAACATTTAAGAAGGAGTCATTTTTACTGGACCATGCAGTACAACTACACAAGGCCACACAGTGTCACTGATGTGCAGTACCCAAAGCTATTCAGGCACTAACAGCGCCCTCTTGTGGGCGATCTAGCCTAAACAGCATCTCCTGTATGCCTCGTCCACGTGTATTACTGTCTAATGTAATTGTAAGGGTTTTTAGGTTTTTGAAAAGCGCTATACAAGAACGACGCTGTATTATTATTATTATTATTATTATTATTAGAGAGAGAGTTACATGGACTGCACAGTACAATTAAAGAAAATAAGTGCAATACACTATAATGCAGTAAACATAAAACTAAGATCTAACAATGTAAAAGTACAGTCAAATGTGCCGCAGACACAGCTTAGTATTGTGAAAGTAATAGCAGCACAATACAGGATAGCATGCTTTTGTGTTTACAAACCAGGTGTCACCTGTGGCTAAGGTCTACTCTGGCTAGCTGCTGCAGTGGGTCTGGGATTGTTGCCATTGCCAAAAATAGTAGGGTTGTTGTAGCACATGATTCAAACAAGAAACCATATGAATAAAGACAGCAGATGAACTAGTCTAACATCCCCTTTCAGACCAGAAATACTGGTTTGTTCATTGAAGGAGGCAAAAAGGCATGTGTCGGCTACCACTTGGCTAGCTGGAGTAACCTTTACCAAAGCTATAACACCAACAGTCAAGGGGTAAAATACAGTATCAAGCAGCACCTGATGACTGTATAAAAAAACAGCAGTTCTTAGTTTTTTTTTATTGAAAGGATCAGTATTACAGAGTGGGGGGTAATAAAAATATATTTTTATTATTATATGTAATAAATATGGTAGCTCGACCATCCCTGCAGCATCCAATATAGTCAATCTAAAACCAGAGTGGTCTGGTAGGTTTTCGCGGGACTTTTTATGGTCATAGCAAGTCTTTACGTACATCCGTCACATTGCACAGCCTCTAAAAGAGGATCCGACAACAGAGCAACCGCAGCGATGCTAACAGCACTAATTTAAACCAAATGGCAATACAAGAACTACGGCGAACATGGAGATATCAAAACAACTCAGTCTTAATCTGTTCATTCACTTGTTGTCAAACCAGAGAAATGTAGAATTAGACCTGAAGAGAGCTGCCAAGCCAAAATGGAGCATCCAAAAGTGGTGCTGGAGTTGGGCTTTTAAGGTATTTTATTTTTTTATCATTAGCTATTTAAACAGGCAGCCAGTTTATCATTGCTGTGGATTTTGTAATTTAATAAACCTGCATTACAGTGTAGTACAGTATAATTGTGTTACTTGTTGATCAAATTAGCCAGCCAGCTTGTTGTTTCCAAAACAAAAAAAAATCTCAGACAATTTCAAGTGTCTTTGTTTTGTTTGTTTGTTTTTTTAAACACAACCTATACCACCAACCGACACCTGACTGAGTGGATGCTTAATATAGCAACTAGACTCATGCTAACCAGCTATACGTTTATAGTCAGTGTTTTATCTGTTGCTCAATAATCGTATTTCCATATCGCTGCACCTCAAAGATAGTCGTTGGACAGTAAGTAATGATAAATTTAACAAAACTATATACTCAGAAACTCAGAACACAGTTTCACATGGCAATTTATTTCCATTAACCTGCACTAAAGGTTAAAAATGCTTCTACACCAAATGAAAAAGTCACTACTGTGGATACACTCACATATATACCGTTTTTTTTTTCTGTAGACAATGACAGTATGTATACGCACATAAATGGTTTAAAACCTAAATAGAATTACTCTAATAAGAATGACAACCATATATAATTCTCTGAGGACATTTCCTTCACAAAGTTGTGACTGAGCTCTCACTCAAAACTCCTCTCCGAACTACTCCTGAACTACTCAGATTCATCTACTCTGAGCAACACCAGTAAAATTACTGAAAAAAGATGTGCAAAAAATGTATGACATAAAAATAACGTCTTCTTGCCAACGAATCTCAGAAAAAGCCTCAAAATAGTGATTCACGTGACACGACACTTAAAAACCTCAATGTGCTCTGGAAGCACATTGCTCTGCACTTTATACGGTTTTCCCCACTTCTAACACAACTGGTCTAACTAATATACCATCCCCAGAAGAGCTGTGTGCTAGGCCTGCTACGGTTCAAAGCTTGGTGTGAGCCTGCTGGCTAAAAAAGTTTTTTTTTGGTATGTTTTTTTTTTTTTTTTTAAGCTAGGTTAACTCCGGCTGTTAATGTGGTCATTTAATGTGGCTAACATTACTGCGATCATTAACTGAGTTTATATGGTCGTTTTAAAGCCGGAAACACACTAAAATGTGCAGGACAGTAACTTTATGGCTCTGTTTGGGTAGCGTCTTTTCGTAAAATGAGCCACTCATGATTACATCGCAATGACCAGCGTTCATTCCTCCAGAACCCAGAAAAAGCATGGGAAAGGAGGTGGGGCTAAATGGCAGCTGATGTTGCTCTTTAACTCATTCCCACTACATATTGTACTATTTAGGTCAGTGGCTGGGGAACGGCAAACAGACCTGGTGTAGAGAATTCAAACGACACTACAACACATATAGACGTTTCCCTCAGACGGTGAGATTCCATTTACAGTCTTACCTGGATCTGCTTTCCTGGCCTGCTCCAGTCGTTCTTTAGCCCTGGAGCACAGCTGTTCTCGTGGTATGCAGTTCAGAGCTTTTTGCTGCATGTCTTGGCTCTCGTACAACAGCACATGCTGAAAGTTTGACTGCAGAGTCCTCCGAAAAGCCATACTGCTCAGCTATGACACCAGTGCACAAACGACACAAAAACAAAGAGTGAGTATAACTTACACTGTGATAATGGATTTTTTTCTCTCTGTCTTCTCTCTCTTTCACTTTCTGTGTACCTAGCTTGCGGAAACCTGTGGAAACTCTCAGCCAATATATGTCAGGTTAAGTCTTGTTTGGCAGGTTTAGATTTTTCCTTCTTACCTGTGGCACCAGCCTTAGTCCACCCAGTGCAGTAGGTTGGATTTTACTGTTGCAATTAAACTTTGTAGTATATTTATAATATTAGCTTGAGGAAACAGGTGAATATAGTATTTATTCAGTCTGGGACCATCCCTCAGTGACCACACAATGTTACATTCCTTCATACCTTAGACACCATCTTCCAAGGGGCACTTACCAGTTAGTACAGTGAAATACACTCCTGTACACTTTATGCCTGGTCATGGCAGGCCTGTCTGTTTACCTACTGGCCTCAAAGGTATGTTCCTAACTTTACTGACGTATCTTTAAAGCTCAAACACAGAGCATAGTGTATTATATATCTTTTAACAGGCAAGTGTACAGCTGAAATCGAAATGATTCAACCTCCCATTGCAAATTAGGTTTATTAGCAAAACTGACAAGCATTCAGCAATTTGCAATTAAGATCAATATAAATAGCTCAGCTACTCAGCTAATATAAAAAGAGCTTTCTCCAAATTTAACATGCAATGCCACTCACTTGGGAATTAGTGGACCTTCCAACAGGACAATGATCCCAAGCGTACCTCAAGGTCCAACCAGGCTTAATTCAATAGAAGTCCTGGATGTTTCTGGAGTGGCCTGGAGTGACAGTCACCTGACCTAAACCCCATAGAAACTCTTTGGTGGGATTTACAGCAGTAAACCCATTAATATTAGCGAACTAAAGGCCACTGCCCAGTGGAATGGGCAAAGTTTCCTCAGTAATGCTGCCTGCCTGCTGGTGCCTGGCTATCTTGGATTTTGAACTCAGGGTTGGTGAGGCACTTTCAGAGTAGAAAATCCCACTTGTGGGGTTGAAATTGGAACTCAGCATTAGTAACACCCCTTTATCACAGCTTGCAAATGCTTTTTGTAGCCAGTTAACAGTCAGGTTGGAGAAATGTGAAAGCTATGACAAGGTCCCTTGTGGATTTTGAGGTGTGTTTAGGACCACTATCTTGCTGCTTAAGATATTTTCATCTTTATCTCTTTTTTTTTTGTGTGTGACGTTTGCTCCAGGATTTTGTTGGTATTAAGTAGAGTCTATTTTTTCCTCTACCATTCCTTGTGCCACTGGCTGCAACACAAGCCCAAAGCATGATCAATCCACCTTTATGTTTAACAGTGTAACAGAGGTGTGCTCCTTTCATAATTTTCTTAAAACATACTTCTCATTGTGGCATATCAGCTTGAGCGCTTGTGTTACCCCAGGGCGTAATGGTGTTGATTTTCAAAAAGGGCAAACTGGTGTAGACCTAGTGCCCATTCTGAAGCTAATGGTGAACTGCAAAATGACAACACTTCTTAGAGGACCAAATCACTGTCAGTGTCTGTCTATCACTGCTACGAAAGCAGAGCTAACTGTCAGTGAATTCAAATTAAGCCATCAACACAGATATTCTTACCAAAGACTGCTGCTGTGTAGGTGGCCGTGTAGGGTGTTGGGATGCTGGTGCCGGCGTAGGGGGTTGGGGTGCTGGTGCCGACGTAGGGGGTTGGGGTGCTGGTGCCGGCGTAGGGGGTTGGGGTGCTGGTGCCGGCGTAGGGGTAGGGGTAGGAGGAGCAGGAGAAATCAAGGTAGGACAGCTGCTAGGGCTAGCATTCTGAGGGCTTAAGGTGCTTTGACCAGCCCCGAGCCTCTGGTCTCTCTCAGCAGCGATGGACTCTCTCACGCGCCTCAGCTGATCCACGGATGCAGACTTGGGGAACACCAGGTGTGTCTCAGCCTGAAAGCATCAAAGTTGGAAGAGGATAACTGTCTGTGACAAAACACAGAAACACTCGATACACAGGTTATTTTTTTATGATTTGGTTCTAAAATCCTTAATAATAATAATAATAATAAGAAGAAGAAGTTAATTAATGTTACATTAAGTTTCATTATAAGATTGGGAAACAGTATGACCACATATGGGAGTTCCAGAACACAGATTACACCTCCTAGTCTTAGATTAAGATGAATTACCCATGCTTAGTCATAACTGAAAATCATATGCTAGGTATACACTATATGTCCAAATGTTTGCAGACACCCCTTCCACTAAATGCATTCAGCTACTTTAGTTTGCACCCATTGTTGACACAGATGTGCAAACGCACAAAGAAACTGCTTGTCTAGCCCATGTTGAGAAGTACTGCCAATATAATAAGACAAAAGACACCCATTTTTCCATTCGTGTAGTGAAGACACACATACACACTAGTGAGCAAACACACACAGTCAACAGTGAGTACATGTGCCCAGAGCGGTGGGCAGCCATAACTGCAGCGCCTGGGGAGCTAAGAGGGTTAAGGGCCCAGATATCGAACCCACAACCCTGTCATCAATGGCCCGGTGATCTAACCGCTGAACCACCACTGCCCCACATAGGACTCATAGGACTCTATAAAGCCCCCCGCACTAAGTTGTAGAGCAGTGGAACTGTGCTCCCTGGAATGATGGTGCTCCATCTAATACTTTTCGGATGAGTTGGGGTAAGTTGAGGTGGGATGGTAATCATCCAACATCCTGACCTGATTAACACTCTTGTTGCTGAATGCAATCAAATCCTAACAGCAATGCTCCAAGCCATTCTTGGACAGAAGAAGTTACTTTAACAAAAGAAGGATTCACTCTTTTTATTACCCTTGAATTTGAAAGGGAACAATGAATGAGCAGGTGTCTCAATACTTCTGTCCATATATCATACATTTTATCTGTGTCTGGAAAACTAGCCATCAGACATCAAGAGGGTTAATCCACTGGTGCACAACATAAGTAACAACTGGAAATTAAATTGAAAAATGCTGGTCAGACCTTTTTTAGGCAGACGTTTTTAACCGAACCAGGATTGAGTAAAAGCATACCTCCTCAAAGCCCATTTCAAAGAGGCATTCAACTGCTCCTCTTATGGGAAGAAGTTTGGTGGAGAAGGTTGGGTTGCCTATACGGATTGATCTGTATTTCTCCTCATTCGGATTCCTGCAGACAGATAAACACACATACACAAAACCAACGGTTAGGAATGGACTATTAAACTTTGCGTGTAACCAATTCTGGTCCTCAAGCACAGTCATGCAGAACTCTGTTCCAAACTCTAACCCAAGTGCTCCCTGCACTCCTCAGGACTGGGAATGACTGGCTAAAGTTTAGACAACTCTGGTTAAATGACAAGTATTTGTATTTCCAGAAATCAAGGTAGGACAGCTGCTAGGGCTAGCATTCTGGGGGCTTAAGATGATGGTGAGGTCAACAGCAGTGGACTCTTGCACACGCCTCAGCTGATCCACACATGCAGACTAAAATACAAGTATTTGTAATCCACAGGAATATAAATACTGATTGTAGCTTATCTGTTGCTGCACAGTTGATCAAATGCTCTTTAACCCATCAACTAAAAGAGACCACTGCTGACCTAAAATTAAACGGGTGGTGAATCACTCTCAGCAGAGCGATGAGACCAACATGGCACACCACATACACTTCCTCCCAACTTCATTGGGCACATTTAACATGTTACCAAAACAGTGGGATGTAGAAAACAGAATGAGTGCTTTGGGAAATATCATAGTTTTTGCACACCTACAAGGTGTCGATGTACCTACATCCCACTGTAATGGTCAGTGTTTCAAAGCCAGCTGTTTCTTCTTTTACTGACAGTATTTTAAACAATCTCTGCACCACACATACTAACCATACTGGTGTCACTGCTCTACCAAGTATGGTCCATCCCTCAACTAATATCAGGTTAGTGCTGGCCAGAAACGCTCCCATTTAATCAGTGGACCAAGTGGACAGCTTGACATCATGTCACAACACTATAGACAGATGATAAGTGCTAAAGTAGCCAAGGTACAAAACAGATGCCTCCATACACTTAATAAGGCAGACAGTAACTGCACCTATTTTGCACCATGGTCATTTTATCTTATATTAGCTCCTATAGCTGTGTTTACGATGATGAGGAGCCTGATTGTAAATATGGCTAATCCCCAACCGATGTGTCTTGGTCTGACCAGGAAAGGAGGATGTTTTCAAGGTAAAAATGCCATCATGGGCAATCTGATGTCCATGCTGTCCACCTAAAATGTGCGGACAGTAAAAGAGATCCTAATAATGAGCTTTATTAAATTATATGGCACTTTCCATTTTAGTTCCACAATCTTACAGGGCTTTTCATAGGTAGACAAGAAGTAAAACATTGGAAAGATGAAATATCTAAATGCAGAAAACTGGATTCACATCAAATTACACACAAATAGCAAGAAACAATAAAGCAATGCCACAATATTAGGCATATACTAGCCTAAACAACTGTTTTCAGTCTGGATTTGAAAAAAACAATGCTCTAATACACCATAAGGGATTTAGGATGTGTACTCCAGATGTGGAAAGTCGATAGCTGGTTAGTGTTGAAATTTGCATATTAGAAAAACATGCTTTATTTTTAATGGGAATGTCACTGTAGAAGACGTAGCCAGTTATGTTTGAACATAATGCTTTAATAGCTGTAGAAACTCACAAAACACAGTACTAGGAAGATGAAGCCTTTTCGTTTGAATGTGGGAGCAAATTCATCAAGTTAGACAAGCGGCTTTCCTAAAACGAGGACTTTCCACACGTCCGAGATTCAACATGACTATGCGTTTAGCTAGCTAGTGCTAGTCAGCGCCAGCTAGCCTGCTAGCTAAATGAAACTCGAAGGTGACATCGATATTACCTGATAATATTGTCCGCATAAGTTAACAGTAATTTTGAGACATCCAAAAACACCTCGTTTGGATTTTCACACAGTGCAGAAACCCCCTGAAATCCAGCCATTATTGAGCGAGACAAAAGTTGTTGACACTTTTCTTGCCTGCCGACGCAAGTTAAAAGTCTCAGAAATGTCCGATTAATTAACTGCTAAAATGCCGCTGAAAAAGACACTTAATTCTTAAGGTTAACTAATGAGCTGCAGTGATTAAAATTTGCTGTATAAAAAATGCGATATAATTTAGCTAGAGAAATATCCGCACTGATCTTCATAGCACCTCAAACACTGACTCAGCTACAGCGGCTTCCCATGAACTCCGGTCTCGCCAAAATAAAAGTCCCCATTTTGAAACGCCGTGCGTGTGAGTTATACGCCATTCCTGCATTTATATACTTCTTGTTTGTTTGGATTTTAGTGGATAGGAAAATAAAACCGTGCTAGACATTCCAATATTTTATCTGGACTTTTGTCACTGAAAGTCTCACCCCGCAGACTGGCGTGCAGATCTCAGACCTGACTTTTCTGGTTTGCGATAAGCGTGCTTGAGCTGGACCTGCTGATCCCAGACCTGCCAATATGCATAAACAACACCAACCTTATAAACAAACTTATATTCATTAGCTATCAAATATGGTCAATATAGCAATTAGAACATGCTTCATACAACAACAGTGAGACAATCACAGCAGCAACCCAAGAGTTAAATTGGGTTGACGTCAGCTCCCAAGTCTCAGTACGAGCGCAACCGAAGAGGTGCGTTCAACACTCAAGGTTTTAAAGTGTTCAACAACCGAGAAATATTCAAGAAAAGCACACATCTTTTCACGGGTTTTTTTTTCTTTCACCGACATCTCACAAAGTGGTTAGTTTGGAAAGCTTAAAATTAGAGTCTTGCAGGATGTTGTGACTATTAGCTAGTGCTAGCTCCTCCAACAAATCCACCCAGGGAAGGACTTTTAATAAGCGGATGACTTGAATCAGGTGGGTTGGGAACACGCTAAAATGTGAACTTTTTTTTTTTTTTCCTATAACGGCGGGAAAGTCGTGGCTGGTGTTGGCTATCTCGGTGAAAGATTATTTTGGTAAGTTGGAGCAAATGATTTGTTTGTAATAAATAAATAAAAATCCTACAGTGAACGAACCCACAGTGTAACTGTGCCACTATTTTCAGCTGAAACCGATCAGACTGAGCTCCAGCTTCACACGTGGTTCTCCGCAGCACGTTTCTCCCGATGGCAGAGAAACCCGTGTGGGAACAAATCGGCACAGGATTTGTGCAGCACTATTATCAGCAGTTTGATTCAGACCGTGGGAAGCTCGCTGACCTCTATGTAAGTTGAAGTGTAATTTTGTAAAAGCTGCATCTACGTGTTGTGAGGCCATGTCATATGTCAGCACCCTGCTCCTTTTGTCCTTTCCCCCTCTAACTCGTTGTGAATGGCTGTGGGTGCGAACTCTAACGGTGAGGGTGCTTTCTCTGTTTAGACTGATGCGTCCTGTCTGACCTGGGAAGGAGAAGGATTTCAGGGGAAGACTGCCATCATGGGCAAACTGAGTGTAAGTTCAGTTATCTTGCCCATTAAATGGCACTGAGAATTGTCTTTCTGCAGTTCATGGTTTATTTCTGCCTGAAATGGTTAAGATGTAAACCTTCAGAGTGGGGTTGATGGTAAACGTGCCTTGCTGGAAGTTTAGGGAAGCCTGTGAAGTCTGTTGATGAAGGTGTTGATGGGAACTGGACATTAGGAGAGATTAAGGCCTTATGATAACCAGGTGGAGGGATACGTGTAGTGTGTTGTAAGGCAAAATAGTTCTGATAATAGTAAATAATAATAATAAAAAAAAAGGTGTATCCCTCATTTAAGCTCCAATATTCATGTATATATTGTACATTTGCTGATCCAGGTCCAGATTTGTATCCCTTTCTTCTGAAACGTTAGCATTTTGCCTACCTTTTTATTTATTGTTTTGGTCAAATAGCAACAGGATCAAAACTCAAACGCTTGTAGGTTCTTCAGTTGTTTTTGGTGTTTAGAATGACTGCATTTGCATTGTAGGCCTCAGGGTCCCACCACTGCCACAGTCGCATGTCTTTTCTGCAGTTCACTATTCACATCAACTCACTGTCTGTGACTGTTTGCACCTCAATGACTGAGTTATGCAGAAACCTAGTCAGTGGAATTCCCTGTATAACCGGAATAACAAACTATACAAAGTCGGAAGTAAATTTAAGGACTTTGCTTTAGTGTCCATTTAAAATATCCCATGCTTTAAAAATTATTTTAAGCAGTCTTTTATTATAGGTTATAAAAATAAAAAATGTTTGGTTCAGCATTCACTCAACCTGGTTAATTAAACACTTTCAGTCCTATGTAATATGTGGGATGTTCTACAAATCTACATTTTCCTAATATGTGGTTGCTGAAGGCTTAAGGTCATGTCGGCAAAGGAAAAGCACAATGCAAAAAGTAGTTATCAGTCCTGAAATATTTAACACATGTAATGTGGAAAGATTACTCAAAAAAATTAATAAATGATGGTGACCACTATAGCTGGTGACATTAAAACTCGTCTGCTCAGGCCAATATCCTACAAAGCTGTTCTCGGACAGTGTTGTTATATTTCTTCCTATCTCCACTTTGTTTCCAGAGCCTGCCGTTTCAGACCATTCAGCACAGCATCACTGCTCAGGACCATCATCCCACACCAGACAGCTGTGTCATGAGCATGGTCATGGGACAATTAAAGGTGATGGTTTGTTCCAGCATCTCAAAACACATTTGTGTATTATTGGACAAGGGTTGTATAGAAGCATGGCAGCATAATGGAGGCCCTACATAGTTTAACCAGCAGGTGGTGCTACATGTGCTTTTCCCTCTTTTCCCAATGTGTTGTTGATAGCAGGACCACAAAGGATACTGCCTTTGGGGAAAATGACTAAATTAATGCATGAGCTTAATGATGATGCTGCCGTTGGTTGTGTTGGTTCAGTTGTTAATATCTTTAATCTTTTTGCAGGCTGACCAGGACCAAGTTATGGGCTTTCAACAAGTGTTCCTGCTAAAGAATGTTGATAATAAGTGGGTCTGCACTAATGATATGTTCCGGTTAGCTCTTCACAATTTTGGAGCGTAGTTAAAATGAGTAACACTAGGTATTTCTCATAGAAATGAAAACCAATCCAGACATTTCTATTTAATAATCCACTGCTGAAAACATTTTTTGTATTAAGCAGGTCTTCTTACTGACCTGTAGGCCTTAAGACTCTTCCAAGCACTTTCCAAGCCACCATCCCTTACATTCCACGTTAGAATAAAGAGCTTATAGTGGTTACTGTGTTCAGTAATAGTGTGTGTGTTTGGTGGGCCTCTGTTTATCAAAATAATCTGAATCAATAATAAATACAAAGAAAATGTGTGGACATAATTTATTGTTTTAAACCCCCCCCCCCTTGTGTGTTTGGGGAGTACAGGGCTGTGCAGATTATTACTGTTTATGATCATAATTAAACAATTGCTTTAATTGAGCTATAGGTTAAATATGTGCCAGTTAGGCTATGTTTACAGTACCAGGCTATTTCACAGACCTGTATCTGTCTGTCATGTCATATTTGTGAGACCATTTTCAAATCTCAAGCAAATCGCCAACAATTTAATTCTTCCATACTTCCATATATACTTCCATCTGATCTAGGACCTCCTATGAAAGACTGTGTTCATATTACCACATTACGTTTCTTTTTTTTTGTGGGTGTGTTGTGTGGACATGTCAAATCCAATCTTTTCACTGGGATATGAATGTCAACAGCAATGGAGGACTGTTTTTTTGGTGATAGAAACGACCTGGATAATCATATCAGTGTGTGTATGCGTGTCATTTCAGAGACAAATTTAATCACAAAACGTTGATCTGATTGGAAAAGACCAGATTTGACATGCCCATGCTGAGCTGAAAAAACTGGATCTGTTTCACATTAAAAGGTAAAAAAAAAAATCAGATTTGAGTCACTCCAGCCTGGTAAAGTGAACATAGCCCTTCTTAAGCTGATGTACTGCCATATCTGCTCAAAGTATAGTTTAAATAGTTGAATAGTGAAAGAAAGAATTCAAATCCAGTTGTCGATAGTCACATGACCACCACCTCAATCACCCTTGTACCTGTTTGTGAGAATTGAGAGTTAAAGGCGCATGTAAGAATCACAGTGGCCATGCAGAATGTCCTACCCTGCTGAAGTTCATTTTTACAAAATTCTTGGATATGAGAGTAAGAATCAACATAAGAGCAACTACATATAGCATATATAATTTAATTATATATATATGTGTGTGTGTGTGTGTGTATATATAAATTTAAACTATTTAGAACAAGTCTGTCATAGAGAAGTTATGTCTTTGAAAAGTCTTACCCAGAAACAACTGTGCTAAATGCAAACCCTGCAGTCTTTGTTGAGGTTCTGAACCTTATCAGAAAGATAGTGGTCCAGCAAACTTCAGGAGTCCTTGAAGCTCAAAGCCTTGAAACTGACTCTTGATGTCCCAAAACATCTGGGCAGTCCATGAAAAACATTGTCAGTAAAACAGGAAGACCTGCATGGTCTTGCATGACCACCAGGTCACCATTCCTGCTGTGAAGCGCCTCTGTTGACCATGTTCCCTGAAGTGAAGGAGCACCATTCACAAGACGTGTTGGGGGTGGTGTTAGTGATCCGGAGGTAATCATCCAGCATCAGTGCCTGACCTCACTAATGCTCCTGTGGCTGAATGTAATCAAATCCTCACAGCAATATTTTAACATCAAAGAGTATAGCTTTCCCTCCAGAGTAGAGGCTGTAAACCTGTATGTCTTTCTAAGCATGAACCCGTATCTTACAGGTTTGCAGCACATCACTAATACACTGTATGTCCAAATGTGTGTGGACACCCCTTCTGATAAATGCGTACAGCTACTTTTAAGTTGCATCCACTGCTTATACATATTGTCCAGTCCCTTGAGAGAGTTATTGACTATGGAATAGGAGTCTCTGGAGAAGATAAGCGTAAACATCTTGGCACCACGCCTCATTTACATTTACATTTATGGCATTTAGCAGACGCTCTTATTCAGAGTGACCTATGAAAGTGCTTCACTGTTTACTCAAGAATAACCTCAGCTAGTTTAAACAGACTCAATTTTAAAGATAGCTCTAAGCTTGGACACTACTACGTACAAGTCAATATGGAGACCATAGTGCTAGTAGTACTAGTAGTCTGGGTTTGAAGACAGTGAGCTCTGGACTCTGCCGTTCAGACACCCAGGGGAAGTTCGTTCCACCACTTTGGTACCAGGACAGAAAAAAGCCTGGACGCTTGTCTTCCGTGGATTTTGAGGGATGGCGGGTTGAGCCAAGCCGTACTTGAAGCTCGAAGGTCTCGTGGTGCAGATCGGCTTTTGACCATTGCCATCAAGTATGGAGGGGCTGGTCCATTCTTGGCTTTGTAGGCCAGAGTCAGGGTTCTGAATCCGATGCAGGCAGCAGCTACAGGAAGCCAGTGAAGAGAACGCAGCAGTGGAGAGACATGGCTGAACTTAGAAACGTTGAAGATGACCTGTTGCATTCTGGGTAAGTTGCAGGGGCCTGATGGTGCGCAAAGAGAGACCAGTGAAGTGACGAGACTGAACGAGCACCTGGGCGACTCTCTAGAGAGGAAGGGTCGAATTCTCTGGATGTTGTACAGGAGAAATCTGCATGAGTTAGAACTGTGGCATGACTTGAAAATGATAACTGATCATCCATGACTACACCAAGGCTTCAAGCTTCTGTAGAAGGAGTGACCAGTGAGTTCCCAAAGGAGATGGCAAGATCATTGTGAAGTCCAGCAGCTCCCAGGATGAACAGCAGCTCTGTCTTGCTGGAGATGAGTTTGAGGAGGTGAGCCGCCATCCAAGAAGAGACATCAGCGAGACATGCCAGGCCAGGCTAGAGGGGGCCAGGCATGGGATAGAGGGGGATAAAGCCCCCCAGCAATGAGCTTTGGAGCAGTGGAACTGTGTTCTCTGGAATGATTTTGCTCTTCGGGATGAGTTGGGGATGAGGTGAGGTGAGGTTGTCATCATCATCATCTTCTTGCTACTTAAGCCAATAGGTCAAGCACAGAAGCCCAGGCGCCCCTGTCCCCAGCTATTTCTACCAGCATTCTGCTGGGCAATTCTGCAGGATAAACTCTTTTTAACACCTTTGATTTCAGATGAAACAAAGAAACAATGACTTAGCAGGTGTCCCAATACTTTGGTCCATACAGTGTATGATGACTTTAACAGAGAGCTCCAAATGTTTCAGAGACGTTCACATCTATGTAACCTTGTTGGACATGACCTTTCCAAAACCAATATATATTTAATATGAATTTTCTCTAGAAAGACTTTGCACAAGATTTGGAATTGTGTCTATGGCAATTTGTGCCCATTTCTCCCAACACACACTGGAGAGGGGTGATAATGCCTTGCTTGCAATCAACATTCCAGTGCAGCCCAAAGGTGGTTTGTGCAAACAACTGGAGTTCCTCCACACCAAACTCATCAAACCATGTCTACACGGATCTCGCTTTGTATGCAGGGGCACAGACATGCTGGAACAGGAGAGGGCCTTCCCCAAACTGTTACCACAACATTGGAAGCATAGACTTGTCTAATATGCCTTTGTATACTGTAGCATTAATGCTTTTCTTCGGTGGAACTAGAGGCCAAGCCCATTCACCTGGTTTGACTTGCAAATATTATTGTCAAACTAGACAAAATACATACACTGTAGACCATACTGGAGTCAAATCACTATAATTATTACTGTGAAGCTGTAAAATTACATACACTGTAGATTCATTCAGAGTTAAATCACAGTCAACTTTATATGCTGGAATGTACAGTTGTCATAATGCTGCTCATTTAAACCAAAAATATCTATCCATCCTCAACTTTCCGGCCTGTCCATGAGATCTTTAGCAAACTGCAGACGGGCAGCCATGTTCTTTTTGGAGAGCAGCAGCTTTCTCCTTACACCCTGCCATGCACACCATTGTTGTTCTGTGTTCTTCTGATGGTGGGATTCCTTGGGTCACCTTGGGTTCCTTTGTGACCCCTTGCTCTGTGTTGGTCAACCTGAGGGTGTGTTAAAAGGTTTTTAAAAGTAAATTATTAATTGTAAATAAGCTAAATGCTTATGAAGCATACAGTGATATGTCTGACCCAGTAGACCCTAGTAAATGTCAGGGGTTTTCTAGAAGTGCACAGAGGCTTCACAGTGTCCTTGAGGAATGAAATTCCGCATCCCAGAGAGGCGAGGGATATCAATGCCAAGTGAAGATAACTACACAAAGCACTAAGGAGGCCCAACTGAAATGACATAAGTTAAGTTACATTTAAGGTTTGGGTCTTCAGGGACTTTTCTGTCTCACTAATAAAACCATCTGCTATGCCATCATTGAAAACACAGACACCCACACCAACAATTACTCTAATTTTAAGTTCAAATTATCTGCTAATCCCAATTTTGTCACTAATATTAGTACAGTAAAGTAAAATAAATTAGTTTTTGGTGATAAATGACCAAATCTAATATTTTGGTTTCATTGGTTTGGTTTGATTTTTCTTATCTCCATTTGGGTTTCGTGTGAAAATCTAATGAAAATGTAGGTAAAATTTATGATGTAATGAAAATGTACATATATATAGTTCAAATTTGAAAGCAGCTGCATCACTATCTTGTTTGGGAATGGCAACATCTCTGACCACAAGACCCTACAGAGAATAATGAGGACAACTAAAATCACTGGTGTCTTTCTCCCTTCCACCATTGACATGCTAACCAAGCCACCAGCATTGTCAACAACCCCAACCATCCCTCACACAGATTCTATTCAGTGATGCCATCTGGCAGAAGGCCGTCACACGCTGCAACAGCTTCTTCCCGCAGGCAATTAGAGTCCTCAGCATACAGGGACTGAACTCACCGCCCAACACAATCACAATGTTTGCTGCTAAATACTGTATTAACAACCTCAATCATTGCTGCGTTTACACAGAATACTATAAGCTACGTGCAGGATATCTTGAACAGCTGTACTCAACGTTATTGAACCCCTGTTGCAAATTAGGTTTGTTGTTTGCAATAAACCAGTCAAACAAGACCCATTTAAAAAGATCAACACAACTAATATAACAAGTGTTTTCTCCAAATTCAACACAAAATGCCACTTTTTATGAAGACTGCATGCTCAGAATTATTCAACTCCTTCATGACAAGCATTTTTATTACTCAGTAAAGCACCCTTCAGCTATTCTAACCTGCTGCAAACGTGATGCATAGCCAGACACTAGCTTCTGGCAGCATTCCTGAAAAATCTTCCATGCCCATTCCTCATGGACAGTGGCCTAAAGTTCACTAATAGTCTTGGGCCTGCATACTTCGGGCCTGTGGATCAGCTGTATGTCTGGAGAAGGAATGAATGAAGCATATGCTGAAAAGAACACCCTGCCCACGTTATAGCATGGTGGTGGCTCAGTGATGCTCTGGGGCTGCTTTGCTTCCTCTCGCACTGGAAACCTACAGTGTGAAGAGCAAGATGGATTTGAACAAGTATCAGAAAATCCTAGGAGAAAACGGCATGCCTTCTGTGAGGTAGCTGAAGCTTGGGCGTCCCTGGACCTTCCAACAGGACAATGATCAATCTAGGCTTGTTCTAAGACAAACAAATTGAAAAATAAATTATGATTTTGTGAAAATTTCACACTTTCATCCTTTACAAAAATGGTATTTTATGGAACCAAAAGGTATTGAGTTTTGCGCTGGAGCTAAAAGGCTAATGTAGCTAACAAGGAATGAGAGGGGGCACCAGTTATCATCGTATTGCAATTTGCAACTGCCTCAAACCATTACGTAATCTTGAATAGACTTAATTTTAATTGGTTTCTGACCCTGTATGACATATTGTTATTTTTAAAAGGCACAAAGGAACACCACATAGCTAAAACAGTAGTCTTTTGGCTTTTGTTGTTGATAGTTGCAAGAGCTAATCTTTGTTATGCATGTGAATCAATCCAGCACAAAAACACCAACTGTACGCATAGTTTACCTAATTTACATATAATTTTCATAATGTCCAAGCTTGCGTTAGTGTGGAGAAACCTGTGACCTGTGGGCGCTCTCTTCTTTGTGTGTTTATGCACATACAATAATACGTTGACATTGCTGACAGTCTTTCTGTAGTTCTTCTTCTGTATTGTCTTTATTCCTCTGTTTTTCTTCCCGAACTTTGGTCTTTTATTTTAAATTTTTTGGGTACCCACCATCACTGGGATCTTGAGTGGGGATTTTTCTTAGTCAGCATATTTACTTTATTTAGTTGAGCCATGGATCTGTGCTCCCCAGCAACCAACCAATTCTGGCCCACATGTATGACTGTCATCCGGTCCCACATACCACCAAGGAATGACGCAGATGACGTCGTCCAAATCTGGGTTCTGCAATGAAGCCACAGCTGATGTGGCACATGTGGCATAGACCAAACTTGGTTTTGCCAGAAACTGACCTTCATTGGATTGTATTTGGTATAATGAGCATTTAATTACTTTGTATAACAGCAAATGACAGATCCTCAATACTTCAGTGTATTCAAGATCCTTATATCACATAACAAGTTCAGATAATCAGAAAAGGGGAAACACTGTTTTCACAAGTGTCAATAAAACATTTCTATTGGATTAAGGTCTGGACATTGACTTAGCCACTCTAAAATATTACATTTGGTCTTGGTGCATGACCCACTTACATTTAAGAGTCCGTTCCTGGACAGAAACCCTTTGATACCAGAATTTGCTCATACAAATTGTCCCAGGGCAGCATATCAGACACAAACCATGACACTACCACCCCCATGCTTCACGGTTGGGATCAGGTTCTGTTGGAAAGCAGTTTAGTTTAGTTCTGTTTTGGATTCGTCTGTCTTCCAATTGGCTTCAGGCTTGTATATGTGGTCTTGAGCAATCCTCACATGGGCAGCAGTGTTCTCTTCAAAGAGTAGTGGCTTCCTCCTTGCTTAACTGCCATAAACACAATTCTTGTTCAGTATTTGCCAGATGCTGGGCTCATGAACACTGACGTTACTCAATGCAAGAGAGGCCTGTAGGTTCTTTGTGACTTCCTGCAATATAATTCATTGCGCTGGACAACCACTCCATGGGAGGGTAACATTTACATTACATTTACATTTATGGCATTTAGCAGACGCTCTTATCCAGAGTGACTTACAAGGTAACTCATATTACAGAGGTGGGTCAGTGTAGTGTTAGGAGTCTTGCCCAAGGACTCTTATTGGTGTAGGGCAGCACAGTCACCCAGCCACCCAGCCCGGGAATCGAACCCCAGTCTCCCACATGGTGTGGTAGCTCAGTGGCGGGTAGTGGGGTTATCTGTTGCGGTAACAGTGGTGCTGAACAGTGGTCCTCTCTGAGGAATAACACTCAGAGACTTTGACCCAAGTTCAAGACCCAAGTTCATGTTCAAAGATGTTTTTAGGCTGGAGACCTTAAATAAATAAATAAATAAATAAATAAATGTAAAACTATAATGTTTTTGTGTCCTTTTAATGTAATATTACTGATTTTGTTTTTGATCCGATACCAATCATACATTATTATACACGTTTTATTACCCCTTTCCACCATTTTAACAACATTTGATTCAGATTACTGCTGACAGCAAACACTTAATATCAATATTTCTATTGCTAACAAGAAAGATCGATTCTCAAAACGAAGTGTCAGGATCAGAAGTATCAATACTTCAGTATCGATTTTTCCTACCTCTTATAAACACTTTTTTATATTACTCCTACATTAGTTTGTATGTTGTCTGTGCTGCTGAGAAAGAACCAATCTAAGACCCATTTTCATTTTAAGAAGTGTTGTGTGGATGTATAAAGAGTGTGTGACTTTTGTTGGGGGGGGGGGGGGGGTGGCCCAGCTGTTGTTTAACAAGTCTATTTACGACCCTGTTATTCCGCCTCAGACTGAGACACGCTGGTTTTCCTATTATGGAGGACTTCTGGAATAAAATAGCTGGTATACGTCACAGTGACGACCCACAGGGGCCATCTAGCATAGCATAGTGTTGTTTTAGCACTGTAACAAGAATTATTATTTGCAATAAATCACAACTCTTACTGGATTAGTGTCCTCTCTATGTCGTTTCTGTGTCCTCTTGGGTGATGTGTGGTTAGCTAGCTGAAGAGATTCAATTCAATTCAATTCAAATTTATATGAATAGCACTTTTTACAAGGAATATTGTCACAAAGCGGGTTTACAGAGATCCGGATCCAAGCCTCTTTTGAGCAAACTAGTGGCAACAGTGGCAAGGAAAAACTCCCTCAGATCGAGAGGAAGAAACCTTGAGAGGAACCAAGACTCAAAAGAGGAACCCATCCTTCTCAGGTCAAAACTGGATAATAATAAAAGTCAAAACAGGAATAAAAACAGCCATAAAACAAAACTGCATTAAGAAAAAATGGCAAATGTGGCGTCAAGATGAAAATGTGAGTAACATGATAAAGTAGATGAGATGATAAGGATTGTAGCTGGTCAGCCGCTGTTAGCTTTTAGCCTAGCATAAATACCCACTCACTTCCCCAGGTTTGGCTTCCTCGTGCAGCACTTTTGAGTTTGCCTGATCTGATATGTCTGATATGTAGTAAGCTTTAGTCCAGTTTGTTTTAGAGGGCGCGTACACTGGAGAGAAGATTTAGTCTATTCCGATGACTAGTGGAGTCTGACTAGTGGAGTCTGACTAGTGGAGTCTGCTTGTGTCAGAAAACTGATTAAAACTATCCTAACAAAAATGGCTGTTGCATTTTACCGGGTCGCAGGACTAAGGCCTTCGCTAGTGGCCTGGGTGTAGGTAAATAAAATGAGCCAAGACTATTACATAAAATGTTTAAAAGTCTGTACAGTGCAGTTTTCCAATTTAGGGCACTTATAAGCCAAAATTGTGTCAAAGCATTGCATAATATTGCAAGTTTCATTTAAACGCAAGTATTTCTTGTTTATCAATCATTACATTTTACAGGCCCGATCAGAAACCTATATTTGTTTTTCAGTCCGATGCTAAAGAGCGTAAGTCTTGACACGAGATCAAGCTTTACTGTGCTAAGTTTTTTTACTAGCAATGTAACTCAACTGTGCAAGAACAGACAAAACACAAAAAGTGTTAATCAGCTATGCCATTAAATACTGAGCCTTTTTAACCTCGTGGGAATCCATTCTGTTACATTTAACTTACCTTGCAAATATAGAGCGTTTGCGAACAACTCGCTAACTAATTTAGCTAGCTACAAAAATTCATGAAAGAATGAATTAAAAAATATTATATTGTTACCGAACAGCATGCACCATTTTCACATGGCTATATGGACATTAATTATTTGTAGTTTTGCGTGATGATATATTTGATCTGATTTGCTAATTGTATGTCTTTTATTTTCAAGCTAATCCAGCATTGCGGTGCTATTTTGGTAATTTCCAATATATCGCATCACATGTATGCAATCATAGCTACACTACGTAGCACGCGTTACATGTAGGGTCTATTAAGCTTAATTAAAGTAATTCCTAGAGCGTTTTTTTTTTTCAATTTTGTAAACAGTAGCTAGATTGTAGATGCCATGTGCAACATCTGACGCTAGCAATTGGACGACTTCTGATAAACATCGGTAGACATTCGTTCTAATATAACAAGCATGTTCCTGTGGACTACCCTTTTCGGAATTTGCCCAAAGTCTTAATATCTCGAACAGACTTTCTAGTAAAAGGTCGCCTCCGAATACTCTTCGAAGCCAGTTCGTACTGAAAATGCTGCCATTTCTCACTCAGCTTTCCTAAAGCATGCTAAGTAAACCTTAGCCTACAGTGTAGCCTTGTGTTTTGTGCACAACTGGTCATTTCACAATAATGGTAACTGGTACACTCCCACTAGCTAGTGGCTATCTTGTCTTCTGCCCTCCATAGACATCAGAATAGCAAAGACTGCTCCTCCCTCATTGGCCAGTGACTGCTGGGGTGATATGACGGCAGCCATCGAGCCCCTCCCCCTTTGTGCAGTTGCTGAGCAACATGGAGCTACCGCTACCGCCCTCTAGTGGCTGCCCCGCGCACTGCAGCAGTAAGTCCCGCCCACTTTCAGGTTGCAGCAAGTACAAAGAGGAACCCCTAATGATCGGAAACACTCATCAACTTAATTAAGAGGTTCACAATTAATGCTCGGCTCGTGGCGTGACGCGCATGCACCTGGGAGGGACCGTTAAAGCTACAGGAGGTCTTTCTCGACTTTTAGTGTGCTGACATATGATTGGTCAGCAAAGCGATATGCTAATTAAGAGGGCGCTGCGTCACTTCCCTGTCATTCAATGCGCCATTTTCTCTTTTATGTGCACGAAAAAAACGTTTCCATCACAAATTACTTGCAAAAAAAAAAAAAAAAAAAAAAAAAAAAAAAAAAATATTATTACACCACGTTGCTTTGCAAATTGTGTTCGCCAGAGGTGATAGGAGAGTTGCTGAACTGTCCTGCGCTGCATCCGCGCTTGCCGCAACCGAGCCGTGTGCAAGGATCGGGGGGAAAGTGTGCTATTCTGTCGCTGAAACTCCCTCCCAAAGCGGGGGCGCTGGAGAAGGTAACGCAGCTAGCGCAGAGATTTCCAAAAATTAGCGAAGCCGGGCAGGCGGGAGCATTAGCTAGCGAGCAGGGTCATTCAGTAACGCTACAGCAGCTTTAGCTACCTGACTACTCCTCTTTTGCTGGCGTGCTTAGGAAACTGCTGTGGCATTATTTGGTAGGGGTTAAATATTCAGAGCAAAGACGAAAACGGGCTGTCCCTGTTTCTTTGTTGGATTTTTACGGTATTGGTACGCCGCCTAAAATCGAGCCCTTAATACACAAGTGCTGTGCATTATACCAGCTCAAACGTCCAGGTGATTTTATTTGCAGTAGTCCCCAGTGTTAGTTAGTTAGTTAGCTAGGTAGATAGATATTAGCTAGCTACCCATCCTGTGTGGCAGCAGACAGTGCATACGAGCCTTCGGGAGGGATTTAGATACGGACTAACGTGGCTATTTGAGCCACATTTGGGTGAAAGGATGCCAGCTGTTAGCTAGCATGAATGATAAGTGTGGGTAGCTATAGCTAGCTAACTAGATCAGAGACAGTCAAAGTTGCAGCGACAGAAAGTACATGGAGGGAGATTCCTCTTTTTTTTTCTTACAAAGACTGATATAACATTATTATTATTTTTAAAAAATGAGGCTAATGAGGTTATTCCCTCTGTTAATGCATTTAGCCTGGCTTTCTCCTCGGTCTCCTCGTGTGATTTTGTTGATCTTCTTGCTCCGCGGTTTAAGGCTCGGCAGGTCGCTCACTGCAAGTTTCCAGCTCGCGCTGCAATGGTTACCTCGCTAAACTAGCGACCCGCTTCAGGGAGCTAACCGAGTCCAGCCCCTGTACCAAATGTGTTCATGCCTGTAGCATGAAGGGGGCTTGCTTTTGCCCCTCTCGGTCTTTCTGGAGATGGAGGAAGGTGGCTGCAGAAGGATTGTGTATTTAGTGTGTGTGTGTGTGTGTGTGTGTGTGTGTGGTAATGATGCACTACTCCTACTTGAACTACTACTTGAAGTTAGGAGGAGAGATGGTGTAAATTGGCTCTGCTGGTGGAGCCTAGATCTGTACAAAGTGTTGAGATTTCCCCTCCCTAAGCGCTTCAAAAGTTGGACAGTAAGCAATTACGGCCTCAGCAGTACTACAGACAGCTAGTTTACCCTTTTACCCTGCACTTCATGTAGGAATTGGCTTCATTCTTCACAGCAGTTGAGTGAAGGTCCAGTCTAGCCTTCAGAATGATATGCATTGGATTATTATTATAGAGAAGTTAAGGATGATTTTTTTTTATTATTTAATACAGTATTAACAAATTGCAGAAATTTAATTGAACACCGTATCACCTGCACACCCCCTTTGCTCCTCTGCAGGCTGCCTCTTATTTATGAATGAAAAGCACAAAAATAGAACTGGCAATAGCACTAGTTCATCATTTCAGTCTCAGTGCAGATTTTGCATGTCATTAGTGACCTGTTGATGTCGATATTTGAGTTTTGGGGATTGAAAATGAATATGCATTAAATAAAGGTTATATGCAGAAGTTGAGGCTTCTGTTTGGTTCATAGCTCCATTGCATTGTTTTCTAAGGTCATTATTTTTACACAAGGTTTGTTTGAAGGTCAGACCAAAAATAATTAAAAAATGAAAAAAATAATTAGAGCTCAGCAGATATTTTAAGGACATAAAATATGAAGAACTGAAACTTTGACGTCAGAATTAGAAATCATATGAAATAAATGTATTGTTAAACTCGCTAGTTGTAGAGAGTTTCAGCATAGCAGGGTATAATCTCCACTTGGGAAGAGATTCTACTGGGGCTTTTTCATACAACCTACCATGTGTTTGTTAACAGAAATTGCAGTTTGCAGCTAGATTATGTAGTTGCTGGTTCTCTTAGGCCAATCCCAGCGAGATGGCCCCCTTCATGGCTACATGGTGCTTTCTGTTTTGTTCAGATTCACTGTTCGTTCTAATCATGCAAACTTCCACACAGTAATGGATTCAATTAAGAGTTAAGGAGTGAATTTGTTATTTATGCAAAAGCAAGCATTAGATTTTTTTGTTGTTAATGTAAATGCCATCTTGATGGATGATGTTCATGAAGGCATGATGTAACTTGATTATAAATGTGTAATAAAATATATATCTCATTGTTGTCCAAATAAAAACATGTATCTTTAAAACTGTGACTTTACAGGAGAAGGCAACCATTATTATAAGTTAATGTAGAATAAATAATTTAGAGCATTTCTATTGGTTTATTCATTCAGAGCACAGATACACAGTGTACAGAACACCTACATGGTTTAAACAATAGAGAAAACAATGGTTTTCGTTGGACAACAGGATTATATGTAATGAAATAAAGAAATACATTTGTTCTTTCTCAGGTGAGGAACCATGTATCAGTATCCAGTACGAGGCCTAGAGAAAATTCGAAAAACAAGGAAGAAAGTGAAGAACATTCTGAGTGAATTTGGGCTTGAGCAATGTCTAAGCTTGTGTGAGGTATGTGTTGTGTTCGCTTCAGAGTGTGTGTAAATTTCAGTAACGTTCTACAGAGTTGTTGTTTTTTTCTTGTATGTTTTCTTTCTTTAAAGTTTTCTTTCTTTATCAAACTCAGGATCTCCAGGGCTATGATCCAGGGGACACTGTTTATAATGCGACGGAATGGAATGATCTGGCTGATGGGTTTGATGGAAAGTGGAAGAAAAAGGTGACCATTTTTAGTTATTGTTTTGTTATTGTTTTAGTAGTCGAAAATTGCTTAGTTTCTTAATTGTAGCAATATTTTGCAAAATAAATGCGACAATACTTAATTGTCCATGGTCCATTTGTCTACTGTACTACACACAAACACTGTTCTTACCATGCACGCTTTTTTTGCCATGCTGAAGTAGTAGTAAATTGACACAATGAATAGGGCTTATTGTTTCCAAAATGCATCAATTGAACCATATTTATACTATTGAGCAGTTTGTGTGATCTCCACAAGAAAGGCATTGGCGATAAAGAATGTTTGGCTCTGGAGAGACCTTGCATAAGCCTAAGGCACCGGATCTCAATAATTCTCTTGAGGTTGAATGCAGTCAGATCCTCAGAGCACTGTTCGAATATTAGCATAAAGCTTTCCTGCAGCAAAGTGGAGGAAGTGTTGGATCGGCTGGTGTCGATGAACCTTTTGGACATAGTCAAGCTGGAAAGTCTGCACACCCCTTTTACTTTTTCCATGTTTTATGATGTTACAGACTTGTTCTATAGATTGGGTTTTTTGCCTCAAACATCTACACACAAATGTGCAATTTTATTTGACTGAAAACAAACATTTTTTAGGGGTTACATATCTCTACAGCCAGCTGTGGCAGCCATCACAGCTTCAAGGTGTCTTGGAGAAGAAGCTACGAGCTTGGCACACTTGTTTCTGGACATTTTTGCCCGTTCCTCCTGGCATATCCTTGCAAGCACAGTCAGGTTGGATGGGGAGCGTCGGGACACAGCCGTTTTCTTTTCCTTTCGCAGATGTTCAATTGGATTCAGGACTGGGCTCTGACTGGGCCACTCAAGGATATTCACAGACTTCCTCTGAAGCCACACCTTTGTTCTCTTGGCTGCGTGCTGCGTTGTCATGTTGGAAGGTAAACCTTCGCCCCAGTCTGAGGGTTTCTTCAAGGATCTTGGTGTACTTGGCTGCATTCATCTTTCCCCCTTATCAGGACTAGTCACCCTGGTCCCGTTGCTGAAAAACGTTCTCACATCATGCTGCTGCTACTGCCATGCTTCACTGTAGAGATGGCGTTAGCCAGGTGATAAACCGTGCCTGGTGTCCTGCAGACGTGACGCTTGGTATTCAATCCACAAAGTTTCATTTTGGTTTCCTCAAACCAGAGAATGAAATCTAAATGGGCCTTGTTTCTCATGGTTTGAGAGTCCTCCAGGTGCCTTTTGGCAAACTCCAAGCAGGCTGTCATGTACTAAAGACTGGCTTTCATCTGGCGACTCTACCATAAAGGCGTGATTTGTGGAGTGCTGCCTGTGTGGTTGATCTTCGGAAAGGTTCTCCCATCTCCTCAAGAATGCGCTGAATCTCTGTCAGAGTGACCCTTGGATTCCTGCTTACCTCCCTGGTCAAGGCCCACTTCCCTGATCGCTCAGTTTAGCCAGGTGGCCAGACCTTGGTGGTTCCAATCTTCTTCCATTTACAGTGGCAAAAAAAGTATTTAGTCAGCCACTGATTGTGCAAGTTCTCCTGGTCTGTAATTTTCATCATAGGTACACTCCAACTATGAGAGACAAAATGAGAAAAAATCCAGGAAATCACATTGTAGGATTTTGAAATAATTTATTTGTAAATTATGGTGGGAAATAAGTATTTGGTCAATAACAAAAGTTCTTAACCAGGTTTGCACACACTGTAGCTGGTATTTTGGCCCATTCCTCCATGCAGATCTCCTCTAGGGCAGTGATGTTTTGGGGCTGTCGCTGGGCAACACAGACTTTCAACTCCCTCCACAAATTTTCTATGGGGTTGAGGTCTGGAGACCTTAAAATGCTTTTTAGAGAGCCACTTCTTCGTTGCCCGAGCGGTGTGTTTGGGGTCATTGTCATGCTGGAAGATCCAGCCACACTCCATCAAATAATGCTTTAAATAATGCTTTATAATGCATTTTTCTAATGCTTTCACTGATGGAAGGAGGTTTTGGCTTAAAATCTCACGATACATGGCCCCGTTCATTCTTCCCTTAACACGGTTCAGTCGTCCTGTCCCCTTTGCAGGAAAACAGCCCCAAAGCATGATGTTTCCACCCCCATGCTTCACAGTAGGTATGGTGTTCTTAGGATGCAACTCAGCATTCTTCTTCCTCCAAACATGACGTTTCATCTGACCACATCATGTTCTCCCAATCAGTGGCAGACTAAATACTTTTTTGCCCCACTGTATGTATCTCAAGCAGTATCAGTTCAAACAAAACACACCTCAGCTCACTTTTAGGTGTCATGTGAAAGTGTGCAGACTTGTGTGCATATGATTTTGCTACAACATATTGATTTGTACTAATTTATTAAAAATGTCTAAAACCTGCTTTCACGTTGTCACTGTGGTATAAGTCTGTAACATAAAATGCGGAGAAAAGGGTTTGTTTCACTAGAAATTAAGTGATCATATCTAGGGGTCAGCACAAAACCAATAACTGATTATTTTGTGTGCCATGATTTTCTGAGCACTTGTCACAGCCAAACATATCCACAGTTTGGCTGTATTTTACTAAACAAGATAAAAAATGTAGGCGCCTAATGCATTTATTTTTAAGCTAACAATCACATGTTCTGTTATTTTGTCATTTCTGTGAAATATTGGAAGCATACTGTAAGAAAATCCTTACATACAGGTATACAGAAAAAAATCACACCTGGACATTTCATTATTTCTTATTTTTATTTATTTATTTATTTTTAAGTGCATTTGCAGGTGTAGTGGGTAATAGAGTACAGCACCTTTTTATAGTTAAGAAGCAATGTAATTTGAACAAAATTAAAGTTTAACATTTCATGCTTTTCTCTGTTTTTTTTTTTTTCTCCAGTGGCAATATCGGACAAGAGGCCTGTGCTGTTCCTTGTGTAAATTTTCAACACGATCTTGGTATTCCTTCAGAGCTCATATTCATCGCTGCCATGATGAGGAGCAGCGTCTCTGCAGCCTTTCTGTCTGTTCCGGCTGCCCATTTATTGCTCACCCGAAGGTGATCTCCAAGCACTATAAACTGTTCCACGTTGAACCCCAAAAGCCAGAGTATGATCCGTTACCACAACAGCTACCCACTAAAGCTATAGGGAGTCATGTATTTCAGTGCAGAAAATGCCCCTTTAATGATAATCTCCTGTACAGCATGAAGAAACATGTTCTTATTAATCACTACACATCCCTGTTAAATCGTTTTGCCGCTCAAAGGACTGACAATGAACTGCAGGCTCTGGGGCCGCTGTACCAGAAATTTTATTGTAAGGTCTGCGGTGCAAACGCAGAGACGTCTGAGCACTTGCTCTATCACATACTAACCTCTGAAAAGCACAAGGAGTTGGAATTACACATCAATGCTCTCATTTTCGAGACGGACAATAAGAAAATGTTTCCCGCTTTAGCACCAAAAGTACAAGGTCCTGTTCTTGCAGGGCCAAACGGCCAACCGTTAGCGACTCAAGGGCCGGCTCCAGGAGCAGTACTACCGGGAGTGGCAAATGGTGGTCCTAGACTGTTTAGCGGCCCTGGGCCGAACACAGCGCTTCTTCCTGCTCAAGCTTCGGCCCTCGTTCAGCTTGCCAGCGCCGAAGCAAAGGGTTTGCTGCAGCCTGGCCAGCCAATGAGTCTCCAGACTGCAAGAGCTGCATCTGCCACAGTACCTGCCATGGGAGGCATGGCTCCTCCTCCAGCAATGCATCCAGTTATTTCACATCAGCAACTACCAGTCAGAGTGGGAGTCCCTGGTCAGTTGCAGCCTCCACCCCGTCAAGTTCTGGTCCCACCAGGGGTACAGTTTAATGTGCCAGCTGTAAGGGGACCTCCGCCACCACCACCATCTCCGCAATCATTGATTGTAGCCCCACGGTTCCCTGTGAACCAGCCAACTCCTAGGGGCACCATGCTGACGTCACAGTCTCTTCTAAGTCATCTGATTCCCACAGGCAACAAAGTGGATGGCCTGCCTACCTACACTCTTGCACCATTACATATTTTGTCGGTCCAGCCAAATAACATGCAAATGGCCAACAAAGCACCAATGCCTGTGTCGCAGCACAACCCTACACTTCAGCAGAATACCCTGGCCAGCAATGGTTCCCAGGACTCCAAGCAAACTAAGAGATGGATCACCTGTCCTGTTTGTAATGAGCTTTTCCCGTCCAGTATTTACGAGTCCCATGCTGAGGTCCATAAAGAGTCCTCCAAGAAATCCAAGCTAGGCCTAGCTGCCCGAGCACCGTTCTTGAAGAAGATGCCAGACAAGACTGTGAAATGTCTGATGTGCAAGATCTTGCTTTCTGAAAAGGGACTTTTTGAGCATCTGCTTCATGGTCTAAACTGCCTGTATTGTTCTGGGATGTTCTATTCTATCAAGCAGCTGGTTGCACATATCCAAATGGAGCACAATCCCAACCAAAAGGCGAACTGTGACTTCATGAGACGAGAGTATCGTCTTTACACAGACGAGACCGGCAGCCTTCTTTTCCCCTATTTCGACATTAACACCACGGCCCCAAAAGAGATGATGGGAGAAAGGGAGCTTAACTTGGCTCTAGTCACTAACTCTCTTGACCTCATATTTCTGAAGATGATGCCTGCGAGTCCTCAGCCTGTGTGCAAGATGCCCATGCCAAAACCAGACAGTTTAGACTGCGTCTTCTGTTCTGACAAGCAGTTGAACATGGAGTGCTATCAGATTCACCTCCGAGAGAAGCACTTCATTGTACCGACTCTACATGCCATACTTAAAGCCCCAGCCTACAAGTGCATCTACTGTGGCGGCGTGTACACAGGAAAAACCACAGTGAAGGCAATCAGCGTCCACATATCCAAATGCCGCTCCGCGCCCAAGACCCCCAAAGATGCCGAAAGGATAATGAGTTCTGGGCTAGCCGCAGCGCCCAGAGTAAGCCAGGGGCTGATGTCGTTCCCTCCGCCCCCAAGACAGACTGCAATTCAAGTTCCAGCTCCAGTCCAAGCCTCGGTCCCAGCGATCCGGTCCCCGGAGACAGCAGCAGAAATGCAGAGCAAGTTGAGGCTGGAGCTGGCTGTGAGAGAGGCTATAGAGGCAAACAAGAGGGAAAGAGAAGCCAGGCTAGCAAGGAAAAGGAAGCTGGAGAGAGATAGGTTAGTAGGTTTGACCGCTCCATCACCCGAAATGCAAGTTGATCCTTCTGTGCAGTTCGCGCTGGACCCTGCTGGAATGGAGATCCGGTCCTTTGAGGATCGCCGGGATTTTGTAAACAAGTACTTCAACAAGCAACCCTACCCAGTCAAGAAGGAGATTGTTGCCCTGAGCAGCCGTCTACTGCTGAATAAGACCGACGTCGCCTGCCAGTTTGGATCAAAGCGCACGAGGTGTATGAAGCACCTGCAGAGAAACAAAGCTGTGGTGCTTTTAGGTTTCAAAATGATGGATGTGATGAAACTGAAGCACGACCTGGTTATTCCTGAGATCGAGCCAGAGAAGACCTCCGTAGAAACGGAACCAGAAACCGTGGAACGAAACCTTCAAAGCCAAGAGGCGCAAGAGGCGCAAGAGGCACAAGAGGCTGTCTAGTTTGTTTTTCTCATGAAGTTGAATAAATGGTTCACAATTAAGAACAAATGGAGAAGTAGACTCCTCAAAACAATGCAAAAATGTCTGTTGTATTAAAGGTAGATCAAGGACCATGTTCATTTTCTTAGAAACCTGTGTAGACTCCTTTTCCTTGGAAGTAAACTTAATACGTTGAACTTGAGTGCATTTGGACTTCTATGCTGTTCAGTAATTCGTTTCAGTAGTCATTCTGCACAATACAGTTGAAACAACACATTCAAATCTCTCAACTGTTTTACGGTGTGATTACGTTTGCCTTCACTTTTTGTTTGTTTGTTTGTTTTTGTTTGTTTGTTTTTTACATTTTAGTCTATTATCAACTTTTTATACCTGGATATTAATATAAACTCTTAGGGCGCCTTGAGTTAAAAGCGCTTTCACGGTAGTGTAGTTTAACGTATTTAAGAAGTTACCTGTTCTTTTCCCTGTACGGTTTCAGTATTCTGTTCAAGTGCTTCCTCATTTATTCTGTGCCTACATCAGGATATGTCAGTATGGTATGTCAGTGTGTTACTTTACATAGAATTGTGCCTAAACATGAATTTCTCTTTCCGTCTCCCTTTTCTCATGGTCTCTTACTGCACTTCGTGGGTCTCTGGATAGGGATGATTCAGAACATTTGGGTGGATAGAAGACAGAATTAGCCCTGAAACTGTACTGCACTAGTTTCAGTAACCTGGTTAATTCTTTGGCCTACCAGTCCTGAGATACCACATTGTTAAAAGCATGGCAGTCTGTTGTTTCATTGCCATTTGTAAGCATGGTTTATGAACATTTGGGTTTTGTAATAGTGGAATGTAGGACTGTCAGAAGATTTAACCTATTTGCTCACAACTTCTTTTTAAGCTTATGTCTTCGAATACAGCGCCGGTTGAGCGTATTGGAGCAGTTGTAAGGGCACTGTGTAAGAAAGAATGCAAAATAAAGTTACACCTTGAAACACTGTATGTGCTGCTAATGTCCATTTTATTTAAATATTTTTATTACATATTCTGGCACAAACCACATAATATATTTATATACAGTTTATCGGTTAAAAAAACTTCACTTTCATTGCAAGTCGTAAAAGGATTTTAGTTGGAGTCATTTTGGAGTATTTCTATTGGTCCATTCATTGTGAAACTTTAATACAATGTAGAAGACAACTGTCAGATTGATATAATGCAAATAAAACGGATGTCAGTGAAAAACATTTTTAGTCATTTTTTAACATTTATATTGGTCTATTTATGAAATTTCAAAGGTCAACTGTTGGATTCACATGTAAAAGAGTGAAAACATCAAAAGGAAGCATATATATGTGCAAATATGTGCATAATTCCTCAATAAATCTAGTAAATCATGTAAATATGCTGATTTATGGTTAAGCTCCACCGTAAAGAAAAGGGACTGAAGCCACTGCTATGGTGGTGGGGTTTGCAGGGCAGCGCTCCAGTCCAGAAGGCGGCGCAGCGCGCGCACACACAGCGCTGCTGAGCCGTGTACGTGACGTCACATCCCAAACACAGACGGTGTTCGAAGAGGTTTGACGACCGGTCGACGTTTGGGGGAGAGAGAGAGACAGATTTCGGCAATTCTGGCCGTATATACTGCTTTTATTGGATTGAAGGTAACTTCCTTGACGTTTATTGGTATAATGTACCGTTTCTATCCGCTTGTATTTTCTTCCCTGTGCTTTATAAGTCGATGAAACCATCAGTGTGCCTGAAGAGAGCGCTCACGTTGATTGCTGCTGTTTAAACAACGGGGTTCTTGATCACAGCTAGCTGTAGCTATAAACATGCCTATCTGTGCAAATAGTGCACTTGGACATTGCCAGTTCTGTTGTGTTTTTTGTATGGAATGTGGAAACTACGACAACCCCTGAGTGGTGTGTTTTAGCTACGAGGAATTGAGATCAGGATTGATATCTAAATCCAGGTCCAGGAAGTCGAAATCCGTTACGGGATTTTGCCTTAGCCCAGCCGCTCTCTAAGCGGTTGGAACCTTGAGAATCCTGGAGTGGATTCCGACTGTCTGGACCTGGATTTGCCACTTTAGGAAAAAGTAGCTAGACAATATACCGTTATCGCAAGTTAAGTAGCCAAGCTTGCATATCAGCTTTATAGGTTTGCATAGGTTTACTTAGCTAGCTAGAACTAACCTCACGACCTATTTTGCTGCAGTGTGAGCCTGGTCTTGACCTGCCTTGACATACCCTCTTCTTGTCCTTTAGGGACACCATTCCTGAGCCAAGATGTCGTACATGCTCCCACATCTCCACAACGGCTGGCAAGTGGACCAGGCGATTCTGTCCGAGGAGGACCGTGTGCTCGTTATCCGATTTGGACACGATTGGGACCCCACATGCATGAAAATGGACGAAGTTTTGTACAGTATTGCTGAAAAGGTAACTAGTGTTATCTCTATATTGTTTGACTTTAAAGACTTTAGTTTAGCTTTTTTTAGTGTTGTTATGGAAGCTAAATACATTTGAAGGCTAAGATAATTTATGCCAATAGATTTACAGATAGATTAGTATATTACTGGAAATATAAAATAATATAAATAATAAAATATAAATATAAAATAAGTATTACTCTTTGAATAGTACCCTCTAGTAACCATGTTATTTTTGCTAAGAGACTTTTATTATTTTTATTGTATGTACACTGAGTCAGCTTCCTAAATATGGACTAAGCATAGTCCAGGACTGTATGTTCGAAAAGAATCTCCATACAGAATTCAGTGTCTGGGGAAAATGACCCTATATGTTCAAATGTTTGTGAATGCACGTGTTGCGCACCATCAGGCCCCTGCAACTCATCCAGAATGCAGCGGCACGGGTCGTCTTCAGTGTCCCAAAATTTAGCCATGTCACTCCACTGCTGCGTTCTCTCCACTGGCTTCCTGTAGCTGCTGCCCGCATCAGATTTAAAACACTGACGCTGGCCGAAGCCCTTCGAGCTTCAAGTACGGCTCGGCTCGACCCCCCATCCCTCAAAATCCGTGGAAGACAAGCGTCCAGGCTTTTTTCTGTCCTGGCACCAAAGTGGTGGAACGAGCTGCCCCTGGGTGTCCGAACGGCCGAGTCGCTCGCTGTCTTCAAGCGCAGACTGAAGACCCACCTCTTCAGAGAGTACTTGGACGAATAGTTCTATGGTCGCCTTATTGTATTGTGTTTAGTAATGTCTAAGCTTGGAGGTATCTTTTGTATTATTAGTCTATTCTAACTAGCTAAGGTTTTCTTGGGTAAATAGCAAAGCACTTTGTAAGTCGCTCTGGATAAGAGCGTCTGCTAAATGCCGTAAATGTAAATGTAATGTAAATGTTGCTGGCACTGATGTGCACACATACAGCTTGTATTATAGTCCCTGTGGAGAGGTATTGCTAATAGAATAGGACTCTCTGGAGCAGATACACATGAACCTTTTTGCACCATGTCTAATGCCAGACGAGGGCTAGGGGGGTATAAAGCCACCCAGCATTGAGCTGTGGAGCAGTGGAACTGGTTTCTCTGAAATGATTGATGGTGCTCCATCCTAAACATTTGGGATGAGGCAATCAGATCCTCAGCAATGCTTCAAAATGTAGTAGGAAGTGTAGTACTGGATAGTATAGATGGTTATTCCAACAAAAATGAGATTTTATTTATTTATACATAGATACATACTTACATACCCCTGATTTTGGAGTTTATGAGCAGATGTGCCAATACATATAGTCTGTTTATGTATGGAAGTCATGGGAACTGTCCTGAAAAATGTTTTCCCAAAAGGAGTGAGAGCCCTCAATGCGCTCATGCTCAATTGTTTATTATACTAATATAATTGATTTGACTAATAAGTAAGAGGCCTCAGAGGTTGAATGTAGTGTTGGTAGTTGTTCATTGATTTACTTATTTACATGTGAGGATCACATCTGTTTGCTGATTGAAAAGGTGCAAGATACACAGCTAACAAATGACTTACAAATTAGAGATGTTTCTGTAGAGTAGAATTTGTAATTCTGGTTCATTCTTATGTTTTTTCTCTCCTGTAACCCCAGGTCAAGAATTTTGCAGTAATTTACCTGGTGGATATCACTGAAGTGCCAGATTTCAATAAGATGTACGAGTTGTATGACCCCTGTACAGTCATGTTCTTCTTCAGGTAAGTTGTGTCCATCCACTTCACAATGGTTAATCCTGCTAAACCATCAGAGTGAAAGTGGTTCTTAAAGTCTCTCTAGTAATTGCATCCCTTATTTGTGGATCACGATTTACATGAGAATAGAATTAGGTTTACATAGAATAAGTAAAATACAATGTTTAACCTCTTATAAAGCCTATGGCCACTGGCGGGCTGAAAGTGTTGTTACAAACTGCTGTTACCAGAGAATAGCCCCACCAGTTTGTACAGAAGTCCCTATAGATACTGACTAATACGCCTTTTTTTAGTCTTTAGTTTTAGTCTTTAATGTTTAAACTGGTACCGTGGTATGTTTTAGCGTTTTATCAAGACAGTAAACCTTATTGTTTAGATGCAGATTGTCCAAGATGAAGCAGTGATCTGATATCCTGGTTTATGGCATGTTATAGGTCATCTGAGAAAATATCCAAAACCTAGCTGACAAAATGAGATCCATCAGAATGTATTTATTACAGTAATTCAACAACATTTCTAATAGCGTGAATGCAGGTTCATGAGAAGGTGTTTTGAGGTGGGGTTGCTGAAATTTTTATTTAATAAAATGTTAAACGGAACTTTTTTGGATAATGTATCGCAAATATAACGTCATAACACCATAATTCTAAATGAGAGGCGCCAACCATGCTTGTTCGGTTGTCTCCTTCTTGATAAGCTTTACACACAAGTTGAACAACGACTAATCAGATTGTTGATGTGTGGCGCACACCAAGCAGGAAAGAAATTGCTGTGGAGAAAAGAATGCATGTCAAAATGTGGGACGGTAATGGCATGCCCCCAAAGCAGTCAGTGGTCAGAGTTGGGAGGTTTAAAAATAAAAAATAAAAATAAAATACAGACAATCATTTTTTTGGTGATATATTGTCACAGAAATAATTGCACCAAATATCTTTTTTTTTTCTTCATGCCACTGATAACATTCCCACAGCTCTGGCAGAGAAACTGTGGCTTTGAAACCAAGTCCATTTAGATTTACTCATCCAAACTGCAGTATACTGTACAGCAGAACACTTAAAATGTCAACATAAATAAAAATTTAACACACAACGGGTCAAACTAGATAAAATATGATGACATTAAAAGAAAAAAAAATTATTCATAATTAAAAGCATTGATTTGAATGTTAATAACTGCCTAAATCACTTTTCACAGTACTGTAAATGCCAGTGTTTTATGTCTGCTATTCTTTATCACAGGAACAAACACATCATGATTGATCTTGGGACGGGTAACAACAACAAGATCAACTGGACCATGGAGGACAAACAGGAGATGATAGACATTATTGAGACAGTCTACAGGGGTGCAAGGAAAGGAAGAGGTCTAGTGGTGTCCCCCAAAGACTACTCCACCAAATACAGATACTGATTTATCGATTTACTTGATCAACTCTCCAGTCTACCCAGTGCTGTTTCCCTTTTTTTGGATACCTCCATGGGTCCGTTTGTGAACAATTTGGCCATGCGGACATTAAAGTGGCCTTGCGTTTCGATATTATTTTCCTCCTCGTCATTGCAGTTATGGTCAGAGCCTGTCATTTTTGTGTTCATCTTGTTTGTGTATTGTGAATAAATATTTCTAAGAAAATTCAGTCTTGCACTGAATTAATGCAGTGTGCAAAATTCTGATAGTGGGAGATAACCCCAACTGCCTGAGCTCAGCAAAGCCTTTCATTTGTCCACCGATGACTAGTTTAAAAAGTTTATTTTGCTCATTCTGTTTTTTATATATATATTATATAACTTAAAAGGGGGGGGGGTTGGGATATTTTTTCATGCTAATCTGAGCATACTGTAACTCAGACCAGCTACATGTTGTAAAACCTCAAACATTTAGTGTCGGTTGTGGTAAAATCATGTTTTGAAGCCACCCCCTGATTCTAACTGAACTGATATCAGGAAAAACAATATGGACATTGTAGCAGGGATATTTCTTGAAGCCTCTTAAAATGGGTTGTTTATTTCTATACATAACTGACAACTCAAAGGACCATTGAAACGCTTGTTTCTTAAAATACAAGAAATACACATTTCCAGACTTTAGGACGCTTCAAGTGTGGTTATGCCATGCAACCTCCTCTTACAAGTATGAAGGCATGCTCTTGTGCTTATATTGAATCCTTTAGAAACACCCCTTACACCAGATTTAACAGTCCTGCACCTTTATGTTCCAGAATGGGGTAGCTAAAATATGAACATTTCATATTAAAAACCATTCTATTGTTTTCATACAATTAATCAAACTGAACCATAAATGCATGGTCCAATGTTAGCATTTCCTTTCTCCAAGTAAGAGCTAGTCAAGCTTAACAAGCAGCTTGTTGCTACATCACAGAAACTAACTCCACTCATTCTCCTGCTTATTAGCTAGCACAAGCTACATAGACACTTGTTTTTCTAGTCTACTTGTCTGTTGTGGGTCATTATCTTGTCTGTTGTCTTGTTTTAGGTCATTCCCCCCGTTTGCTCAGGAAATGTAGCATTACATTTTCTTGGTCCATTAGATATATAAACAAAGCTAGCTACAGCATTGAGCGGAGTGATACATTGGAATTGATACAGGTGGAAAAAGTTGTTGCATGGTCGGACCTGTTACCATATTTGAATTATACATCAACAGCGGCAGATTCTTAAACTGCTATTCAAATACTCCCCCATATTCACTGCACTGATTTTACTTGCGCTCTGCTGCACGCCACACAGGTGCAATTGCAGTTGGGCAGTGTTCTACAAGCACTGGCTGTAGCCCAATACAACCGGAGGTATATAAACTCAGAAAAGTAGACTTTGCATCACAGTACCCCAAGGTTATATTGCACAACACCCCCTCCCCTATTCCTGTTCTGGAGTTTGGTTTCCTGGCATTAGCTTTTAAACTAACTGGAGTGAGGACACCGATTTGATTCCTGTGTCTGACCCTCTATGGGCACCAGTGTTGCTGTTAAGCTACTGCAAAGACCATTACTCCTCATTCTGCTCCAGTTCCCACCTCTTCTTTCTGTAAATCTAAGATGCTGCATGCTCTTCTGGACCACCTTGCTGATTCCATCCAATTGCACTCAGTTACTACATTGGTGGACTGCATAACAGCCAAACTCCCTACTTAAGTAGTAGTCTTGTTTTGGTTAAATGACATTAAAAAAAAAAGTAGCAGCTTAAAAACTACCAAGAATAAAGCTAACTTCAAGAACTGCATTTAAGTTATTGGCTCTACTGTTCACATTTTAATACTCTTCTTAATAAAAAGGGTATTATGTAGTACTGAAAACTTATTTCACTCAGAATGGAACTAAACAGGAACTATTATTGTGCTGTATTTCTTTTCATTTGTACCAGCTACAGAAAGATTACCACTGTGGCCAAGAGTCATTTATAATAATTCAAGTGGTTTGAAGTTATCCTGTTTCTGTATAGAAACATTGCCTTTGCTAAAGATCCCCTGTGTGCTCTTGCACACCAAGCAAATCCTGCAAACCAGTGAATTAAAAAGTGTGGAAAGCAGCAAAAGCACAAAACTCCCAGAAATCTGGGCCTTCAGCCCTGGAGTTCCCCAAACACCCTGCATTTCTGCATGAAACATGTTTGATAAAACCAATATTAGTCAAACAGGACCATTTTATTTTGTTTGACCACAAAGCAGATGGGCACAAATCTACAACACATTTTTGTAAAGAACTTCCAAACAAATGAGAGTTGAAATTAGCAGGGTATAGACAGTATATGGTGGAGAGACGTTAATACAAACGTTTACAGTGACTGCATCCGGTCAAGTCACATTTGACATAAGAAAGAGGACAGACAGCCCCCCCCCCCCCCCCAAAAAAAAAAAGTTACTCTTTACATTGTGCCCTGCTCCCCCATAAATTGATATTGGCAAATTCTTGTCTCATCTCCTCCTTCTGCACAGCAGTTCATTGTGACATCACCCCACACCTTAAATTTGACTCCATTATGACCTCACAATGAAGATACCATTCCATTACCACCTCTAAGCGTTAAAGAAGGAGGACCCCAGGTGCCCTCGATCCGCCAAGACATGTTTGCAATCTGAAGTTTTACCTTTAGTTCATTACAGGAGATGCTATGCCAACATCAACTGATATTTTGCAAATACTATTCAGTTTGTCGTCATTAATTAAAGAAAGATCCAGAACCGACACGTTAAACTTTAGCCCGAGCCTTCCTCAAGCCTTTTCCTGATCCCCTTCAACCATTCCCTACCCCAGCAAGCCAGCTCATTAAGGTCCTAATAATCAGCTGAGCTGGATCAAGTGTGTTGAGGCAGGAAATAGCTGAAACTGAACTACTTAGGCTAAGGAATTGCCTCAGATGGTTTGTGTGTCTAGAAAAGAGCTGGTTGAGCCTACAAAGCAAAGAGCACTAACGCTGTACAGACCTTTACCTGGATTTAATAGCAGATATTGTGCAGTGCAGTATAAGAATTCACCACTTAAGGTCACATGAAACAGGCCTACTAAGAAAAGGTGAACGTCTGAGAACTTGATCACGTCAGTAGCCAGTTTGTTCATGAAGACTAGAGAAGAAACAAGGGGGGGGGGTTAGATACATAGTATAAACTGCAGAATACCATCAACCTTAATGGATGAGACTTAACATCTAGATATTTTGCATTCATGGGATTTTTAAATTTATAGAATATTAATACTGACAGGTTCTAAGCAACAATCCTTCCACTACATACACACCTTCATATCAAAGCATGTCTCTTTACATGGAGTCTGAGAGGGCATGCAGACTTCAGTGGAGCACATGAAGTAGATCTAGCAGAAAGAGGAGATAAAAGGTGAATTAGAAAGAACACATGCATTCATGTTCTTTAGGGCTTTAATCATATTAATGTGAACGTTGGGTTACTGCACCTCCTCATCGAGATATTTATTGGTGGACTGGTCCATGAACTGAAAAGCGTTCACTTCAAAGCGGCGCTGGTGGCGATTCTGCGGCAGGTCGGCCATGTGGAGTATTGCAATGTTGTCAGAGTCAAGAGGGTTGGGGCAGCTGCAGAAAAAGCAAAACAACACCACTGCTTCACTTCACTGTCTCAAGTGCATCATTACTCAGGATTTTACCAAAGCAACTGAACAAGCCATACCTTCAGGGCCTAAACCTGCCAGACCACTCAATTCACATATTTATACCAAAACTATTGTTTGGCTGAGATGTGCTTTGAATCATATGCTTACTATTAAACTGGAGCAACAATGCCAATGTAGCCAACAGGCAATGGAAGCTTCTACTGTACTAGACCTGAGCAATTTCATGTTTTAGATAAATACCCAAGACAGTCCAAACTCACCACTGCTCCAAGAAATCAACACCCAAGAACTAGTAATTGTAGGCATCTGAATATTTAAAAGACACTACATCTTGTAGAAGACCTTCACACTCTTAAATTTTACTTTCTATTCAAACTCAGACAGATTTGCCAACCTACCCCTCATAGAGCAGAACCAATGCGCTCTTAGCGGACCGAGGATAGGCCACGCAGTAGTGCACCAACAGAGTGGCTTCAGGCTTTGGGGAGTTTAATCGCACTTCCAGGTACACGGGTTTCCCCAGGAGAACTCTCAAGGGCTGGTGATAATGAGGGAGGAATGTGGAGAAGGTTTTGTCTGCCAAGAAAAACAAGACTGATTTGCTAAAGGTTGAAAAAGTAAAAATAAAGCACCATCAATGAAACCTGTACTGAACTGTAGTACGAGTTTCCCTACATCATAGATCAAGTGGCCGCCATCATTTTCAAAACATACCTTTTGCAATCCTGAGCTGAACACCAAAAAGCCCCTTGGCCCTCACCAAGGCTGGCAGACTGGTACTCATCACCATGTATCCGGCAGTGGTCCAGCCTGTCGCCAGACCAGCTGGAGCTCGTAAACCAACTTTTGAGTAGCGACACTCAATCATCATCCTTAAAAGAACACAATTTTAAAGGATGCTGCCTCACATGCCTTCATCTGAAACACCACATTAACTCAGAATCTACTAGCATTTTTGTTCCATAAACACTTCTGGCCCACAGAAACATCTGGAACTGCATGGAACTGAATCACAAGCACATATTGCAGCCTTCTATCACAAAGGCCAATACCAATCAAACAACGTATTCATATTCTGAGTCTCACCTGACCGGATGATCCCTGGTGATTTTACCATACTTGAAATCAAGTGTTCTGATGGGTGCCCGCACTTCCACCAAATAAATGGTGGTGTCTCCAATGCGCTGATTTAAATAAAAAAGGTCAAATGGGATATTGAAGTTCTATCAAATGACCCAAAAATCACAGCGGTCAAAACTTACATAAGTACGAGTTCCACATTCGGTCACAGAGAATTTGAAGACGGCAAAATCTTTATTGGCCATTGCAGGTTTACAGCCACTCTGGCCTGCCACAGTCAAGCTCGAAGGATTCAGTGGGGGGTCTGTGGTGTTGGCAGAAATGGCAAAAACCAACTTGCCACCAGCCAAACAGCCTGAGAACAGAGGCATAATGAAGTAAAGCACAACTCTTTATAGTATTCAAGTAAAAATTCATTACTTAACATTTAGATTGCTCAAGTAAATGAACAGAAGATAGCCTAGGACTGAGCCCTGAGGAGCCCTCAGTACGGTTTCACAATAAGTAGTACTGCACTGAGGGCTCCTCAGGGCTTGGTCCTAGGCCCTCTTCTGTTCATTGTGAGGAATTGTGCATGTAAAGTGCCATGAAAAATTGCTTACCACAGCACAGATTTACATTTGATAAGTTGGGAAAATTTACTGTAGTTCATTAAGGTTCATTATGCATTAAATAATTGTAAAGACTTCTGAGTGTTACCCAAACCTGTTGGGCAGTACTGTAAGCAGAAGAGGGCACCTCACCATGCTGTTGGCTTGGCCATGGGATACGGGACGGGGGTAATACAGTCACAGAGGCAGGTGGCAATGGTATTCCCGGAGTGGGAGACGGAGGGACAGTGGGTTGTGAAGTGGATGCGGGCTGAACCGGGGCCTGCTGAACCGGGGCCTGCTGAACCGGGGCCTGCTGAACCGGGGCCTGCTGAACCGGGGTAGAAGTGGTAGTCGGAGAGGGCACCTCACCATGCTGTTGGCTTGGCCATGGGAAACGGGACGGGGGTAATACAGTCACAGAGGCAGGGGGCAATGGTATTCCTGGAGTGGGAGACGGTGGGACAGTGGGTTGTGGAGTGGATGCGGGCTGAACCGGGGCCTGCTGAACCGGGGTAGAAGTGGTAGTCGGAGAGGGCACCTCACCATGCTGTTGGCTTGGCCATGGGAAACGGGACGGGGGTAATACAGTCACAGAGGCAGGGGGCAAAGGTATTCCCGGAGTGGGAGACGGTGGGACAGTGGGTTGTGGAGTGGATGCGGGCTGAACCGGGGCCTGCCAAACCGGGGCCTGCCAAACCGGGGCCTGCCAAACCGGGGCCTGCCAAACCGGGGCCGAAGTGGTAGTCGGAGAGGGCATCGGAGCAGGGCTCACGCTACAGGAAGCTGTGGCAATCTCCGTTTGTCCCTCACTGAAATACACAATCCTCAGAGTACAACTGCCCTCCTGCAAACCAAAAAACACCCACACAATTTAGAGCAATTTTGAGCCACATTAAGGGGGGGGGCACATGTGAGTAGTGAGAGTATGGAAACACATGACAAAGCAATACCTAAATAAAAGCATGGACACTATATAAAACTAAAAGTGGACAAAGGGAGCCAAACACACACAAATACAAATTCCCATTGACCAAAATGTAGCAAGCAGGCTCATTCATCCCCACGTTCCTCACCTGAACAGGGAGTTTACAGCAGGCGTAGTTGATATGAAGAACATTCCTCCCACGCTGTGTAGCCAGAGAGTGGCCGCACGTGTTTGGAACCTCCTTGACTGGATTAATTTCTGATGGCAATCAGAAAAATAAAACTTCTGGTCAGCACAAAATAAGTCTGACAGGTTAGGGTTAGGCAAACCATTTCAGCATTTACATCCAAAAGATTAATAGGAACATTTCTAAGTAAATTTCCTGAAACAATTTACATTTCTACTGAAGTCTACTTAAACAAATGTAAATATAATTTAGAATTATGGTTCTAGGTAGTTTTTTGATACATTGATACATGCACTTATTTGTTGATCAGCTGAGAGATACAGTACTGACATCTAAAATGAAAGAAGCATGCGGACTGATGCAGCTCCACCTTAGTCATGCAAGTGTAAGTAGTGCAGTTAGCAGCATTTCAACCCATAGTGGCAGTGACCGAGGCACCATTCTCCCCATTTTGAGTCAAGGGAGCATTAAAATTTTTGAAATTTATTTGAAGGTAAATGGTTCCTGGAAATGTTGCTTTAATAGTAGTTTATGACACATCATAGAGAAACCTCACAAGTCAGGACTGCTGCGTTTGAAGCCTTTACAGGCTCCTGCCACGACACAAAGTGGTTACAAAGATCCAGAATACATTGTTTGCCCTCTATGGCAAGGCTTAAGCCTGAAAAGATGTTCCTGTGGAGGGGAAAAAAAAAAAAAAAAAAAAAAAAAAAAAAAAAAAAAAAAAAAAACACACACCACACTACTACTACTACCACCACCACCATTTTCCCATTAAATATAAAAAACCCTCAAAACCCAAGTTGTGTGGTGGTTTTGGGCATCACATTTAAATAGAGGTTATGTTGTAGACCAGAGGTTTCTAACCCTGGTCACTGATGACTCCAGGGCCAGCACATTTTGTGGGGTTTCTGCTCCAGCACACTACAGCTCATTAGTAATTAGCTGGACCAGGTGGGTTGGGAGCGGGTCAAGAGTAAAATGTGCAGGGTAGGATCAGAGTTGGGAGCCTCTACTGTAGACAGCCCATCCCCTCTACATTTACCAGTCCTCTCCAAATAACGATTCAGAATATAACAGTTTAAAATTAACAAATAAAAAGTCATAAATGTGCAAGCTAAGAACAATAGAAAACTTGTCCCCATCACAGAATAATTTTATATATATATATATATATATATATATATATATATATATATCTTATCTTAGAGGCTCATATGATTATTGTGGTCCTACGTTGTAAAGAATAGTCTACTTACCAAAGACCTTGACCTGAGAGAGTACACCTGAGGGCAAAACTACGTGCATAGCATTTGCCCTACAGTAAACCAGGTATTTAGGTCTGTCCCCTGGCCCATCCTCAGGCCATGCGGGTACAGGTGTTTGAGGGAGATGCGCTGTGGCCCCCTGTTCACAGACGAACCACCCGTTTGAGTTAAGCTCGGTTTTCAAACCATCCCCCCTCGAATGTGGAGCAAAAACCAGCCCAGCGTACCACAAAACCAGACTCAGGACCACTCCGGATCTTGCTGAAGCCATGTTTGGGGTCAAAGCCCCAGAAAGCAGTAGGAACCTGCTACCGCCCCAAACGGCCTTTAGAAAGTAGCTAGGGAGGTCTGTGGTGATTAATCCCACCTGGGGCCTAATTTAGACACTAAAATGGGGCTGGGGAATATAGGAATCTGATTCGATTCACTTGAAGTAAGGATGAGCTGAACGAGGCTTTTGAAGCAGTAGAAGAATCGATGCTTCGAAGCATTTGAAACACAGCTCCACCACGCCACCTGTTGTGCAATTAAAATACTACACCACCCTTGCCCGATTCACTTGTGTATGAGTTATGCCTTATCTAAAACGAAACCAGAGCACCATGTAGTGATGTTGGCATGTTTTTCTTATTGTAGTTGACTGTACGTCTGTATAAATATGTAAAATATGTAGAAATATGTAAAAAAAAATATGTATGTTTTTAATATGTGAGTTTTTTCAGGGACTTTTATTCTTTTTATTAGTTTGGGGACAGCACCTGCCATTCAAAGTTTTGTTATCTTTTTAAAAGGAAAGTCAAACAAAGACTTTAATTATATTTATTGAAATATATTTTAGACCAAATATGCGTTTCAGTGACGTACGTGGCGTCACGTGATCGCCGCTATACACCACTGTTTTGATGCGGTACAGGCAGGACATACAGACATCTTACGATGTACGTAGATACGTGCTGTAACTGTTTAATAGATTTTTTTATTTTAAAGAAGGCTCTATTAGTCCAATATAAATATTTATCTCTCATTTTCAAGGGTAACAAAAATGGTCTTTTGCCTGAGAAGGTACACTTATGAACATAAAACTTAAAAGCCATTGATAGTATAGTATTACATTTATTATATATACCGTACATATGCTTTTCCAAAAGACCAAATAATATATGTTTCCACAATAATTATGTAATTAAGATGGCAGAGAGGAGGACCCTGCACAAACTACTCTCCATCATGGACAATGATGGTCACCCACTACACACCATCATTATGGACCAAAGGAGCAAGTTCAGTGGCAGGTTGCTCTCACAGAGCTGCTCTACAGACAGACTCAGGAGATCCTTTGTTCCGAGAGCGATCAGGCTCTTCAGCTCTTCCCAATGGGGCCAGAAGAGGGAGGAGGAAGGATGAGGACTGAGTCTCTTATGTTCAATCATAGGTTTATTTATCTGCACTGTTAACACTTTACTTTACATCCGGTACATCTGCACTACTGGACACTACTGACAATTTACTTTACCTAAATACCAATATATGCACATATTTATTCAGTAATCAGTATCATCTGTCTGCTTTATTCCTTCTTTATAACTGCACTGCCTTTCATCTCTATTGATTCATTCATTCTATTTGTTGTTATTATTGTAATTATTGACTTGTATTACTGTGCTGTATTGTGCAATTTCTATCCATCCATCTTTCTATCTATCTAATTATGAAAATATTATCCACAATAAAAGCACTGAGGTTCTACTGAGCAGCAACACCTGCACAAATAAAGGTGCATGTATTTGTCACTGTACACTGTACAGCAAAATGTGTCCTCCGCACTTAACCGATAACAGGGTTGTGGGTTTGATTCCCGGGCCCTTTACCCTCTCTGCTCCCTGGGCGCTGGAGTTGGCTGCCCACCGCTCTGGGTGTGTGTGTGTACTCACTGCCCCTAACACATGTGTGTGAGTGTGTGTTCACTACCAGATGGGTTAAATGCAGAGGACACATTTCACTGTACAGTCCACACTGTACAGTGACAAATACGTGCACCTTTACCTTTTTACCCATCTGGTAGTGAACACACACACACACACACACACACACACACACACACACACACACACACACACACACACAGCCAACTCCAGCGCCCAGGGAGCAGAGAGGGTAAAGGGCCTTGCTCAAGGGCCCAACAGTGGCAGCTTGTCGAGCCCGGGAATCGAACCCACAACCCTGTTATTGATAGCCCAGCGCTTTAACCGCTGAGCCACCACTGCCCCTAGGCAATAGGACCTCCATGGAAGAGAGTCTTCAGAAAAAAACCTCTCCTGTGTCCTTAGCACTAAAATCAGTGTCAAAGATTATAAAAGGAGGCATTTTAAATGCATGATGTTTGTGTGATGCAACAGAATAATTTATTTTGGGTCCAAAACAGTCATTTATTGTAAAAGAGAAAGATTTTCAGAGGTGTATATAAAGTTCCTTTACTAGTTTTCTTCACAATCACAGCTAGCACAACTGGAACCAAATGTGATCATTTTCTGACATCGCTCAAAGAACCATTCGTAGCACTGAGCCCAGAAAGAAGCAGCTGGATGATGGACGTCTGGAAGATCCCACCGTCATAGAGCACTACCCTCCAGTGCAGTAGGGGGCGGTGTGCAGGCCTGCGCGGCTCAGCGCGACAATGAATGAAATAAGAATAAAAACGACTCTCGACCAGCAGGCTTCTTTTTAATATCCGTATTTATTCTTCGTTTTTAAATTCATTTATGTTTTTAATTGCACCCCTGCCAAGTGATTATCTGTAGAATAAACGTTGGGTGAGTCAGTAACTTTGTCGATACCTCTTGTTCGGTAACGAGGATGACGATGGCCAGAGCGAGTGCCACAGTATAGCAGCAGTGTACAGCTCAGTTGGAGAAGCGAGGGCTCTCTCGTTTGTAATTTTATTCAGTTCAGACCTCTAGGTTCACTGGAAGTTGCATGATGGTTAAACTTAAAGTAAGTTAAGATTTCTCCTTTGTGTGGCGGTGGAGACACTCCTTGTTCGCTTTTTGAGCTCAGTGTTTACCATAGTACATCTTTGTCAGTGCTTGTGTTTTGGACTAGGCAGCGTTAAACTCGAGACCTTTAACCCAATGATCTGATTATTTTAAAATCTCTGAATATCGGTCTCATTTAGCACCACGTTTCAGCCCCTCAGTGGTGAATGCGAATCTTTTAAGGAAGCTCCTTTTTCCAATTTTCCCTTCCACCTTAAATGGTGCAGCAGTGTCATTTAGGCAGTGTTTAAGGTGGAACGGGTAGCTAATTAAAGTAAGAAGCCAGCTCATTACTGATTATTATTATATTTGTTGTGTAAATACATTATATAAGTGTGATATTAGTGTGTCACATAACGTTATTTTAGTGTGATGTAGACTACAGTAAGGAATGCTCAATAATGGTAGGCTACTATACACGTTATTTAATTTTGCACTATGGTGGTTTGTGGTTTAGATTCAGCATCTATCTTTCTATCTATCCATCTATCTATCTATCCATCCATCTATCCATCTATCTACATATCTATCTATCTATCTATCTATCTATATATATATATATATATATATATATATATATATATATATATATATATATATATAATAATATCAGTACTTAAATAAAGGATTTGTATGATGGCTGCATAATTTCTCCTACATATTTTTGCTATATGGTGTGGTGGTGCGCTGTTCTACTGTGCAAATACGACCTGCATGGAAATGTCCTCTTTCCTGCGTCCTGACCATGAAATTCAGCATGACCCCTTTCCTTTTCAAAGGGACACCCAAACAAGCCTGAAGTCATGTGGACTGGTTGAGTTAAATATCCAACATTTTATACACAAATGGGGAAATGTATGCTTTTAGGGGGAAAAAGTGCAGAATTTCATTAAAAGAGCACTTCCCCAACTGTTAAGCATGGGGGTGGATCATTCACAGCCTAGTGGTGAAAATAGTACTGGGGTATATGTCATTAAATTCAGTACTCGCTAAAGCAGTCTTAGCAATCATTCATTCATTACTGATTAGTACAAGTACTTTTTTCGCCATATGCTATTCAGCATTTCCGATGCCCTTTGAGAAAGATATGCATTGTCTACCTATTTGTGCCTTTTTGTGCCCTTTTTGTTTCATTGTTTCCACCCTAGGTGAAGATGAGTGCCGAAGCCGCAGACCGAGAGGCTGTGAGCGGTAGCCGGCCCAACACTCCCCCGCAGACCTCCTGGTTTGAGTTCCTGTTAGATCCCTCCTTGCTGGAGCAGCATTTGCAGAAAGCCAACCCAGGTCACTGTTCATTTCTTTATGATGTTCTCAGTGATCACATGTCCACTTGTGGTCAGATATAGAAAAAAAAAAAAACATGATAATGTGTTTGGTGAAGGGGTGAAGGCTCCTATTTGTATACTCAAATTTGATTTCAGAAGAAATGTTGAATGAGCAGGCGTCTTTTAAATATACAGTGTAGGAAGAAGCATATCCAGCTCAAATGAACAGAGGCACAGATTTGAGACAAAAGTTATTATTTATTTATTATTTAATTATTCAAAGTAATACACAGACTTTGCTTTGAGGTTGCAAATTTTACAGGACAACAAAAACCTTAACCTTCAGTGGACTTTTCTGGTTTCGGTTTTAGTAACTTGATGTTTTTTTCCTGGAAAAAACTTTGAATACGTATTACAAAATGTCTAACCTTTTTCTGTGTTTCCAACAGACCCCTCTCCAGTGCAGCTAGTTATCCAGTTCCTGGAACAAGCCTCCAAGCCTTCTGTTAATGAACAGAACCAGGTCCAGCCACCTGCCGATAACCGGCGAAACCGCACTCTAAAACTGCTTGCTCTCAAGGTGGCTGCACACCTCAGATGGGACCTCGACGTACTGGAGAAAGGGTGTGTGTTTGCTGTAAATGACCATATACCACTTACAAACTATGTGTTGTACTTCCTAAATGTCTTGTAATACACTCACTGTCCAGTTTATTAGAAACCTATATCTACTGGTTCCTCTCATTATCCACTTAAAGAGCTCCACCTGCCTTCTAGATCAGTATGTAGGTAGGGTGAAGTAAGGCAAGCTTATTTAAATAGCATAGTTTGTACATTTAGGTAATTCTAAATGACATACATTAATAAAAGCAAAATAAAATGTCATAAAATAGTAAATGGAATGATATTACAAGCAATACTGTTAATGTAGTTATAACTGACTCTTTCTCTGATGATGAGGATCATCACCTGCAAGGTATTAACTAGCCCACAGGATAACAGTTTAATTTTTTGAGAGTTCATTAAACCACTGATTACAGACTATAGCTCAGCCCCCCTCTGTTAATCATATCTGTATATCATGATATCTGTCTAAATACACCTTCAGGTTGACCATTCCAGTGCTGAACATGTTACTGAATGAGCTGCTGTGTGTCAGTAAAGTCCCTCCTGGAGTTAAACATGTAGACTTGGATCTGTCTACCCTGCCTCCCACCACTGCCATGGCTGTTCTAATCTACAACCGCTGGTGAGTACAGATGTGATGAGTATGATCTCTTGACCAGATTTTGTAAAGAATCTGGCCATACAGACTATTGATACCGATACAAACTCTGACTTAAATACTTGATAGATGGCTGTAAATCCTGATATTTGTAGTGTTCCACTTTTTATAGGTTGTACTTTTTTATATCTTATCCCAAATAAGATCGAATAACCTTGAAAGAACAGCATTTACTAGTCAAGTCACTGCATAATCTTGCTAAGCTTGACAGAACAGCTTTTTAATTGGTATTTACAATTCACATTTTTAGAGTGCAATTTTACATTAAAAAACATTCAGAAAGTTTACATGCAACCCCCCCCCCCCACTAAACATCTGTTTAATGGTAATTAAATACTACTTGTTGCTTAAATGTTTGGTTCTATAACAATAAATAAATAAATAAAAGGTAGGGCCAGTATCGGCGCTGATACAATATCGCTGCAACACTAGTTAAAACCCCTTTGTTACATAATTGTCCCAATATGTGCTCTGAGCTTCAGCTTCAGTCAGAGATTTTCCTCATGTTTTGCCTGATATTCTCCAATTTGATCAGCTGTTTGTGGCTGAAAATGTGATTGAAACTATTGGTGGGTTCATGACTCGCAGAAGCCTCATTTCATAGCTTAGTTTTAACACTGTAACAGAAACACTTATTGTTCCCGAGTTTTACCAGATAGCATTGTGCTGTTAGTGTGATATGCTGTTCGTAAGCTAAAGAAATTGTAGACGGGTTGGCTTGTAGCCTATCACCCATTCACTTTTGCTTTGTTGCTTGCCGACTTTGATCTCCCAAAAAAGCTGTGGTCTTGAGGCTGTGAGTCATGATGAAGAGTATGGAGGTGATGAACTGCTCTCCAGAATCAAGACCACCATATTCTTCTCAAGCCACAGTCATATTTTACCATTTCGCCAGATTTGACTAGAGCTTTCGCTAGTGGGCTGAGTTTATGTACATTTTGAGGAAGTAAATATACAAAATGTAAGGAAATTACGTTATGGGGACCCTTTACAATAGGTCATTGTATATTACCGTTAGCAAAATTTAAGGGGGTCCGCCTACACTAACTTCATATTCTTAATATTGTTGATAAAGTGCAATGCTGTTGAGAAGTATGTAAATAGTGGCTGTAAATGGTGGTGTTTCTTTTAAAATGATAAAATGGTTTAATATAATATTCAAAACCCTCCTTGACTAGTTTGGGCACAATATAGTGCTGTTCAGTATAATAAAGTGGTATAAAATATTTTTTAAATGTGCTGCCGTTTGACTTGGGTGTAACTATTGTTTTCCGTCTTCTATTCAAAGGGCCATTCGTACTATAGTATTGAGCAGCTTTCCTGAGAAACAGGCAAAACCTGGACCCCATCAGCTTAACATGTACGTATGTCTAGATCAGCTCTGTATCGGAAACTGAGCCAACTTTAAGATAATGTGCTCCCAGCTTCACTTTTCGTTGTACTGTCTGTTTCATTCTGTCAGGATGAACCTGGTGCAGCAGGAGAAGGAACTGACTGAGAATATACTTAGCGTGGTAAGATTTATATAGTTAATGTATATTTTTTCCATGCAGTCTTTGTTTCCAGACGTTAAAGCATTCAGAGATAGTTCTGTAGACCTGGACAAAAGATAGAGTCTTTGACTCAACCCTCAACTGTGACCCCTATCAACTATACTTAAGTCATTAAAGGACTGTAGGACCAAAAACAGTGTCTTTACGTTAGCCGTTAATGTTCCGGCGCAACAGTCTGGTAGCCAGCTGATATCAGCCTTAACTGTTTTTGTTATTGTTGCCTTGTTCTCCAGCTAAAAGAGCAGGCCACAGACTCCATAATGGTGCTTGAAGGCGCGCTGAACATTAAGAAGGATTTTTACATCCACACGCTGCGTACTTTGGACCTGCTGGCAGCTGATCCCAGTACAGCCAACGGGGAGACAGAGTCCTCCACAGCTGGCCTCAGGATTAGTGCAGACGAGCTCCACTGTCAGGTAGGATGGACATGGTAGACATGATGCCAATTTGGAAAACCCTTTATTTGTAGATGATTCAGCAACGAAATGATTCATGCTAGAATTGGGCATTAGGGATTCTTCTATTCCTCTCGATAACAACAATAACGGGTGTAGCTGTACATGTATTTTTCCTGAACTGTCGTGGACGGAGATTATACTCTGCAGTCTACAGTGCACTGCGCTGTGTACAGTGACTGTAACACACCAGTGAAACTAATGCTGATCCTGTAGTATAGGTGGTCAGATACAGAGCTTATACCCCTCTAGCTCATTCTTTTTCTGTTGGTGAAATAATAATAAATAAAAAGAAACCTAGACTTACACATTTGGGGATTTTGTAACTACTGTAATTACAGAAATATTATAAGTTCTAGAGGTATGTATTATTACACTGGCTTTATACAGTATGGCTGGCAGATTGCTAAAATCTTAGCACTTTCTGGAGCAGATAAACATGAAACTATTGGTATCATGAGTTGGGGATGAGGTGGGGTGGTAATCATCCAGGATCCTGACCTCAGTAATGCTTACTAAATGCTAAATGATCAAATCCTCACAGCAATGCTTTAAAATCTAGTAGAAAGCATTCCCTAGACAGTAGAGACAGCTACTCCAACAAGGTGACCCTCTCTGTCCTGCAGGTACATTACGATTTAGGAGGAATTTACTTTCAGCAAGGCTGTTCTGACCCTTCGGCTTACGAGAAGGCCCAGGAGCACTTCCGCAAAACAAGAGAACTGCTTGCAAAGGTAAGGGTTATTATTCTCTTACTACTTAACATTTATTTTCCTATTGTTTGTAGTTGTCTTTGTGCATGTTGCCATGGCTGTGTTCTTGTCCATAATGAAAGTAAGACACTCTACAGAGATGTACACATGGAACCGTAACACTTCTCAAACGTGTATATCTGTTATTGCAGCTTAGCCCAAACCCGTTACACTGCCACCTGGATGAGAGGCGGCTGGCTGGCTACTGGAGCGCATGCAGGGCCATGACTGGGTCCTCAGACTCCAGCGACAGTCAGCTTACCCCCTACGGCCTCATCAACAACTTAATCAAGACTCACAACTACCAGGTTTGAGCCATTTTGTATGCACAGTGCGCTGCTACAGAATTCCAAGTTATTGTCATGGTAGTTCAAGCTGCCTGTGCTGGGGCTGTTGCCAAATAATAAATGCAGACTATGGTGCACTCGACTTGTCCTAGAACAGTGGTAGTTAGTGTCTTATATGCGTTTCGTCTCTGTTTGTCCTGTTTGCAGGGTTTGATTGATGCCTTCATTAAAGACAATGTGACACACAGCCTTCCAAACAGCTTCAGACATTCGGTTCAGTTGGAACTGTTGCATAGGGTTCAGCAAGGGTGAGATGCATTGTCTGTTAATATTGATTGCTGTGTAGATACATTTTGAGAAATTAAAAAAATTTGTCACCTTGCATTTTAAGGAGGTGGTAACTTCATGCTCTTGCAGATGGCATTGCACGAGGATGATTGGGCTATGAATATCGGCGGAATGTAGGACCGGATTCATAGACTGAAAAGAGGGTCACAAAGCAGATTCAGCCTTTTTTGCCAATCATTAGCAACTGCTTTGTGACCCATTTTCCATGCATCCAGCGAAACAGTCACTGCACTGTACCACTTCTCAATCATTGAATCCCATCACACACCCTGCATGTATTTATAGTTCCATCCTCTTTGTTCAATGTCATCTGCAGGGGCCTGAAGTTACTACCATGTTAAACATGTGAGGTGACTCATTATTATTATTTTTTTGTCTAGGGAGCTTACATGGATGACTATATCTATGACTATGGGCTATTCTTTTTTTATAACAGGGACAAGGCTCTGGAGGAGGTGTGCCACAAGCTGTGCATGTGTAATGCGGTGCGGGATGCCCTGGAGGGTCAGGTGCTTGGCGTACGCTTCCAGCAGCTTCTGCTAAAGCCCAGCAAACGCACCGTCAGCTTCCTGCTGGAGGTATAAACAATAGATTCCTTAATAACAACAAAGAATGCTGAATTTATTAAGTAAAGAAAGCAAATCGGTGCTGGAACATGAAACATGCATGATGAGTGGACCAATAGACTTTTTTTTTTATGTTTATTTGTTAAAGAATTTTGTTCCTACTATTTTAGTTGCCAAGTTTTTGCACGACAGTTAGATATGACCCTTCAAAGTTAACACTTCCTTCTCTTGTTGCAGGTGTGTACAAAGTCTTTAGATAAGGAGCACACCTCAGAGATCTCCAAAAGGAAAATGTCTCTCTTCCTCAAGTGAGTGCTCTTATTGCTTTCTTAAAGTTTTACTGCCAGATTAATTAAGGAGGCAATTGCTGAGGAATTGTCTGGATAAGCAGTGAACTACTCAATATTAGTCAGTCTGATCTCAAGCACAAAATGTGTTTTCATTTCAAGTCCATAGTTCCCATATTTGGGATTATATGGGATTAGAAGTCCACTACCTACCTGTAAGCTACCACACCACATGGAAGACTGGGGTTCGATTCCCGGTCTGGGTGACCATGCTGCGCTACACCAAAAAGAGTCCTTGGGCAAGACTCCTAACACTACATTGGCCCACCTCTGTAATACCAGTAACCTTGTAAGTCGCTCTGGATAAGAGCGTTAGCTAAATGCCTTAAATGTAAATGTAAATATTTGTGCATCCTTACTGACATTCTGCAGACATTCTGCTTCAGAAAATCCCATTTAGATCTTTTATGTAACTTTTTATATTACTAATATTAAGCCCTACCTGTAGGTAATCTGTTATTATAGTGATTGACGGCAATGTATGTTCACCCAAGGAACCTTTGTGAGAGGCTGGAGGAAGTTCCCCTGGCCTACATGGTGTCATCTCACAAGCTCTTCATGGAGCTGCTTCCAGATGATGAAAAGAAGGTCCTGCTGGACCAGATGAGAAGGAGATCAGCCACGGTCAACCTAAGCGCAAAGCCGCTCCCCTCCTTCTACGACATTCCAGGTACGCTAGGTGTTGACGGATGCAAGCTACTGGATAACATCTAATCTAATCACTTGCCTGCTTTCAGTGTGTTTTAGGAAACTGTGGTGACCTTTGTTTTTACCCATCTAATAGCCTCTGCTAGTGTGAATATCGGCCACCTGGAGCAGCAGCTTATTCTCTCACTGGACGCGAGACAAATCAGACAGATCCTCATTGAGCTCCATGGCATGGCTGAGCGGTCCTTCTGGAGGGTCAACAGCAAGGTCAGGAAGGCTCATAATTTACTGTCTGGTTGTTTTATCATGATCCTCTACAGAAAGTGTTAGATGTCCACAAACACGATTTAAAATGTTGAAGTATTGAGGAGAACATTTGCAATTGAAATGACAAAACCATATATAATATTTATTTAGAAGATCTTACCTTAATAGGTGTTCGGATTTACCAGAAAACCACCATCTGTTTTGTTTTACTTCTAGTGGGAAGTTCCTTCAGACTACCTGAAAGTCATACTGGCCATTAAGGACAACCTCACTCGGGATCTTGTGTACATTCTTATGGCTAAAGGTCTTCACTGTGTTAAAATCAAGGTGTGTATCATGCTAATCATGCTATATCAGGTCTGTATCATGAACATGATCAGTGTCTTTCTGGTGTCAGAAGCCTCAATCTGGACTAGGCCTGTGCCTGGTGGTGGTTAACAGCAGTTTATTCTTGATTCAGTATGAGAGCAGCTGTAGTTGGAGTCAGCTGTATTCAGTATGATGGGAGGGAAGGAATCTGTGATTGAGTTATACAAAGCAGAGCGTTTCATTCTATTCAGCATCACTTCTCTGACTGGACAGACTAAAAAAAAAACTAGCACTAGCAGGAGGAATAATCTGGCTTAATTCTTCCTACTGTTTTACCGGTTACCCCTGCATTAATTCCGGTTCAGTTTAACTCTCGTTTTTATCATATTTTTTTTGCCTCGTTAAAAAAAAATAAAACAAAATTTTTTTTAATGCTGTCATTAATAATTCTGAGAAAGAGAGAAAGTCATCCAAGACAGGAATCAAAGCCTTTTGTTAAAAAATCTGAAATTGGAATTGGGCAAGAAAATGAATTTTTCCCAGTTTACAGTACATTACTGCATGTTCACTGCTGAACTGCATGTTTATTATTATATATTCTCTTATTTAACAAAGCTAAGGCTTCAGCTCCCATTCCAATTTATCCTGCAGCCTCTTCAGTGGTAGGGAGCATATGATTTCCAACTTTCCTGAAAAAATAGCACTCTGTTCTCTTCTGATAAAGGTGGGAGCTGGAATTGGTGGCTGCTGTTCTAAAACCTTTGTGATTTTTGAATTTGCAGGACTTTGTGCATGGTCGGCAGCTGTTCTCGGCCTGTCTGGAGCTGGTGACCGAGTTCTCTCCGAAGCTGCGGCAGGTCATGCTGAATGAGATGCTGCTGCTGGAGGTGCGAGCACACGAGGCCGGGGCAACTGAGGGTAATGTAGAGAGGCCCCCTCCTGACCTGGTCAGCAGAGTCCGTGGCTACTTGGAGATGAGAATCCATGGTAAGAAAAGAACTGTTTCTGTACTCTTCAGCGCTTTATTCATCATTCTGATGGTTAGAATTATTGGTGGCTTAATATATTTGTTGGTGGCTTTTATTCCCCCTAACTAATAGGAAATTGTGTTTCTATCATCGATCTGATGTTGGAACTATGGCCAATAACCTATCACCCCCTTCTTGCTCAGGCACTCTGTGATCAGAATCTCTGTGATCAGAAATACAGTGATAAAGATACAGCTATAAATGCACTCAAGACTGTCAGTTTTTTTTTTTTATTTATAATCTAAAGAATGAGAATGAAAATGAGAACCACTACAGACAGGTGACCTATAAAGGAAAAAAATGGCAACGTCCTATAAAGTAAGACGTTTAGCCACAACAAATTTGATATTGAATTTGATCTACTTTATTTTCGAGAGACAATTAATGCTGGGAACACAGACAAAACAAAAAACAATAAACAACAGATAAAAATTAAACATTAAAAGTACCTAAAGAAGCCCAAAATAATCCTGGTATTCAAGCAAATAATTTAAGTGCACTTTTAGTAGTATAAGGGCTTTAGGCCCAAAGCTCTCACACTATCGGGCAGTCCGACATCTTGGATAATGGTACTGATGACCAAGTGGCAGCAGTTCAACAGAAGATCCTGCAAGTCCCTGGAACTGTCCTGGAGGGATGGAACACCCCATCCTTTCTTCCAAAAGATGTTCCCTCAGATGTTTATAATGATTGTGATGATCACCCTTTTCCAACCCATGACACTAGTAATCTGGTGCATTATGTTAATTTGGTGGTAAATTGTGGTCATGAAGGGATTTACATGGTCAGCTATGATACTCAGGAAGGCTGTGGCATTCAAACGATGACTGACTGATATTAACAGGCCTGAAGTGTGCTAAGAAAACATTTTCCTCCTCTACCAGTTTGGACTCCAGCAGTCTTGTAGGTCTACATAGATCACTTTAGTCACTTTTCATAGTTACTGGCCAGTTCTGGTCTTTGGGCCTGAGGTTCTTGCCCTCTGTTCCCCCGATAAGGAGCCCTCTCACAGAGTAACTCTTCTCTTGCACATATTGATCCAAAATCAAGGACAGCTGGTGCGACTCAGCATTGTATTCATTCCACAGGGTATAGTAAGATATTCACTGGTTTATTGGATTATGCAGTCTGAAGCATATTAGAGCTCTTACACTCAGGCCCAGAAATTAATCTCCCATTACTGTACCAACCATTCCCGTCCACACCTCATCCAGCTCATCAACTGTTTGGAGGATTGTTCTAAATGGTTTGAGAGTCTTGTCATGTGTTTCAGATATACCGCTCAGGCAGGTCGTTGGGGAAGAGTGTGTGGCCTTCATGTTGAACTGGAGGGAGAATGAATACCTCACATTGCAAGTGCCCTCAGCACTGGTGAACAACAACCCATACATTAAGGTAAACAACAGCTTGCTTACTGCCTCTCATCATCCTTTTTTTTTTTTTTAAATTTGTATTATTATTATTATTTTTTGGTTACAAATGGGGGACAATGTAAATCATTTGGGCTCAAGGTATATTTTATTGAATAGGTTGAAAAGGAAAGTATTGGTTGGGGGTGGGGGGTGGTCATATTTGCAGTTTCCCCCTTTACCCATAATGTGGTGCATCAGATGTTTGATGTCTGAATTTTGCTTTTTTAGTTTTGAGGCCAATATAGCAAAAAATGTTGATGAAAGTATAGTCAAAGGTCAGTCTTTAAGATGGCTGGCATCAGTGGCTTTATTAGAGATTTGTGGAGGAAGGGGGTGTGTGGTGCAGGCTTACCCTGAGGACAAATTTAAAAAGTCCCTAAAATTTATAAAACCTGTCTCAAATCTGTCTAGATCAGAATTCTGTTAAACTGGTAAAATCTTTTGACCTTACTGGCCTTGTGAGCTGGGACCTCCTTTAACAAAATTAAAGAGCTATGAAAGCAAGGATATACTCAGGTAGTTTACTTGTCATGTTAACCAGAAGTTAGCTAGCTGAAAAGATGAGAACAGTGGGTAATCAGGGGGCATCTCACCAACCACTGTAAGCGTTAACTTGGATCTGCCTCTACACTGCACTGCTCTGCTCCCAAATACTTACTTCATGCTCTTAAAGATTAGAGTTGCAATAAACAAGATTAGAGGAATGAAAGCAGGGCAGTTAAAAGCTGGTTCATACATGGTGCAGGCACTCCGCATTGCCAGACTGTCCTTAGTACTCTGTGTTCACAGGTCTTGCGCTGTGTCCCTGGTGACCCTAGCTCTCGCATACTTTGATGCCGCAGTTGTTCAAGCATGAAGCTGGAAGCTGTTCTATTACACATAGTACAAACAAGGAACATAGGAAACGGACCCCACCATTTAAATGTAAAGGAATTTTTGGATTGCATGCATAACTAGGTGAAGATGAAGTTACAAGGAGGTCCCCTTTTCTCCATAGATCGCATTATATTTGATGTTAACATAGGAAATTAAAAAAGTAGATTTTATGAATGCACTGATGTGAGTGTACTTGTGCTGATTGCTCTTAAAAAGTTATAAATATAATTGCAAATGTCTGCAAAAGAACTGGTTCTCACTTTACTGCCTTTCATAATGAAATTTAAATATGGATCTGAATTTTTGACCATGAACGCACTTTCTTCATGTTATTGAAAAAAAATCTGATCCCAGTGTAAACATACACTGATTGCACATGGTCAAACGTTATGAAGTTGGTTGTTGATCAGTAAAAAAGAGGAGCTCTTTGGAAAAGTGTACGTCCTGAAGGGCAGCAGAGTCAATTTAATCAATAAACGCTAAAGGCAATTCCAGATAACCCAGGGTTTTCAGTTTCACAGTCTCAGGTTGAACCTAAAACTCCCTAAAAATACCTCTGGTTGGTAGTACTGTTTTTATCTGTAGGTAAAAACATTTGACGGTCATTCCCACTATATATTGTTGTCTGAACAAAACAGTTAAACGGTTTTAAAATTGTAACAAAAAAAAGGAGAAAGGCTTCTGTTACTCATTAGCTACATTAACCTTATAGCTCCAGAGGAAAGCACATTAAGGACCTTTGTCTTGGCTGATACAATACATTAATTGGAAGGGGAAAGAGCAAATTAGTCCTTATTAGGGTTTAAACTTAAAGCCATTATTTGCATTTGTCATAGCCTTATTCTGCTATTTTTAATTCATATTATTATTATTATTATTATTATTCTTGTGTAGCTGGGGCAGTTACTGGCTGCCACGTGTAAGGAGCTTCCAGGGCCTAAGGAAAGTCGGCGTACAGCTAAAGAGCTATGGGAGGTGGTGGTGCAGATCTGCTCCGTGTCCAGCCAGCACAAACGGGCCAGTGACGGCCGGGTCAGCCTCATCAAACAGAGAGATTCCTCACTCGGCATCTTACCCAGGTAAAGGTCAACACAGCACACACCTAAACGACCAGTCAAAAGACACCTAACTATCCTAAAATAGTTCAAGTACAAGTTAGTAGATGTAATGTTATTCAGAATCAGGAAATGGCAGAATGACCGAAACTGCATAGGTGAAGTTAAGGTTTAGTGGTGCGCTGTTCTACTGTGCAGTGACACCTGCACAAATATGACATACATAGATTAGTCATCAGAAGAAAACCTCTTCCTGTGTCCTCACCACCTAATTCAGCATCAGATGTTTATAAAGGAAGTGAGTGCACCCTTCGTCCGTTTGACTAAAGGCAGCAGCGTCTGCAGTCATTTGCATAAATGCTGCATGTCCAAAAATTGGTATGAGGTTAGTTGCACGACATTGCAAAAAGACAAGTACAGTAAAATTGACACAGTCTGTCTCTTTCTATACCTACCCATCTCTCTCTCTCAGGAGTAAATTCATCACATTTGTCAAAAAACTGAGGGTGAGTTTGTCATTTTTATTAATATATTTTCTTATTTGTTTTATTAAAATAGAGATACAAACATTCTTTTTTTTTTATAAATAAATTCTTCACCAGGAGCCTTTGGTGCTGACCACTCTCATCTCTCTGTTTGTAAGACTACACAGTATTGTCCGGGTGAGTGGAGATTTTTTTTTTTTCTCTTATCATGTAAAGTGTACGATCTCTGACCAACTCATTTTAATGATGGGTATAGAATATAGTGTTCTTGTCAACCCTCTTCTAGGATGATATTGTGAACGAAGTGACTGCAGAACATCTGTCCATATGGCCATCGTCCTTGGCAAAGTAAGTCAAATCCCCACCCCATTACTATCTATGCAGCACTGTGATGGTTGAGGAATCAGCTGGTTATACGTTATGATGAATGAGATTTTAGTGATGAAGAATGATACAATAAAACAAAAATACATAAAAAAACATACCTTTAGTTTTAATTAGTTTTTTTTCTGACAGTATGTAAACATCCTAATTACAGCATGTATTTTCCAATTGATAACCTAGCCACTGCTCAACAGTTCATACGGCAGCCATGTTTGATTTGTTTATGCGACGGAATATGAATGCGTCACACATGTCTTTTATGAAGCACTTTTATGAAGTGGTGTTTCTAAACCTAGTGTCTGAAAAGTCTTTAGGCCATTTCCTAGTCAGTTCACTGTGTAACAAATGCTATGTAGTGAATAATCCATGAATTAACGAGTGAACGCAGCTTATTTAAGCAACAGGTAAAGTAACAACAGTAAAGTAGATCAATCTGAACATAATAAAGTGTAAAAAGTATAAAAGTATTAGACAGACAGTAAAACAGTAGAAAAATAAAAAACTGTTCATCTATGTGTTTGTGTGGATTGTTTGTCTTCTAGTATCCAGTCTGTGGATGTGGAGGCTGTTGCAGTAACAGTGAAGGAGCTGGTGACCTACGCACTGACCCTCAACCCCAACAACCAGTCCTGGCTCATCACCCAAGCTGACATATACTTTGGCAAGTGCCAGTGCACAAAACTCTCCTGAATCTGTAGACCTCTTTGTCCATTCAGGCCGCTTAGTTTGTTAGACAGAAACTGCTTACTTTTTATTTAGGTTCAATCTCCCTATAGCTTTATAAAGGCTTGGAACCGCATCTGTTGCATATTTCAGTCATAAATAAAAAATAGTAGTTTAGAGTAGTTAATACTTCATTCTAGAGTAACTTAGAGTCAGAATTGTTCACATTGATGGTAAATTAAACCAGATGTGTAAAGAGTTTGTGCAAGCTATAGCCGACATAAAACAACCTGAACAAAAGTTATTTGGTAATTGGGAGATTCGTAATCTGAATAATCGATAGATTGACTATTAAATAGTCGTTTGTTGCAGCCCTGATTCCTATCAACAACAATTTGAAGAAAATCTGAGTTGATGGGTTTCACATCAAACCACTCTGAATAACTTTATTTACATTTTACCACTGAATTCTGCAATTGGCATTTTATAGTTTAAACTGCAATTCCTGATGCCAGGAGTGTGCCGTGATTTATGCATGCAGTTTATTAGTATTTTTGTTATTGGTGATGCCCATCAAATTTGACTACTTCTCAGCTATATTAGCCTCGTAGCTCCACTCAAAACTTAGAGCTGAACTTTAGACACCAAACATTTCTTGTCTGATCATGTATATGAATAAAGTGTGAAAATGTCCTGTTCTTTACTGAACTCTTGCTTTAATGCTGTTTCCTGTTTCTGTCCCTGTTTTCTGAGCAGTGACCAACCAGTACTCTGCTGCCATGCACTACTACCTACAGGCAGGTACAGTGTGCTCAGATTACTTCACCAAGCCTGTGCCTCCAGATGTCTACACCGACCAGGTACACAAAGCACAACCAAACATGGCCTTTGTGCTTTATCACTTTCAAGTTTGTTCTTTGCAAGTTTGGAGTCAGGAATGTAACTTGTTTAACCTGCCTCCCCTCTGTTTTTTTTTATTTTTTTTTATTTTTAGTAAGTAATCACCCTGCAAGTGACCCCTTTAATCTGTTCTTACAGGTTCTGAAGAGAATGATCAAGTGCTGCTCATTACTAAACTGTCATACCCAGGTAAGTAAACGTATCCAGTCTTGGGCTGACTATAGCTTAAGTACTTGTAACACATTCTCATTTCAAACCTCTGTGTTTTTCTTTGTATGTATGTGTATGTGTATGTGTATGTGTATATGTATATGTGTATGTATGTAAATTACCTCAGTTCTGATTAGCTGCCCTGTATTGTGTACCATTTGAAAAGTAGACTGAAGCATTTTACAGACACTTGTTAATTTTTGGGGGGTTTTTGTGACCTCACCAAAACAATGAATTATGAAGGGATAGAAATATATATAATTATTGGTTTATTTATCAAAAAAGTACAAAAAAGTGGACTAAAAGAGGGGAGTGAAATATAAAGGAGAACATTTTATAAAGGATTAATAAAAATAGACAGATAAATGTAAATGGTTTGTTTTTTATGACATCACACATTTTATGAACTCACCAAAGCAGTCCCTTCTGCATGGGTGGATATATGTTAATTGTTTGGTTTTAATGACACAAAAGTAGTGATTTCTAAAAAGGTCGCGATATGTTCATGATGTATTTTGTGACATCACAAATGTTAATGACTTAGGTTTTATTTGGTGTTTTTTATTCATTCATTTTTTTCATTTATTCAATTCGTCTTTTTAAAAAAAATTTTTTTAAAGAAACTATTGTAACACCATACTTGGCTTTGTAGGTTGCTGTTCTTTGCCAGTTCCTGAGGGAAGTTGACTATATGACTGCATTCAAAGCTCTTCAAGAGCAGACCAGGTATGAGAGTAACTAGGTAAGTTATGTTTAAGTGCTTTAGATGAATTCCCCCTTCTCACCCTTTGCTTTTTTTCCCTTTCTGTCCTCTAGCCATGATTCTATGGATTCATTCTATGACTACATCTGGGATGTGACCATTCTGGAGTATTTGACTCGTATCCTTTCATCCATTCATTCTGTGTATAAATGTTCGTTTTAAGTGACTTGATGTTAGTCTTAACTTTTATTACACACAGACATTCATCACAAACGTGGCGAAATTGAGAAGAGGCAGGTTGCTGTGAGTATTGCATAAGCTCTGGCGTTTCTCTCATTTAGACCAGCTGAATCATGTGGCTTGAGAATAGTTGAGTCAAATTGTTGACTACACTGCATTAGAAATGATGGATAGGCCACTTAAGTGCCATATTGAGTTGCAAGGTTCCCAGTTTATTTGAAATCCATGATCTTTATAAAAGGAGGCTGTTTTATGGAAATGTCTGTAAAATCAAGCTGAAAATACTCATCCAATGTTGTTTGACTTGAAATTAATTAAGTGTGGAGAAACCTAGACTCTACACTGGGGTAGTAATAGGGAAGCTGAGGTCCCCGAGGCTCTAGTACAAACATAGCCATTTTATTTACAATACAAAATACCCATTGAACCTACAGATCTTGAGTTGTACTGTGACAGAACCCATAGAGAAACACACTTTCAGATTTCTCTAGTTCTCCATACAATTCCCTGCATTTACTGCTGCCACGTCCTGTAACCATTCAGACTCCTACAGTTTTCTTACTTCAATAACCTACATGTTTAAAAGGGTTTTTACATTTAAAGTGACCATAAGCACTTTTTCCAACAACCAACAACCGCTGACGCAAGCTTTGATTTGAACAGATCAAGGCTATTGGACAGACTGAGCTAAACTCCAGTAATCCTGAAGAGGTTCTGCAGCTCGCTGCCCAGAAGAGAAAGAAGAAATTTCTTCAGGCCATGGCAAAACTTTACTTCTGAAGCAAACTCACTCTCAAAATAAATATGTACATTTTTTATTTTTTGTTTAAAACCCCAAAAATAAATACATTCAGTAACTTTAGTATTTTTTTCTGCACATTTCTTTTACAAAACATATATACATACATACACTAGACATTATAAAAAAAAATCTGTAGAGTCAAACTATATCCACATTCACAATTACTATTACTTTAAAAAGCGACATTTAGAAATTGCTGAAAAAAGCACCACAAACTTACAAAGGCCCAATATAAAAAAGAAAACTGCCTTGGCGTGTTCAGCAATTTCTAATCATGGCTTCAGGGAAAACAATCATAAATACGTAATTTTATTTTCAATGCCTTTAGCAAAGTTGAAATAGGCAGATTCTGTACAAAGGTTCATCACATACTGTACATGCTTCACACAATAGAAATCAAGCTTACAGGAATTCCAACAGCACAATCGGAAATGTAATAACTAATGTAATGGTTATTGAAAGACACTGTAAATTTGGTCCTTTTAGAAGTACAATTACAAGCCATTATTTGAATTAAACAGTATTGCACGGGTGATCATACATGGCTGTAAGGGACTCAACTTGGAGTAATTAAAAATTTTGGCACAAGTCATTAAGTTAGTAAAAAAAAATATACTTGTTTTATACTGATTTGTTTACAAACACTGAATAACCTAGTGATTGAAGAAGTAATGCTGTGTCTGTTTACCACATATTGAACCAAGTGATCAAAATGCAAGTGTTTCACTTTCTAAAAGTGATCTGGGCAAGAAAATGAAGGGGGCAACCAACCCTGAGGATATGCTTTGTTCATATCTTCGGCAGACCAGTGCAGTTTTGACTATCTTTTGAGGGCGTGAACTGCAATTCAGTTAATAGGAAAAATAAATCTAAAATTTAACAGTATGTCCATCTCCCAAACTGACTGACTGACAGTCCATTTTCACATGTTACAATAGCTTTTAGCCCTGGTCGTGGACAGGCGGTAGTCCTGCTCCCTCAGTGTGTGCTGGTTTTCTCTGCACTGCTGGGTGGTGTTGGAGGAAAGATGCCATTCATGCGAATAGGGCATTTTTGCTGAGCTTCACGCTGATAACAGAAAACCAAACAAAGACAATTAGCACAGCCAGTTTTGTGAAGTGTCTTATGTGTGTGTGTATGTATGTGTGTATATATATATATATATATATATAGAATACATTCTGTCCTCAAATAGTTTTGAAAGAATCAAGTCCTAAGTTGGTTACTTCAATGTTGACCACACTAAAATGTAGCACCAAATGAAATATCTTGATCCTAACTGTGCCATTTAATAAAGTAGTGAGTGACTCACCAGCATGGAGAGGTAATCAACATGGGTCTGAATGTTGTGTCTGTCATCAGAGGTAACTTTAGCAAAGTCTTTAAGTTTTGCACTTTCATAACCCATCATAGTCTCGACGAAGGGAGCCATCCAGTTCACACAGCCCTCAACAGCTTCCCATGTCAAACCTGCAGCAGGAAGAACAAGGAGGTCAAGTCTCTGGCTATAAGCAGTGCTACACCTCTACATTTTTTCTGATGTGTGTAGTAATGTCTTGGTGCTGAAGAATTCTAGGTACATGCTTTTAGGAATGAGTTCATTTCTTCCAACCCAAATGACATGTTTTGTTGGTTTAAAGAAATAAAAACAAAAAACACCCCACAACTTTTCCACATGTATACACATGTACACATGACTATGACAGGACTGTTAAACCAGGTCCAGGAGAACCAGAGTACTACAGAATAAGAAGCATCAGCTTTAACATGGCCAAGTCAACTAATAAAAAGCTTGGTAATTAGCTGACAGTTTGCTCCAAACATGTTAAAAGATAAACCGCTGAGCTCTGCAGCACTATGGTGTGACACTGTGACGCTCTGCAGGAATACTGGGTTTGATTTGAATGTTGAGTGAATATGGATATGTGACTGAAGATTGCAGGATTAGACCTACAAGCAAGTTAAGGAGAAGCACTTTGGTCGTTCTTACCTGATACCTTTTGTACAACGTCAAACGATATGAAGTGGCAAAAGGCCGCTGCAGCCAGCACTCCGTACTTAAAGTCCAATGAGTTGATGTCAAGGATGCACAAATCTAAAAGCTGGACAAGAACAGTTTTGTAAATGTAAGGAACTTTGAAGTATAGAGTTTAGTTAGAGTAAGTCTTTAATAGCTGTATATGATCACTGTCTGTAAAGAAAAGACTTTGTACCTGTGTGATCTGTATGTAGGTTTCTTGAGAAAATTGTGGCACCAGAAGATTATTGAAGTCATAAACTGAGGCCATCTGAATATAAAGCTTCATCCACGAAACAACCGTTTCAGGACAGAGGTCCCAATTTAATGCCTGTAAACATGAACACACACACATGTAAGATTGGAATGATATATTTTTGGATAAATGTAAATGACCTCATAACATCAAGAGTATATGAATGAACAGGGGCAGTGGTTGGTATGCATACTTTTAACATAATAAGCTCCATCTGTAAGATCTCCTCTTCAAGACAAGCTCCATCAGTGACATAGGCCAACTCCATGATTTTGGGTGGATAAATTTCCTGAAAGAAAACCCAACATTCAGACCTTTCCTGCCTTTTCAAACGGCAAAATAAACCTTCACATGAGCACATGAGAGATCTTGAACTATGCGTTTTAAGGTATGAATGAATAGACCTTTACCTCAATTTTAGAGGCGATAAAAAGAGCTGTGATGCCGATAAGCTGCAGACGTTCCTTTGCCACGTCTTCCTGGGTGAGTATGAACCTATCAAAGAAGTCCTGTGCCAGGTAAAACGTCTGTCTGTGAAGTACATAAGCCTCACATACCTAAAGACAGAAAACAAACAAGAAATTGATGATCTGAAGGTAGAATCAATAGCATTTAAGAAACATTTTTTTTTGCAAATGAATAAGAATGTGTATTTGAGTGATATTAGAAGAGCAACATCACTAGACAACACATGACAGGAGAATTATGGTGTTAATTATGGACTAATGTTAACAGCCCCTTTACACAATATTCATCTTACATGTAAAAACTAATTGAATACTCATGAAAACGCCTAGATATTTTCACAATGTGGTTTAGATTAGACTAGGGCATGTGTACCTCCATGAGCCAGTCAAGTAGAACTGCTCTCATCTTGGGCTGGAGTCTGGGATGTCTCTCCAGACAGCTTTTACCATGCTTGTACTTTGTCTCTTTACTCAGCATCTTCACCCACACATCCTCCGAACTTCCCCAACTGCCAAAAGGAAAACCAGGGAAAAACACATTAACACACACAAAGTGAAGAGAAATCTCTGCACATTTAACAGACAGGATTAGCTTTGCTATTAACCCAAAACTAAAGACGGCTAGTCGATACTGTACCAGTTGTACTTTTTTCATTAAAAACAACAAGCTTTACTATGAGCTGTTTATAGTAGAAGAGCTTACTTAAGATCTAAAGGCAAAACATCCAAAACTAGATCATCAGGCTTAAACTACTCACTTTACTTCCATACTGAAAGAAATACATAGCTAACACTACATCTCACAATGTGACTCTGTGGTATTTTGGGTTGGATATGCTTCAAGATTGGACCTTGATCTAATCCAAAATTTACTGCTGATATTGTCACGTCATCAATACTCAACTATTCTACTGATGGTTAATTTCCAAACAGATTATTTCATGTTTTTACTTCCCTAGCCCACAACTGACTAATATCAAGAGTAATAAATGAAAAGGTTGAGCAAGTATAGACAAATACAACCCCAATGTCGTTACAGTATTTCATCGTATCGTAATAATTTAATTAATAATTTTGTTTGTCGTAATATACAATATGCCTTTAAAGAACACTGATCAACTGCATGTTTCAATTACAGTGTAATTAGTGCTGTTTAACTGGATAAAGTGCAGCGCATTTTGAATTATAATCACTGTACTAAATATGGGAGAGTATTTGGATGGTAGTTTTTAAACATCTGTCAATACTGATGCATTTTGTCTGCAATCATGTCCATCGAGATGAACATTGTGTATCGTGAAAATGTCTTTAAATATGGTATACAATATTTTTACCATATCGCCCAGCCCTATTTTACAGTATAACAAAGTGCAGGCTGTTGCATTCTGGCATGGCACTGTAGGTATAATAAAACCACGTAACTACTCAATATCAGACCACCCTTAAATCAGGCTATCGTTGCAAAGTTGATTCATTAATACCAAAAATCAATGCGTTAAAATAACTGACCTGAGTATAGGCAGAGGAGATGGCCGAGAGCACGGTGACAAGTCTGGCTGCTCGAATGCCTCCTGCAGCCCCTCCATGGGGGTTTCAACAAGAACTTCAGCCCTACATGTTCCCTCTTGGACCTTCAGATTCTGGCGGTGACGATATATTAACAATGATCAACACACAGCAAAAAAGAAACCGTGTATCTGTAGCTTTAGTTCAGCTAATCAGACAGACAAATGACTAATTCGGATCTAAATCCAGATATTCCACTAAAGTGGTGTTGAAAGCTCACCTGGGCTTCATTATTCAGCCTCTTGGTCAGCGCTTTCTTCCTGCTGTATTGCTGTAAACATACAGGACGGGGTTCAGAACAATGACTGCAATCCAATATGATGTGAAATCCGATAAAAATGCAGAAACTGAAGGGTCTACAAACCTCTTTCTTTATCTTCGCCATCTTCTCTGCATGCGTTGTTCTGTTATCGGATTTAGCTTGAAGACGTCCACTGAAACAAAGCCAAAATGTGTGCGTGTGCGTTAGCTAGGTTCAGCAAACTCGGCTGCCACATAAATGCAGCAGATCCCACGTTTTACATCTTATTTTCTTACCTTCTTCTGGCCATGATACTTTTACGTTTGCAGTGTGCAGTGTGTCGTACTGTAAAGGAAGAGGTGCCGCTTTCCTGGAGGAAGGACACAGACATTAGCTGCAGCTGTAGTTACAGTGGGTTAGCTAGCTGTAAAGTTCAGATGAAAACAATAGCGCCCACATACACTACCTAATCATATTTTCACATTATTTCGACGGGAAAAGACCAAAAAAGTCTCCTGAGCCATTCATCAGACTTCTTATAACGTCTAGCGCATGTTTCGAAGAGTATACGAGCAAAAGTGAAGCAGTTTAATCGCAATTTCGGAAGCACGTACGCGCCAAAATAGACCCGGGCAAATTGCAAATAAGCGGCAGTGTCTGTGCGCACCATACTGCTTCCCCATACTGAAATACACCAAAACTAACTTAAAGCACATGAATAAAACAACTGGATACAGTTTGCAATTGAACACGCATGAAGTGTAAAGACTAGTTTTAAAAATGCTTAAAAAATACATGCATAACTTCATGATCTTATCTTGTTATTTTAGCCTACTCCATATTGTCCCTCCAAATCTTTAGCCAGCTAAGTCTATGAAATAAGCAATCCGTCGGTGCCATTTCGGCCGACATGCCAGCAAGGTAGCTAGCTAGTAAGTAAAACACTTGTTTTGCATGCTGCGAAACTACCCGAGTAGTTAAAAGTTTCAAACAAACAAACAGTTAAAGCAAGTTTGATCATCTGCAGCACCAATAAGTTAGCTCGGCCACCGTTAGCTGCATTAGCCAAGCAGCTAAAAGCAGAAAATGCAAGGATTACACATCAGCACGAAGCTAGTTAACGTTACAGCATATGCACATTGTGCTTTTGTAAAAATAATAATAATAATAATTGCACTAAAAGCGGCTAAATGTAATAAAAGGTTTCGGAGGGTGCAGTGAAGAGCTTCCTGGACCTACCTTAGGCGGAGTGCAAAATGAATGACTGGCGCCGGCGCCAACTTCTTTATACCGGGAGAAGCTCCGTGTCCAATGCGCATGTGTGTCCCGCTCTCGCCAGTCCATTTCAACATACGCGGTTTTTGAAGAAGCGCTGTGTCGTGTTAATAAAGAGCGAACAGGTGCTTAATAAAGCGGTAATAACGCAGGTTTCACTGACTTCACTTTGTCTGAATTATAGCATGACAGGAAAAGCAAATGTGGACCGGATTAGTCGCAGTAAACAATCGGGTAACACCAAAGCGTTTATCCTCTGTCCTTTATTTTCCGGCACGCTTATAAGTGTAAAAACACGAGAGACTAACCTTATACGACCATTATACAGGTTGGTTAAGTTCAATAAACCCGTCATTTTCTCCGTCGCTGTACTGCTAGTAAACGTCCAGCTGTCATCGCGGCTTCTCCTCGGTGGGAGGTGACTGGTTTGTACTGGCCAATGGGAGAGCAGGGGAAGAGCAGGCCACGTGCGTTTCGCTCCAGATGTAAACAAATGACTCAGAGGAGAGCATGAGGTTTTCTACAAGGGAGGAACTGGATTGTAAGGTGAATTAGCCTAACGTGGGGCTCCTGGAATGCATTGCGATATGAAGCCAACACATAAAAACACACATAAGCCTACTGTGAAATGTCAGGATGTGTACTAATCAAACCAACATTGAAATTGCATATATCATATTCAAAAAGAAATGGCAGACATAAGATAAGATAAGATAATCCTTTTTTAGTCCCACAGTGGGGAAATTCTCAGTGTCACAGCAGAAAGGGATAGCAAGACACTTAGTTACAAAAAAAAATGTAGATAAATAATGTACACTATATACACAATGTAAATAAGAATTTAAAAATCAGTTGCAATATTATTTACAGGTTATTGCAAATGACTCTTGATTGCACAAGGGAGGTGGCAGGGGGGGAGGGGGGTATTGCACATAGTATTTTTACATATCAGCATTCTTGGTGCCGAGTTGTCTCAGACAATGTTAAAAGCCCCGAATCACATTCATTTTACCACTTAAAATTGTGTTGCTTTTACAAAACTCTAGGCTCAGAAGAGTGGATGTTACATGTTACAATATATTGTATATATGTATTTTTTATTTTTGTTTGCAGAGTAACAAAACATTACCCAAGATGATAAGGGGGAGGTTGGGAAAGAAGAGAGACAAAGGGGGGAATAAGAAATTACAAATATATATAACCATATAACAATACAATATTAAAACGGCATAAGAAACGTTTAATTTTTTTTACTATACACAGCACAGATGGGCAGTACCCCACCGGAGAAAGCCAACCACACCGTTCACAGAGGTACCCCTCTGTCCTCAGTATTTTCCCTTCTCCCTGGCCCACGATTAGTATACTGCATACAATCTGCATGGGTAATTTCAGCACTTCCAGTTGAAAGTGCTGTCACAGAGAATCTGCACAATATACTGTATTTTGATGCATTTCATTGCTGACATGTAGTTCACTTTTTGTTATAATTTGAATCCAGAAGTTGCTCTTTCATTTTTTTTAGTTTAGTTTTAATTTCTTGATCAGTGGGCCAATAGAAATGCTCCAAAATGAACTGGAATAAAATCCCAGTTCCACTGACTTGTACTGTACTGTTGCCATTTTGTAAGATATCGAGGTTTCTGCATGACAGCAACAACTTATTTGTCAGATCCGATGGAAGATAGTGCCCTAATGAAGACACCTTTAACTTTGAACTAATGACCTCTCTTCTGCTCCATTGTCTTCTACACTGTCTTTCACAATCTTTTCACTGTCCTCTGTCCTGAGCAACTTAACACCTCAGCAGGGACCTCTTACAGTCCCTCCCTACCCCACCACAAACATTCACACCCTGACCACTGGCAGCTATCTCCACCCCCAACTGCTGGGCAATGCAGCAACTAGACACTCACATTCACTGCTGACCAGGTGAAGAAGCAACCCGAGGACACTCAAACTGGGTAAAGATGCAGGACCAGATGGCTTTGAGGACTGAAAGGTACTGTGGCTTCAGTACTCGAGGTATTGAAACTGTGTGCTGAGCAGCTGTGTTCAATCCTTCAGCTCATCTATAACCTAAGCTACAGTCAGCAAGGAGTTCCAGTGGAGTGGAAAACCCCTTGTGTGGTTTCTGTCCCAAGAACAGGTGAATGAGAGCAAACTGAATGATTGAGTTGCTGCTCTGGCACCCCACCTAATGAAGAAAAAAGAGACACTGGCTGGTGCTGGCTGGCCTAGGGACATGGGTCAGATCACCTCTTGAACCACTGCATTATGAGGTTCATGTGCTTTGATTTCTCCAGTACATTGACCACAATATGCTGCCAGAATGCTGTGACGCTCATTGTGGGTATATCAGCAATGTAAAGGAGTACTGGTAAAGGGTAATACAGGAAGCTGGTAAAGGTCTAAACGGAACCACCTGCAGCTCAATGTCAGCAGTAACATCTACTGCTGACATACTTTAATTACACTTTCACTTTCGTTCTGAAGGCTACTTTAGACATATAGTAGTGCTGCTACATCTAGTAATCACTCAGAATTAAACTACTTAATGCGAACTAGTGTGATACCAACAGCCGCCTTCATGTAAGAAAAAAATTAAGATATTTTTACAGTAAAAAGCACATTACTTTCACAAAGTGCTCTATCCATATCTCTACCTTATCTTATTCAGGCAGTATGTTACCCCACCCTCTTTATTTTGCCTGTACACAGGGCTGGACTGGGAACTGAATTCAGCCCTGTACTTTTGTTTAGACCAACCCACCACAATCACAGGCTGTGTCAGGACACTTTAGCTAGTGTGCCTGTCCTCTGACTCGATTCCTGCTCTTCCCTTCTTTTACAAAGACCGTGAGGAAGATGAGCAAAGGTCATGGAGACCTGCTGTATTTATGTCTATTTTGGCTGAATTATAGCATGACAGGTACAATGCTATGCTTGTTTTTTGGAATTTGTCATTAATTGTTGTTGAGGTCTCACACAAGCATTTTGGGGCTGTTTTTGTGTTGCTGTGTATATGGAGAGACTTTTAGAAATGTTGCTAGAAACGGAGAGACTATCTGGTACTCCAGACTAGATTGCAACTAGCTGCTTCAGCTGCTGTTAGAAGCTATTTATCACATTTCATGTTGTAACATGGACTTGTCAAAGATTCACACACATTTTGGACCATTTGGTTTCATGGCTCTGTACAAATTCTAAGTAGGTAAAAGAGCATACTGAGTTCTTGACAAACTGTATTCTGACCTTTCGTCCTGTAAATCGATTAAAGAAGAATCAACATGGACAAAATGTAAGTTCTGTAACTTTAACGCTCATGCATCTTTATAGGGATGTTTTTTCTATGACTATCTAAAGTCAATATTTTAAACTCAATATGTATAAATATTTTTAATTTATTAACAGATACGTTGAATAGACATTCATTTAAGTAATATAAATTGTAAATATATTATTATTTCATTTTAATACATATATTAATAATGAATGAATATATTACTGTGTGTTATTTCATTCAATTTAATTCAACTTATTATCTTTATACAGTACAGCGAAACACTGTTATGTCTTCAGTGCAGTCTCAAGTGTCACAATAGTGCAAGGAAAATAGACAAAACACAGGACAGGGTGCACAGACAATAAACAAAAAATATATTATTATTATTATTATTATTATTATTATTATTTTTATTATTCGATATTTAGATTAGATAGATAGATAGATAGATAGATAGATAGATAGATAGGTAATTGAACGCATAGGTGTTCATAACATGTACATAAATGTATACTTGAATTGTGTAAACACAAATGCTTTTGAGCTTAATGTCCACTTAATTAACAAAATAACAAAATAAGCAGTATAACCATAAAATGACAACTGAATTATTACTTTGATACTACTACTAAAATATTATTTCTATATTATCATTAGTTCCAAGGGTTGTTTGAGTTAGCATGTGTGAACAACAAACACTAAGCCCCAAAGATACAGAGTATCAGTCAAACGTTTATTCAAATGTCAGATAATTATGAATGATTTTAATATTTTGCTTAGCATTGTGATACTACTAATTTAGCATACTATATATTTCAACAACTCTACAATGCTTTCAGCTGTAAATCATGTTCTACAGATCTGACCTTCAGTCCTGTGTCAAATCTGCTGAAGTTCAATGTTCATTTAAAAAAAGAATGTAATTCAGTTCTGTTCTGCTTATATCAAAACAGACCTATTGCTTGATAAAAAATTTTATCGTAGACAGGATCACACTGTTTAACGCATAGATCAATCATCAGGAGAAAAGCAGGTGTTCACAATCTTTTGACTGATCCAATATGTCGCCACTGTGGCGTGGGGGTGAGTGAGAGGGGGCTGAAGTCTTGCTGTAGCAGATAGGAGGTGGATTGTATCTCTGCTTGTCATTTTTTTTCCTTTCTTCTCTGTCACGATGCTCGGATTCGTCTCAGGCTTATGAAGAATGGAGGCCTTCAGAATTGTAGTGGTTCTTCAAGCTCTCGTCTGCTATGGAGGTAGGTTTTTTTTTTTCGTTTGGTTCAAATTCTTCTCTTTTAAGTGACCGTTTTTCTAACTATGTTCAAAAGTACAATTTCAACTTGGCAAAGTAAAAAGCATAACATGTTAATGTGTGGATGAGATCATTGCATTTACATTTAGCATTCAACCAGAGTAACTTACAAAAGTGCTTTACTGACCATCGTTATTCTCTTTAGGTTACATACGGGTAATATATAGTTAGGTTATATACGGGCCTTGTTAGTGTACATGCTCATTCATGAAGCATCAGCATACTAATGTTGTAAAAACATACAAACTGCTTTATACTTGCATGATTTTAGTAACGTGACACCAGTAATTAAGCACCTATTTATTAAGTATCATACTTCAGAGGTTTGCAGAAATTATTCTTGTAAAAGAGTTCCAATTGGGTTGATTAGTACTACTATTCATTACTTATACAGTACATAATAAAACATTGTACCTCCAAAATGACAACTTTCCAGAAGAAAGAAAAAAAAAACATTGTTGACTTTCGAACTTTGAATCCCAAAACAGTAACTACTTGTGGTAGCCGTTTGGCTTAGCATATTTTGTGGAGACCCTCAGGGATATATTTTAGGGCCTATACAACTGATTAATTATGACAACAATGTAGTTACAATATTAATGACCAAAATGTTACTTCACTTCTGTTTATGTTTGGGGCTTGGAGCTTTGACGTATAAGTAGGTTAGACTGGCGAGGCGATTCTAGGGTAAAGAAAACCACAATGTTTGCTGTACTCACAGTCTGCTAATAGTCCACTGTCATTATGAGCGGAGATACTGTGGAGAATAAACGCTGATTATGTATCTTTTCAAATATGAATAAATATGAATAATTAAAAAATATATAATACTACAAAACTGGCTATGAGCCATCACAGCCTTTCTGAGCTAAATTCATTAACAATGGTAACACTTCAGGTTATGAACATTCTGATGTCTTTAAGAGGCTTTGATAAGTTTGAGGTGCTCCCTCTTTTTGTGTTGAACGCTCTCTGACACTCATTGGCATACTGGCTTTTGATTGCATAACCTGATCCTAATCATCTGAATCAAACGCAATTCAAGGACCTATTGCTTCATCTGGCCTTACCGAGCCATTCCACAGCCGGTGTCAACTACACATGTAGGTTTAAGGCTTATTCATCCTCTTTTTGTATACAAAAATGAACATGTCTTGTAACTTTCACTGCCCACATACTTCAATATGTCCTTTATGTTGGAATAGATTTTAAGCAATGCATCCACTAAAGGGCAGTTCAGAGTCTCTGAGGAGGAGGTTGTGACGATGTACTTGCTGCATAAAAGTATAAAAGGCTGTAAACGACTGTAAATGAAAAGTTCTACCTTTTCTGACAGAGTTTGGTTTTTGTCATGACCGTATGGCAGTGGTCTTGTCTCATGGCAATTGTTAATAGTGCTTTGGTTGCCCTGGGAAGGGTTTTGGAGAGACGGATGTGTTTACCCTATAACGTGGCTCAAATGTGTCTCAGACCCCATTCATGCCTGGTCACTTCATGTGTATCTGTATTGTATCCTGATAAGATTTTAGCCACATGCATTTACACTCCAGTTAGTCAGACTGGAATCCGATTGCTATGTGGGACAAAATACGCAAATCTGCTTGTTGTATGGCAGCCAGTTGTTTTTCCGTTCAGCCTCTTCCTGTGCTGTGCTGAAGATGGTTGCTGTCTTGAAATTCTCAATTTTACATAAATGGATCACATTCCCAGTGACGTACTGCACGGGGAGGGGTTTCGGTTGGACCTGGCAGAGTTGGTAGTTGAATGCGTCTTGGGCTATGTTCAGGCAGGCAAATCTGCCTATCTGCATTGGTTGCTGTGCTAACAAGCTTTCATACGCAAAAGAAGAAGAGATAGAGGTCGCTCTGGATTTAACGTGGTTGTTGTCTGGCGTGCCTTGAGTATCTCAAAAGAAACTTTGAAATCCAATTTGAGTGTCCAGACTGAGACGCTCTGTACAAGTCTGTTTGTAATCACATTTCAAACCACCTCCAAGTGTGGTTTTTGGCTGTCCACACTATTAAAAATCAAACTGGATACAGTCTAGATATGCAGAAAAATCTAGATATGCCTTGGAGCGATGGATGTGTTTACACTGCTATAACATGTGGCTCAACTGATCCAGTAGAATAGACCAATAAAACTCTATAGTCTAAAGTCTAAATCTGATCTAAACCTGTCTATCATGCATTTATTGAAACTGGTAATTGTATCTGTAAATATACACCCAGTAACATTTTAAACTCCAGAGTTATAAGCCATAAGATGTATTACTCCTTAACTCCTATAAAACTAATGTAAGCTCTGCAGTTATTAGAGTAAAAGATTGAAGTGTGGATCCACACGTAGACCCTTAATTAGAGTTTAACTGGTTTAACATTTCCTTCTTTTGTTCCCCCCCAGCTAAACTGTACATAACTCAGACCTCCAGGCCGTGCTCATGGACGGTGACCTCTCCAGACGAGAATCAGAGATTGCCTGCATTCAAACAACCTCTGCACCCCCTTGCTACTCAAGTGTGTCAGACCCTGGGCTGTGGGGAAGTGTATGAGCTAAAGGAAAGCGCTGCAGACCCCAATTCAAGTTGCCTTACAGGCTGCATCCACCACAACAGCACACTGATCAACTGCAGCCGCACTGCTGCAGGAGGCTGCATGGTTATGTCTGAAGTCATCTGCGGTAAGAGCTGATGTTTAGCTCCGGTTGAGGCGATTTGTTGATGTAGATTAAGCACAGCTGTTTATCAAGAATGAAGAATCTGGTAATACACGGTATGCTTGGTGTTTCACTGAAGAACCTTTTTTTAATTTGAATAAAAGCAAAAACTAAGCATGTGAAATGTTTTTTTTTGAATACTGAACCTCCAGTCCTCATAAGCTTCACTTTGAAAAGAACAGAAAACCCACTGAATCAATAGAAACCAATAGTTAAAGGGGCTTTGAGTGGTCCAGTGCTGCCACTGCCACTGCCACTATGATCCGTGGATCGCTGATTTGAATCCTGAGTCATGCCGCTTGCCATCAGCAGCCGAAGTCTGGGAGAGCACAATTGGTCTTGCTCTCTCAGGGGTGGGTTAATGGCACTTCCTCCCCAAATCACCCTTAGCCACTTGTCACACATAACTCTTCACTGTTGCTCAGCACAGGCGTCTGTTAGCTATTGTATCAGAGCTGGGAAGCCGTTGGCTACCTAGCGATGCTGTATCAGCAGCAGTTCGAAAAGAGGCAGTGGCTGTCTCCTCCGAGACATGTGCTAGTCTCTGACCCTTTTGTTGGGGGCATTGCTAGTGATAAGAGGAGTTTACATGAACAGGGATTGGGTAAAAAAATGGGGTTAGTTAGAAATAAATTATAAAAAAAGAAACCAATGAGTAGTTGGTTCAATGAGCTTCAGCTTCTATAAGTACTCAACAAGGTACTTGATTACAAATACTAGAACTATGGATGGTAACTATACTGAACATCCTCTAAGACAGCTTTGGAAACAACTAAACTACCAAAGGCACACAGAGTGATCAAATTGCATGGTTTATTATTCTAATGTTAGTATTGTTCTAAATAAATGAACATTTATGGATCAGATAAATATCATATGTGCTCATATATATATGTAGATCCTTCGCAAATTAGCCTAATGTGGAACATTTTTTTGCATTGAAGGTACTTCCTGTTTAAAGATAGCCTGACCTTAATGGACATGGATGTTTGTGTACATATCTGCCAATGCTGATACTGATTCATAAAAGTTTATTAAATATACTAGCATTAATAAGTAAAATAACATTAATTTTATTACAAGTACAGTCAAAAGAATGAAAGATTAAATATAAATATTAAAAATGAAAGATATTTTGTGCAGTTTGAATAGATCAGTTTGAAATACATTTGTGCGCCAATTGTAATACTGGAGTATTCATATGTGACAGCCTTAATAAAACCGTAGAGAACATGTGAGCTTGCAGGCTTGTGAAGGGGGATTTGATTTCAAGCAATACTTGGGAACTTTCTTAGCCTATACTAGGGCATTCAGTGTGTAGCTAGCCATCATGGACATCTGTTAGCTGATGTAACAGAATCAGCAGTTAGCGTTCCCCTGCAAGCGTGTTCAGCTGTCCAATGGTGTGTTAGCGACAGTCTGTAAAGATGTCGCTGTGCTTTACATGTCTTGGAGGAAGCACATGCTAGACCTTATTCTCCCAGTGCTAGTGGCATTGTCTGCAAAGAGTAGATGGTCAATGCCAATTGGCAGTAAACACTGACCAAAAAATCCTGTCTATACAATGCCGTCTTGGTAACTGCTTGCTTGCCTTGTTCACTTTGGTCTACTCTACTCATGCAGTGATTAGTAGCTAAACAGCCAGTCAGCGAACCTACCTGCGACAAACCTGGGACAGTCGCCACTCGGGCTTGGTTTGTCAGGGCCCTAAACCCACACCCACTTGAGTTTAGAAATGGCTTCCTGATTAGCTAATTAGTTGGCTAGTCGATTGTGTTAGAGCAGAGAAAATGAAAACATATGCAAGGCAGTTTTACTCCAGGTCCTGTGTACTGTGTACTAACTGACCGGTCGCATTTGTCACTTCAGGTAACAACAAGGTCCGACTGAGTGGAGGAAGCCACCGCTGTGCTGGGCGTGTGGAGCTGTGGCGGGCGGGACAGTGGGGCACAGTGTGTGATGACGAATGGGACACACAAGATGCTGATGTAGTTTGTGCTCAGCTGGGCTGTGGATATGCAATCTCAGTCACAGGGCAGGGTGACCCATACAGTCAGGGTAGAGGCCCCATTCAGCTCGATGATCTGAACTGCACAGGAAAAGAGAGAAGTCTATGGGAGTGTCCTGCAGTGATGGATGACCACGACTGTGGACATAAAGAGGATGCTGGAGTGGTGTGTTCAGGTATGCTATGATACATTGTACAATCATGCTAGGGAATCTTTAAAGTTATTTAGAAACATAGTTTGGTCCCTAATGATGCCATAGCCATCTGTTATAAGGAGCCCCAATCTCTTTAAGAGCTCTTTATCTCCACCTATATTTTTTTTATCTCAGGATTGACGGAATTGGCTATCCTTCACTTTCTGCTTAGTGTGTGAAGGAGGGAGACCCAGCAACCACGTGGAGTGAGCTAACTAACTGACATAACTAAACTGGGTTAAAATAAATAGCAAACTAGACGGGACATACATTTATGCATATACACATCAACCACTGCATTGAAGCTACTGAAAAAAAAACCTTTCCAGCAGCAATGGTCATCACAGATTATAGACGCATTGGCGAACCACACCATAACCACACATAAGCACGAATGAACATAAGGGTTGGTAAAAGATAAAGGAGATATCTTTTGGAGAACATGGGAGCCATTTATGGACCTCTGACCACCCACCCAGCCTGGACTATGTACTGTGACTGTAAAATTGCTCTAGTTGTAGTAATTGGGCTAAAATAAAAAAATAAAAGGGGTCATTAAATGTCATTAAACTTTTCATGCCATTTTCTTGACATAGTTGAATAATGAGAGTTCAGGACATGGAACTGACATGCAGGAAACCTCAAACCTCTTCATTCAGTCTTGACTCATTACATTAAATCCAGCTCACTAGCAAAAGGCCTAGTTAAAGGGGGCGTAACAGTGAAATGCAATGGCGACCTCGGGAGAATATGCTAAAATTGCGGTAGCAATGTTGGAAAAGGCTAGTAGACCGTGTTCTTACAACTATGTTGGCAACTATGGCTACCATAGTTGATGAGGCTGTTAGCCGGTGTGCTAACACTTTAGTAGGGATGTTGGACAAGGCCGGTAGACGGTATGTTTTAGAAGCTATGTTTGGACAGTTTTGGATGCTGTGTATTTTGTCATGACCTTGGGGGGCGGAGCTTCTGAAGGAACACTGAAAGGAGGGGTGTATTTTTTTTTGTTCAAATATCAACAGTTGTTCTCCAGAATTGTCCGTAGCATTTTTACTGGAAGCTTATACCCAATAAAACAGCATGCCTGCCCCCTTAACCAGAATAAAACTGAAAACAGACAAACATGTGTTAGCTGCTTGACTACATTTAGGGTAACAGGGAAATTAAAGACTTTATTTTTTTCTCTGAACTGTCCCAACAACTGTTAACCTGCCACACCATAACAACCTTATCAGAGAGCCAGATGTGATCCATGTAAATGTGACCTGTTGTTTCTTCACATTTCTGCCTGAAGAATACAAAGCCTTGAGACTGACCGGAGGACAGGATCGTTGCTCTGGAAGAGTGGAGATCCATCGTAATGGATTGTGGGGGACGGTGTGTGATGACTCCTGGGATAAACAAGAGGCATTCTTGGCCTGTGCCATGTTGGACTGCGGGGTTGCAAAAACGTTCACAGGCTTCGAGAAGCCCTTCACACACAAAAGTGAAACACGCTGGTATTACATGTGTCCAAAAAATCCTGCAGTCCTGTGGGACTGTACAGAGATTGACACTTCCACCAAGCCCCACTTCTGTACAGACTCAAAAGCTGCAGGAGTGATTTGTAACAGTGAGTAAAGTTATGTCTGTCATTTGAATTGTCCTGATGTTGGACATATTTAAGAAGTAATGCTTGATTAGATATTTTAATGCTCTTTATTATACTGCACTTTTTATTACCAAATTAACTTTTTAAAAAATGACTAAACTGAACATTCGTGCTAGATTCTGCTGGACTGCCTGTTCCCCCCAGCCCAAAGGCAACTACACCTGCATTAACAACAGGTAAGAGTTTGATCAGGAAAATTCTGGAAGAGCAACTAAAATGTAGTTAAGAAATAACACCACTATGTCTTAACAGTTGAATTAAGCTTGGTATCAGACACCTTGAGTTCCACAGGTTTTACATTTGGTGAACATTAAAATTAAACATGAGTTTAATCTCCACCAGGTGGAGAAGAAAAAAAGTTTACTCTCTGTTTCTGACAGCAGTATGACCCAAAATATAATTTATATATAAATGTATATATATATATATATATATATACATATATATACACATATATATATATATATATATATGTTGAACAAAAGTTTTTTTCTTATTCTTTTAAATTTAAAACAAGACCATTTAAATGGACTGCAAATAAAATTCATGGTTGACAGACTTGCTGAAAGAGACTCAGCATTTTTGCTCGTGGTTATTGATTTCCTAATGACACATTCTTGAATGTTTACCCTTTGCATTGCTTTCTTGTGTTTTGGAAAGATGTCAATCCCTCAAGAAAGAGGACTGATTCACATTTTGGACATCTTTTACATGTGTGTTCTTTCTCTTCTTAGTGCAAATGACCACTGCTGGACCCAAAGTCTTGTGGTCTCTGGAACGGCTAAGCTGCATTGTCTTGTCCTTGGCTCTTTTGAGCACATCTGCCTTTATCATCATTCTGTGTTGCCAGGCAAAGAAAAAAAACGGTAGGTTGAAATGCATTATTGCATTATTGTCCTCTAAAACGTTCCAGGAGAGAACGGTAAGAGTTCTTACTATAAGTTCCTAGGGTGATAAACATTAGTATTTGTTAGTACATGTTAGTCCATGATAAATGTTAGTAGTCATTCTTTCCCACCCACTTCAGTATCTTTAAACAACTGAATGTTACAGTTGTAACCCAAAGGTTGTTAGGGAGCCCCCTGGTGGCCATGGGCCTCTAAGTGACAGCTTTTGTGGTTTATTAGGTAGAGCTGACTCTGGATTTTGAATTGGGGTCTGATTATTATTTTTTCATATTATTATGTTGTTGATTTAATATCTAATAATATGTATGACTCACCTCCCTGATTACTCGGCTTCCAGATACAGAAAATACAGTGGTATTGTAACGACCCTGGGAGGATGTGTATAATGTCTTTTTCTATTTTACAGAAGTGAGAGGGAAAACCACCACCAGAGGGAGCAGAAAGGACGCACCCAGGTTCCCTGATCAGTCATGGGAAGAGCTTCAGCTGTAGAGCTATGTCTGTGCAAGACCTTGACTGTTAGTGTGCAGCTTTTTATAAGAATATTTCATGGTGTGCTGTTGGAAAACATTAATTGCAGTACCACGGTAAAGTTAGTTTGAGTCAATGTTAAAAGCCCCAAATCACCTTCATTTATGTACTATCAACTTCTCAGGTCAGTAACATTTAAGGCTAAATGTGCAATTCCATCCAGAGACGGAAAAAAGATTGCCCTAGCGAGAAACACAGTTGACTCCTTCATGTGACAAGTTAACCTTTTACTTTGAACTAATGACCCTTCTTCTGCTCCATTGTCCTCCACAATGTCTTTCTCTGTCTTTCTACTCATCCATTGCAATTTAACACCTCAACACAACAACAGCAGGGACCTCTTACAGTCCCTCCCTTCTGCACCACAAACATTCGAACCTTTGACCACTAGCAGCTATCCCCCCATCTCAAACCAACCCATCTCCCAACCGAGCAGTCCAGCAACCCTACACTCACATTCACTGCTGACCTAGGAAACTCAAACTGGGTAAAGATGCAGGACCAGATGGACTGAAAGGTACTGTGGCTTCAGTACTCAAGGTGTGGAAACTGTGTGCTGAGCAGCTGTGTTCAATCCTTCAGCTCATCTCTAACCTCAGCAAGGAGTGCCAGTGGAGTGGAAAATCCCTTGTGTGGCTTCTGTCCCCAAGAACAGGCAACTGTCACCAAACTGAATGACTTTCGAATCCTCTGACATCTTAAAGAATGAAATCCGTTGGGACCACTGGTCAGATCACTTCTCAAACCACTGCACTGTGAGGATCATGTCCTTCCATTTCTCCAGGTACATTTACCACAATACATCCTATGCTGTGAGGGGAGAAGCTTTGACCAATGCATTGGACAGTGGAATGTGGACAATCTGACAATCGACAGCGTGTGTGGATGCAGCTCTGACATGGCTAAATGTAGGACCAGGGACACCCAATCAGCTGTGCTTACTCCGTTCATGTTTAACCTGTAGCCTTTAACCCTGATATACAGGTACAAAACAACAACACAGTCATGTCATCTGCAGAAATCCTCTGATGACCCAGTCATTGTGGGGTGCGTCAGAAGTGGACAGGAGGATACAGGAAACTGGTAAAAGACTTAAACCAGTATGCTAACTGGTGTTAATGAAACCACCTGCAGCTCGCTGTCCATAACGTCTGTTGTAGGAGTTAGGTTGACCTCTCAGGAGGTTGTGACAGAATGAGTATCAGTGGACTCTCTAAACTGATAGACAGTGAAAAGCATATTACTTTCATATAGTGCTCTATCCGTATCTCTAACTTATCTTATTAAGGCAGTATGCTAACTCCACTCTCTTTCTTTTTTGCCTAATAAGGGTCTGTTTACAGTGCAATTACAATAAGTATTTGGACAGTGACATTTTTTGGCATTTTTCACATCAGTATAGACGTGTAGACTTTTATGTTTAATTTAATATAAAAGTCAAAATACAAAAATATTGTATCATCCATTAAGGAATTACAGACATTACCTTCCAATAGTTACCCTTCATTTTCACAACTTTCAAACAAAATATCTAAAAGCCTGCCTGAAAGGTTCTGAAACCAAATTCATTGAACCAAAGATAAAATTCAGAATGAAAAAGATAAGAAAGGATACAGGATTCAATTCCACGTCATCTGTCAAACATGGTGGCGGCACTGTTAAGGCATGGGCAATTGTGGCTGCCAATGGAACGGACTCTCTGGTGTTTATTGATGATATGACTCTTGATAGAAGTAACTGGGTAAATTCAAATTCATAGAGCTAAAAATGTAAAGTGCTATACTTTCTGGTCATATTCAGTCAAATTCTGCAAAACCAATAACATACTTACTTATATACTTACTTATACTTACTTAATAACGTACTTATAGACAAGACTGTTTGCCCCAGCTCTAATGCTGCACAATTTGTCTATCTATCTATCTATCTATCTATTTATCTATCTATTTATCTATCTATCTATCTATCTATCTATCTATCTATCTATCTAATAAAGAAATATAAAATTATACATATCAGTATATAAATCTGAAATAATACTATGAAAAGATCAATGTATGGAAATCAGAGATAAAGGCAAGAGGTACAAGACAAGAAAATGCCATAAAATAATATCCCAAACACTTAGATATTATGTGAGGAAATAATATCTGACGAAATGGAAGCTGCATCACACCTCCCAGACACTGCCTAGCAACATTTCCCCAAACTCAAAACACCATCCCAAAAGTGAAGAATGGAAAAAAACATCATAATAAAAAAACATTATAATGTTTTGGGGATGCTTTTCTTCAGCGTGGTCTGTGTGAGATATGCTGACAAATACACATATAAAGATTTTGGAAAAGTGCTTTAAGAGAGAGATTTTTGGTAATAAAAAAAAAAGACTGGAAGAATGTGTATTGTATCTAATTCAGAGAGACCTGATCATGTTTACGTCAGTTGAATACTTTTACAAGGTATTGTATTTGTAAGTGCATAGATTCTTCCACACAGCTCAGCAGAGATACACTTACTAATTTAGTCACTAAGTCTTTGATTCAGATGCCTGGGTGGGTGTAGGTGGATGAATAGCCGATTCGTGAGCAAGATTCAGTGTCATACTCAGATAGTTATGTAGCTTCAGAAGTTCAGAAGCTTTATGCAAAAACACTGCATGTATTTCCCGGACATGTGAACGGTAATCCCCTCTGTAATCTCTGCTGCTGACCTTAGTAGTTTCAAATGCAAATCAGCAAAAGTCAGGACAGCCCAAAGTCTTTTTAACATGTTTAGACATTTGACCTTCATCTGAACAATATTAAAAAAGGAGGTGGTATAACTAAACACATACAACTGATGAAATGTATTTAAAATCATTAGTAAAACATTAGTAAAATGTAATTATATATATATATATATATACATATATATTAATTTATATTATATACACCTCTACATTTGTTACTACTTTAAATGTCTAAAATGAGAATCAGGTGCAGAACATCAGCTGCAGATGATCAGAACATGGTTAGAGAGGATTCTGGAGGAGCCTGTCTTCTTTAAACCTCAGACATTTAGTTTGATTTGCTCTTGATTTTTGAAGTGAGTGGTAAAGATCACCATCGATTACCAAGAGCTGGATCACCAAGAGCTCTCTGAGGCCTTCAGAAAGAAGGTTGTAAATGCAGATGAGTCTGGAAAGAGTAAAAAAAATGTTAAAACAATTAGAAACCAGGGAAATTTTCTATAGCTTTCAGTTGGTGGACAAAGGTTAGTGTGTCTAAAAACAATAGGGTTTTCATGTCTAATTATATAATATAAATTAATTGTAGCTTATGGAAATTAATTTTATCTGTAATTATCTATTTGGAATAATTTTCTGTCATATTTACCTAAAGATTTGATCTTACAAATGAAACGGGTGAATATACACAGGGCTCATTTTCTACTGTACATTTATCTTCAATCAAGGGTTCAGTTTATTAAAACATTGATTAGAAACTTTAAGATACGGATAAACTGAAGAGAACATGTGAGCTCTATCTAGAGGCCTATCTAGGGGTCTATTTTAATATAATGATTATTGTATATAGATATCTGAAAACACACAGCTATGTTTATAAAAAAGCTAAACATACAGGCCTTTCTTCTGTTGAAGACAAAAAGGATAAGCTATGCTCAACACACCTTTCACAACAGCTTCCTCTGGAGGTCAACAGAGGTGACTGCAGCTCGTCAACAGCAAAGTACCTTAAACACACATGCCTTTGACATTTTGTCCACTACATTTTTTAAAATAAGCAGCAAACATATAACATGACGATTGAATTATTACTTCAGTAGTTCTACTACAGCTAAAAAAACCCTATATATATATACATATATATTATCACTATCATAAGTTTTAACATGTGTGAACAAGAAATACACAGCACCAGGTTAATGTTTAAGTAAACCTGCTGGAGTTATTCTCACAGGTAACTGTGCTTTATACACTACATAACAGTGACATAACAATGCCACAACCATTTACTGGCAGATGTCAAAGGCAGTCATGAGATTATGACAGATGATGTCTGTGTGGTAATGTGCGGCGAAGGAGATAAAAGCTTCAGGAAGACGCAAAGGTGAGGATCCATCAGTTGTGGATCATTTATTCATAAGTACACACAAAAAGTAGAAAAAAATACAAAGGGAAATACATAAAAAAAAGTGTCACTGGGCTTCTCCCAGCCTCATGACTACTCTTTAGTCTATGAGCCCGCCAGCTAGGCCCTGCCACCTTTAGCAAACAGTGTCCGCTCCAAGTGTCCAATCGCTCATGTGCACTGTCCCCTAAATACCTCCCCTTCCCTGGAAGATACCAACCTACAGTAATGAACTCTTACGCAATGAACTTAGATTTCTCTATATACATATTTCTTACTGGTGTATATGTTTTTAAGCTAGCTTACTCAGACTCAGCGTCTTGTATTACTAAGAGTGTGGAGTAGATTTAACCACATTGGTGATGAGTCTGGCGTCTTTGACATCATCACAGTCTGTTATGCTAATAGTGCCTTGTTACCATTACTGGTTAGTGCAATGACAAATGCTATAATGCTTGTTGGTATGACACATGCTATTTACATTTAAGACATTTATCAGACGCTCTTATCCAGAGCGACTCACAAAAGTGCTTCAATGTTTACTCCGAAAATACCTTTCGCTAGTTTGTATCGGCTTGGATCCAAAAGATACCTTAGCTTAAATACTGCTAAATACTGCTAAAGTCAGTATGGAGACCAAAATACTTAGCACTACACTTTGCCCTATTTTAAACTCATGAGCAGTATCTGTCCTAATGGTTACTGCCAATGGTGTTAGGTCATACTATAATATTAACAACTCATGGCAGCATATGACATCTGTCAGGACGTGTTCATAGCAAGGCTATGTCATAATGTGGAGATCAAAAAATGTTTCAGAAGAATTTAGTAGTTTCATCCTCAATGTTGTAAACTGTCCCTAAAAAAACACTTGAATCAGTGAAAAAAGATTGCATTCTAAGTAATTTTGGAGCATTTCTATTAGTCCATTTATCAGGAATTATCATAAAATGTAAAAACCAACTGCCAGATTCACAATATGTCAAAAAGTGAAAAAATAATAAACAAGGGTTTTGCGAGACAGTGATGAAATGTGCTTTATGTTCAACTAATCAATCCAGTAAACATTTGGAAGCAGTTTTCAAGACCTCCTTTCAAGCCTAAACCCAGACTATAAAAATGGCACCATAGGCACTGCAATTTTGTCCAAAACTGGTGGTGCAATAATTATGAATGATTTTCATATTTTGCTATTAAATCGTTTAGTATCAAGCATTGTGATACTACACACTGCAACAACTCTACAATGCGTTCAGCTGTAAATCATGTGCTACAGGTCTGGCCTGTGTCAAATCTGCTGAAGTTCAATGTTCATTTAAAAAAAGAATGTAATTCATTTCTTTTCTGCTTATATCAAAACAGACCTATCGCTTGATTCAATTTTTAATCGTAGACAGGCTCACACTGTTTAACGTATAGATCAATCATCAGGAGAAAAGCAGGTGTTCACAATCTTTTGACTGATCCAATATGTCGCCACTGTGGCGTGGGGGTGAGTGAGAGGGGGCTAAAGTCTTGCTGTAGCAGATAGGAGGTGGATTGTATCTCTGCTTGTCATTTTTTTTCCTTTCTTCTCTGTCATGATGCTCGCCGCTGTAACAGCGTGAGGACTCGTCTCAGGCTTATGAAGAATGGAGGCCTTCAGAATTGTGGTGGTTCTTCAAGCTCTCGTCTGCTATGAAGGTTTGTACGTTGTTTGTACGCAATTTCTGTTACGCATTCTGTTACACATTTTCTCGGCTTTTGTGTCAGTCGTTGTAACCTCTTAAACTCCAGGCAACCACTGCCGCGTCCTTGCGTTCCTCACTGCTAGAACGTAAGAACGCTTCAGCCAGTTTGTACTGTTTGTTATTAAATATATTTAATAACCATTTTAGTATGTAATAAAAATGCCTGAGTTTAGGAGAGTAAAACAAAAGTTCAAGTATTTTATTCAATTTTATTCGATTATCCCCATAATGCAGAAAGGCCTATAACACACTACGATGTATTATTCAGTAACTACAGGGAGTTCTGTACAAACTGGTGGGGCCTGTGTTTGATAACAGAAGTTTGTAATAACACCTTTGGCCCACCGATGGGTCATTGACTGTTTAATGTACCCATTGAATTATATAAATAAATACAACGCTGCCAGCCATGACACATTATTCAAATGAACCAAATTCACACCAGGGGTGCAGAACTATAGTCCTGTTCTGGCCTTTCAATAACCTTTGTAGAATTGTTCTTTTTCTAGGGCACAATAGGTGTACAACATTTATAATCTATAAGGAAAATAAAATGAAATTATATATATTATATATATAGAGGTATAATGTTTAATGGGTTAACTGATGCAGTCAAACTCTTCCCTTTTAAGTCTCTTTTAAGTGTTTAAAAAGTACAACTTTGGACTTGGTAGAGTAAAAAGCATAATGCATTCATGATATGATGATATCCTTGCTTTTACATTTGGCATTCAACCAGAATAACTTAAAAAAGTGCTTTATTATCTAAACAATGACCATCATTACTCTTTTTAGGTTATATATGGGTAATATATGGTTAGCCCATATATGGGCCTCGTTAGTGTACATGCTAATATTAAAGCATCAGCATACTTATGTTGTACAAATTTGCGAAACTCCTTTATAAATGTATGCTTTTAGAAATATCATACTTCAGAATTCTAATTGGAGTGTTATTATAACTTATAGAACAACATTGATGACTTTCGTTGAACTGTGAATTGTAAAACAGTAACAGAAACAGTAACAGACCGGGTTAAGAAACCCGGGTTAAGTGATTCATCGAGAGTTTGTGTGGTCATGCAGTGGTCAGAGGCTGTTCAGAAGTATGTTTGTTGTGGTTACAGTATAGGGCCTTGTTCTGTTCAATTGCCATTGACCCACAAACGTGCCAGTGATTAGACTTTGGTTTGGTATTGTTCCACAAGAAATGATTAGCAATACTTCATTAAGAAAATCTTTGCCTTATTTTTTTTCAGCACTTCAGATTCAAAACACCTCAAAGCCCCCAGACAGCATGGAGCATGGGAATGAGTGTGAGTTATTTATGTAGTTATTTATGTTTTCCTCCTCCATAAAACTGCTTAAACACTTCAGATTGTCCAAAAATGATCAAATGAAAGAAAAGTCTGATCTTCAGTGTCATGACATAACTGTCTTTGTGCAAATGGAACTGTTGTTTGCTTGGCACCTCTGGACTCTAATGTCCAGGGTGTTAGGCCAGACTAGCTACTTTTGCAGTGCAGGGTGTGTTTTTTTTGGCTTTTCTTTCTCTATTTTGTAAGTATAGTTCTCTCAGTGAAGTGTATGTGACAGGATGTGGCGATGATGTTGTGGTGTGCTGCACTCTTTTAGGAGTTGGTGCAGGTGCAAATGCTCTTTCACTGTAACCTTTTTTGTTTGAGAAACAGAAGCAGAAGACCTAGGCGTAGGCACTTCTGCTAAATTCATTGTTCTATTGCTGTGCTAAACATCTGCAGGTAGATTTTAAGATATCAACCTTTGTGCAGTTTCAGCAGTAGTGCTGAACTTTGCTGAATGCATTAAGTGTGATCATTGCTGTGGACAAAAAAACAAACACTGAATGCAAATTGAAATGAAAAATATTATAATTATTATATATATATATATATATAATTATAATAATAATAAAATTACTGTATTACTTATTTAGACAACTGAAAATGTTTGTATTTTTCCAATTTAATATAAAATGTTTCCCTACAAGCAATACTATGAGCTTAATGATTTGAGTGAAACCTAGAATCTTCGAAATGTTAACATAAATTAAAATGTAGGAATGTCTTTTGGTGGTGTCCTCCATTCACTTTATTGACCATGCAGCTGAGACATAGGCACAAAATGTTGCCTGACCGTGCCGATGCAATAGATCAAAAAATAAATAAAAATTCTACACCAGTATTAATGTGCTCACTGTTACAAATTGCTTACTGTAAATGTAAATATTTACCGACAAACAGTGCAGAATCTTGGATGTTTCTTTTCTATAATTTTTCTGTACTTCAGTACTGTGTACTGTGCAAAAGTGTGCACCTAAGCAACTCACTGAAAACCATTTATTTCAGACATTAATGTACCCATTGAATTATATAAATAAATACAACGCTGCCAGCCATGACACATTATTCAAATGAACCAAATTCACACCAGGGGTGCAGAACTATAGTCCTGTTCTGGCCTTTCAATAACCTTTGTAGAATTGTTCTTTTTCTAGGGCACAATAGGTGTACAACATTTATAATCTATAAGGAAAATAAAATGAAAAGATATATATTATATACATAGAGGTATATACAGCAGACCTAATATTTTGTTGTATTGTTGGTTTTTTGGCACTGTGCCAACTTTTAAGCAGGGCCACCTACAGTATTTTCTATAGGGTAGAGGTCAGGACTTTTAGAATGCAATCCAAAAGCTTAATATAAGCCTGCATAATCCATTTCTCAACCACAGTGTTGCACCCAGTGTTGTCCAAGTTTCAACTGTCTAGCTGCTGGTTTGAGCTTATGCTGAGCTTACAGTTCATGGCAGGCCTGGGGCTGGGTCGTTCTTGGTGTTGTTCCTGACCTTCAAAAACTTATAATAACTAGTGCTCCAAACTTTAACGTGTTAAGCCTTTTTTTTAATGCAGATTAATCATCTTACCAAGTTTGGCCTCAGCTTCCTCCTGTAGGTCTCTCTAACGGAGCCTATTGACGTATTAGCGGTTTTACTTAGAGATGTAAGCAGTGCGTCAGTACTGTTAAACTCAGAGGGTAGATAATTGATTTATGCTGAAATATGGATTAAATCTCATAACTAACGCTCATTCTCTTATCCCTCCCTCGTCTCTCTCTTTCTCTCTCTCTCTCTCTCTCTCACTCACACACAGCTTAGCTTAATCGAGCCCAATAACTGATCATCCATTTATCTCTTAAACAGCTAATCCCTCTAGACAGTTTATTAGGGATACAAATACACATTAATTTGTTCTCCCACCCAAAACAATGAGTAGCTATCATTTTAACTCAAAATTAAAATTATTAACTCAAAATTAATTGATTATTTAATAATTAATCACAGAATATTGTTGTGATTATGTGATTACACATTTACACATAAATGTGAACTTGTCTCTAAGAAACATTCCTGACTTCAAAACTATGATCCATCTCAGATCTGTACTGAGCTCCTTGCACTTTCAAATTACTGACCAACACAGTCAAACAAATCTTTTTTATGTGGACACAGAGTAGCTACCAGTTGTAGTCACTAATGATTACTATCAGGAAGTGGAAGAGGCATTGGCTTTGGGCACCACTGAATTATTAATATAAGTGGGTATATGCATATCTTTCTACATCCAGTATGTAAAATTCTTGCTTTCTTATATTAAAGATGTATGTTGTACACTTGCCATGACATCAGTGTCCATGATGAGTGCATGTAAACATCCAGTCTCAGATGTATGTTAATTATGTTTTCAAATTATGTCACATTTGACAGTGACAATATATATAGCTGGCCTTGGAAAAAGGATACAATTGGAAAATGAAACAGCTTACTTACATTAGAAACATAGACAGCGACATGATGTTGATATTAGCAAGACGCATTTATTGAATCTGGCCTTTGCTTCTGTAAGTCTACACCCTGTAAAATTTCACTCTCATTCTTAAGACCATTTCGAGAGTGAGGAATTGAAGTGTGGATCCACACGTAGACCCTTAATTAGAGTTTAACTGGTTTAACATTTCCTTCTTTTGTTCCCCCCCAGCTAAACTGTACATAACTCAGACCTCCAGGCCGTGCTCATGGACGGTGACCTCTCCAGACGAGAATCAGAGATTGCCTGCATTCAAACAACCTCTGCACCCCCTTGCTACTCAAGTGTGTCAGACCCTGGGCTGTGGGGAAGTGTATGAGCTAAAGGAAAGCGCTGCAGACCCCAATTCAAGTTGCCTTACAGGCTGCATCCACCACAACAGCACACTGATCAACTGCAGCCGCACTGCTGCAGGAGGCTGCATGGTTATGTCTGAAGTCATCTGCGGTAAGAGCTGATGAGGTTCTTGGAGATGTTTAGCTCCAATTGTTGATTTGTTGATGTAGATTAAGCACAGCTGTTTATCAATAATGAAAAATCATGTAATACATATAATATATAATAATATATAATATGTATAATATATAATACATATGCTTGGTGTCTCACAGAAGAAACCAAGCTGACTAGTTTCTTTTTTTTATTTAAATGATGGCAATTCAATTGATTGGAAGCAATTCAATATTTATTAAGTCTTTAAGCTCCATCCCTCTTCATCCTCACCTGTTCCACCTAGTTACTGCCTTCAGAAGGCCTTTTGTTAACTGAATGAGGTGTGTTAGATGTGGGTAGGAGGTGAACCCGCAGGAACAAGCCAGATCTTCAGGAAGAAGTTTGGTGAACCAGGGCTTTAAAGTAATATTGCAGTGTTTTACAACTGAATACTCACAGGCAGCCATTTCAGTGCATTTCCATGAGCTTAGAAGAGAACGGAAACCTTATTAAATCAACAGAATAGAACTAGAGATGGAGAAGGAGAGTTGCTTTAGCTCCTATGCAGACTTTGAATCAACAACAGTATGAGGAAATATCTCTGCTTGTTTGCTACTGATGCTTTTGATTTTCTTAAAGCTTAAGCTTTGCAGGTAGCTAAAATTCATCCTCTACGGAATCCCCCTTGATTTATGCAATTCAGAACCACTTTTTTTTTAAATAAATCCCATTCTGTCTGTGGATTTGAGAACTAATACATAAATAAGGTCGTATTCTTTCAAGTTCTCCATCTTGTTTTCCAAACTTCAAATTTTTTGATGAACAAATGTAAAATTGCTATATTAGTAAAATGAACTGAACTTACTCTTCCTGCTAGACGCTCCTTACATCACCCCAACGTCCAGTCACTGTGTCTGGAATTTCTGGTCTCAGGCCAAATCAAACATTACTCTGACTGAAGAGGCCTCGCAGAGATTGCCCGATGAGATCTGTCAGAGTCTTGGCTGTGGAGAAGTGTTTGCACAGACCACAAGCAGAGCACCACCTAATAGTACCTGTCTCACGGACTGCATCTACCACAACTCTCATTTACGGAGCTGCTCCACAGTGGTTGGAAGTGACTGTTCAGTGCTTTCACAGGTGGTCTGTGGTAAGATATGAAATGTGGTACAGTTTTTGAATTTGATGCCTAATACATTGCTTAAAACCATAGATCTTTTTATGTATTTATTTGTTTATTTATATATTTATTAATGTTGTAGACAAAAGCATTATGTATAATAATGTACAATGTAAAATTCCTTACCACAGCCCTGCAGTGCTTCCCTGGTCCATTTTAGTATTTTGCAGGTGATGACTGCTGATTGTCATTCTGTTGTCTCACAACTAGGCATGCACTGTTATGGGAATTGGGAAATGAGTTGATGCTGAGGTCTGATATGTTTATGTACATTTCTGCCAATGTTGATACAGATTCCCGAAACATTAATAACATTATAATAAATAAAACCCCTAACGTAAAGGAGCAATATAACATTTATTTCTGTTACAAATGCAGTAAAATAAGTAAAGTGTGAATCACCTCAACAAATACACTAAGACATATCAGTTTGAAATACATTTGAGCGCCACCTACAGTACTGGAGAGGTCATACATGACAGCCGAAATGAAATTGCAGAGAGTATGTCAGATTGTAAGCTTGGGTTCAACTTAATGTAACCCTTGGGAGCTTTGTTGGCTTAAACTGAAGCCTACAGTTTAATGCTAGCCATCACTGGCATCTGCTAGCTGATGTAACAGAACTGGCAGTTAGTGTTCTCCTTCAAGCGTTTTTAGCTGTCTAATGATGTTGTGTTAAAGACAGTTTGAAAAGATTTAGCGGTGCTTCACATATCTTGGAGGAAGCATGTGATAGCCTTCATCCTCCACCAATTTTGTGGGACAGATGCTCAACAATGACCCAACAGGCAGCAGTCAGCTTGGCTTATGAGGGCCCTAAAACCACACCCACTAGAGTTTAAGAATAGCTTGCTAATTAGCCAGTTAGCTGGATTAAGACACCAGCACATGCAGGGCAGGTGGACTCTTAAGGTTTTGAAAGCACTGGTGTATTTACAGAGTATTTGTATGACTAAGCAATGGACAGTGATTGCGTACTAACTGACCGGTCACATTTGTCACTTCAGGTAACAACATGGTCCGACTGAGTGGAGGAAGCCACCGCTGTGCTGGGCGTGTGGAGCTGTGGCGGGCGGGACAGTGGGGCACAGTGTGCGATGACGAGTGGGACACACAAGATGCTGATGTAGTTTGTGCTCAGCTGGGCTGTGGATATGCAATCTCAGTCACAGGGCAGGGTGACCCATACAGTCAGGGTAGAGGCCCCATTCAGCTCGATGATCTGAACTGCACAGGAAAAGAGAGAAGTCTATGGGAGTGTCCTGCAGTGATGGATGACCACGACTGTGGACATAAAGAGGATGCTGGAGTGGTGTGTTCAGGTATGTTTCAATGTGGATGCAGTTATATGTGAAACAGAGTCTTCACTGGACTTACTTAAAAGCATAGTTTGATCCCTGGTGATGCCATAGCCATCCATAATCAGGAGTCCAGGAGAGCACAACTCACCATGGTTCTGCCATCTTAAAATGAAGATGACAGCATTTAGCAGTTAGCGTTCTCCTCCAAGGTCATTTAGCTGTCCAGTGAAAGTTCAAAAGCAGGTTTTCTTGCCATAGTTGAAAAATGTTGGGACATGGAACTGACTCACCATGTTCCTTAGCCACTTCTGTACCATTACACTGTAGTGACAATCTGGCATAACCAAAATTGGGCTGAAAAATGGGCAAATTCCATAAAATTTGAACTTGGCCCACTAGTGATAGCCCAAAGTCAAAGCTGGCGAAATGTAAAAACCTGATGGTCACTTCAGGAGAATATGGTGTCATTGATTCTGAAGAGCAGCTCCTCACCATCAGACTCTGCTAGTAATGGGAATATGGGTTGCTACACAAACCAAGCCTTGTGACTGAAGCTTTTACTGTGCCAGGGGCAAACACAAGGGGAGCTCCATGTTTTCTCTCCAACGTCCACTCTATTATTTGCTTCTTCTGTCTTGCCCTATCTATGAGCACTTTTGGTTTGAAACTGCATGCTTTTGAATTCATTTTGAAATGGAACTCATATCCATTAAAACAACATTGTGTAAACTGCATGCCCAAATCAGAACACAAGTGACTCTTTAGCTAAGAGTCGTTAGCTAATACAGGCTTGCTTATGTGGGGTCTGTCACAATGCGGCATACTGATAGCTATACAAAATAAACAAACGCTGCTTAGAAGTGTCAGAAATGTTGTAGCCTGAATTGTGTGTTAGCTGTTTGACTACACTTGCCTCGTTTTTTTCTATGAACTGTACCTACAACTTAATAACTACCTAATCAGAGAGCCAGACGTGATCCATGGAAATTTTGAACTGATTTGAACTATCGTTTTTCACTTTTCTGCCTGAAGAATACAAAGCCTTGAGACTGACCGGAGGACAGGATCGTTGCTCTGGAAGAGTGGAGATCCATCGTAATGGATTGTGGGGGACGGTGTGTGATGACTCCTGGGATAAACAAGAGGCATTCTTGGCCTGTACCATGTTGGACTGCGGGGTTGCAAAAACGTTCACAGGCTTTGAGAAGCCCTTCACACACAAAAATGAAACACGCTGGTATTACATGTGTCCAAAAAACGCTGCAGTCCTGTGGGACTGTACAGAGATTGACACTTCCACCAAGCCCCACTTCTGTACAGACTCAAAAGCTGCAGGAGTGATTTGTAACAGTGAGTAAAGTTATGTCTGTCATTTGAATTGTCCTGATGTTGGACATATTTAAGAAGTAATGCTTGGTTAGATATTTTAATGCTCTTTATTATTCTGCACTTTTTATTACCAAATTAACTTTTTTAAAAATGACTGAACTGAACTGAACTGAACTGAACTGATTTGTGCTAGATTCTGCTGGACTGCCTGTTCCCTCCAGCCCAAAGGCAACTACACCTGCATTAACAACAGGTAAGAGTTTGATCAGGAAAATTCTGAAAAAGATGTAGTAAAGAAAACCACCACTTCGTCTTAACAGTTGCATTAAGCTTTCAGGGCTGTTACATTTGGTGTACGTTAGAGCCGATCTTGAATCTGTGAAAATGTATTCCCACCAGGTGGGAAAAAAGTCTATTTTCTTTTTCTGACCGCAGTATGAATATTATAATATCATATATAATATCATATATATGTATATATATTTGATATATCTCATATATCTATCTATCTATCTATCTATCTATATATATATATATATATATATATATATATATATATATATAGAGAGAGAGAGAGAGAGAGAGAGAGATATGTATACATATCAATTTAAACATCTACGTGTGTTTTAAAGCTACCACGGTACAGAGAAAAGCCTTAGGTATCTACACTGGACGATGAAAACATTGGTGCATGCTATGCAAATCGACGTAATTTTGTAATTGATTACGTCGAATTCGTTGACGCATCGTCATTATTGTTTTTAAATAACGACCTTTCTCAGAATATTAACAGCAAAAAAAAATCGAATCTAAATATAATGAACTTGATTTACTATAATTGAACATGATCATAACAGAACGTGCTAGGCTAACTTTGTTAACAAATACTGGACTTGCAAATGCAAATGCATGCCAAAAATTACCTTTTGCATTAAAAGCTACAAAAACTTACAAAAGCTAACTATTTAGTAAAACAGCAAGAATAACCCTTATTTACATATGTTTAGCATATATATCCATATTAAGGTGTTAAGAAAAGTAAGCTGTATTCTTTTTGTTTATTTATTTAAATGCAGCTTTAAATGAATTATTTATTACTTAGGCTTTCTGAGGCTTCTTGCATGTCTGTGGATGTGATTTGCTAATAAATGATGGACATTCCTCAAGAAGGAGGACTGATTCCTATTCTTTTTTATATGTCTTCCATGTGTATTCTTTCTACTTTAAGTGCAAATGACCACAGCCGGACCCACAGTCTCATGGTCTCTGGAACTACTGGGCTGCATTGGCCTGTCCTCCGCTCTTCTGATTGCACTTATCTTAAATATCGTCCTGTGTTGCCGCGCAAAGAAAAGAAAAGGTAGGTTGAAATGCATCACTATCCTAAAAAAGAACCTTGGATATCTCACGCTTACGTAGCTTATAAGGTACAGGCACAGCTCTGGGTTCTGAGTTTCTGAGCTATAAGCCATATTCATAGGCTTGAAATATGTCACTTTATGTGTTATTAATTACGAATGAAATAATGATCTAAAGATTTTCTCATTTTTTGAAATGCACCAGTACAGATTAAATAAAAAATTCTAATGTATTTTTCATGTCATGTATTTGTAACAATAACGCTAATTTGGTCTAGAATGCAGGAGTTTCAACAGAACAGTCCCAAACTGCCATAATGTGTTTACTGTCCCTCACAGCTCATACAGTTCAGCAGCGATTTGCCAGCCTACAGACCACAGCAGAGCCTGTAGAGAATAACTACAGAGATTCTGTCCACCTAGTTAAGGTCACCAGCAATGACTACGCCCCCAACGGTCAGTAATATCTGCTTCCTCATGAGTCAGTGTGCTCTGAATTGCTGAAGTGCTGAGTTTGCGAATTATGTTTCTGCAGCTCAAGCAATGCCCCCACAGATGTGGACCCAGAGTAGTGTTGAGAGCGGATCCTATGACACAGACTACGAACTAGACAGCACCAGCCCATGCACCGCTTTTCCCTTATCCACCTTCCGCAGTGAGTTTACACCAATTGGCCATAACATTAGCACCTAGTATTGAGTAGGTCTCCCCTTCAGTTCACTTCAGCAGATCTGGACATTAGAGGCATGGACTCCACAAGACCTCTAAAGTTGTCCTGTGGTATCTGGCACCAAGACATCAGCAGCGAATCCTGCAAGTTCTGAGGTGGGACCTCCATGGGTTTCAGTGTCCCATGACCCTGTTGCTGATTCACCTGTTGTCCTTTCTTGGGGTACTGTTGGGAGGTACTGACCACTGCATATCAGAAACCCCCCACAAGACCTGTCACTGTAGATGAAAAATGTTTTTCACTTCACTCAATTGGTACTAATGTTATAAAGGGTGTATATGAAGACTTAATATTTTCTATGACCCCTAGGCTTGTTTAGAGTTTTACTTTCAGTACTTAAGATTGAGTAACCACTATAAATGATTCATTATCCACTATAAATGATTCAGTATCCACTATAAATGATTCAGTATCCACTATAAATGATTTAGTATTTACTATAAATGATTAAGTATCTATTTTATTTGATCCAGTGTCCACTATAAATGATTCAGTATCTTCCACAAATGATTCAGTATCTACTATATCTGATCCAGTACCCACTAGAAATGATTCAGTATCTACTATAAATGATTTAGTGTCTACTATAAACGATTCAGTATCCACTATAAATGATTCAGTATCTACTAAATTTGACCAGAATCCACTTGAAATGAGTCAGTGCTTTCGAAAATGATTCAGTGGCTGCTAGTTAAATGGCTAAATGTCCTTTTTGCAGATTCAATGCGGTACAGTGCAGAGGGGAAAGCTCCAGGTCAGAAAGGAATCAACTTGCAGAGTGTGACTGAGGAGGGTGAGTGTGGACTAAGTGTGGACAGGGGGTTTACACAGACACACACACACACAGGCTGTTAGGAAACCTTCTCTGTAAGTAAAGAATTCCATGAAATATTCTTGCAAATAAATCCCGTTCCAGGACACTGTCCTCTTGCTCTGCACACTGCACCCTGTACCTGAACACTAGAGACATTTTTCTCTGGCAAAGTTTTTAAATTTGATTTTTATTTGGTTATTAGACAAGAAATGATTCAAGAATTTAAAGAAAAGCTACCAAATGTTTCTTAAAAATAGAATGGCTCAGGATGCCATTTTGCCATCAGCAAGGAGAGAGCATAGAGGGCCATAAGTGTAGTACTGTAGTACATGTAGTACTCTCTCCCCTCATCAACTTAAACTGATGTTGGCTGGCACAGGCATCTTTTAGGTGGTGCGGTGGAACAGGGGACCCAGTGCTTTCCTCTGAGCGTGTCAGCTGCCTGGTGATGCCACTATGCATCAGAGGAGAAATGTTGGTCTTTACCCTCCTAATGCTAGGGGAAGCTATGACTGGGTGAAATAATTGGCAGTACCATATTGTAAGAAAAAAAAAAAGGGGGGGGGGGGGGGATCCACAAAACCAATAGATAAAGGTCAGATCTTAATATTTACTGTGTAACTAATACATATGTTATGTAATAGAGAATGAGCTTATATATGGATACCTACAGTTTAGGAGGTATATTTGTTTCAGTGCTTAAAGTTCATTCTCTCTTGTCTATCACCACAGAAACTACAATTCTGATATTCAAACATGATAATTCTGTAATGACTGTTGATGTTCAGATTCAGGCTACCTTGGTAATGCCGCGATGCAAGGATACCAGCCCTATATGCCCAACGGTACGTTCCAGGGTGTCACTACAGCCCCAAGTGGTAGGCCATATTCTTTAATCTTCATATTTGGAAAATACAGTTTTCCCAATATATTGCTTATTTAAAGTTAACATTTCATTTAAGGTAGGAAAACAATTACTATAATAGTAGTTGAACTTTGGAACCCAGTTGTACTGGTAGCTGGGAGCCCTGAGAGCCCAAATAAGCGTTTATAAACTGTAGCATTTGTAAAGTTATCCTTTGTAAAGAGGGTTTACATTTTAAACCTTTTTAAATAAATCTAAGATCCCTGAAAATGGCCACTCTGGTGATTGGTACCCCTCTCTGTTTATTTTCCTTTGTGCAGAGGACTCGTTTGAGACGTCCAGCACCTCGTCTGGGGAGTGTTATGAGAATATAGGCCTCAGCGTTGAAGATGAGAATTATGAAAATGCTGGAGAGAACAGAAGTGACCTGCAAACTGAAAGTATGCTTTAATTAAATAGCTGCTGGAAATATCTCATGTGATTTAACATTTGAACCCAGACCCTGAAGTGGTGGTTACCAGTTGTTAAACAGTGATCTCCAACCCTCCTACTGGAAGCTCTCCAGTAGCTCTCCAGACCTTGCAGGTTTCAACTCCAACCCAAATCACAAACACCCCAATTCAGCCATTTAATGACTTCTGTAGTCTGTAATTAATAGGTTCAAGTAGGGTAGATTAGTGTTAGATCCACCTTCTGCGGGAAAGTACTTAAAGTAATGGTTATTTTCCCCATATCCTAATGATAGTCAACCAGCCAAGACATGTTTGGAGATTGATGTTTACTTCTTTAGATTTTTACTTGAGCTATGATGCTGTAAATAGTAAAAAAAAACTAATCTTATATCAGTAAAATTCACATTTCAAACAGACATGTATGAAAATGACATATGTATATACATGATATTCAGCATGGGATGTTGTGATATTGTATATTGATTATATGTCTAATGTAAACATTGTTCTTATGAAGTTCTGACCGACCCAGTCTCCACCACCCACAATACTGAGAACGTCCTGAATCAGACAGATAACTTTCTGCAAGACCAGACCAACGTTTTCATGATCAACCATGACCAGGGTTTGTAACTGCTGTACATCTGAGCTGCTGACCTGTCATTATTTATATGATAAAACAAAATCAGTGCATTCAGAGACTCTGAGCAGTCTTCCAGTCACCATGCTAATGCAGTGTAAAATCCACAGAGCCCAGTAGCATGTATGAAGGTGCTCAGAACTGCATTTTCCTTATTATTATTTGAACGAGAAAATTATCAATATGTGCTCATCCATATCCTTCAGAATATTATTATGTATAGTCATAGCTGGTTCACTGCAGGTAATATTGCTGTGCATTTCCCTCTCTCTCAGGGTTGAGTAAGGAGCCGAGTTGTGGAGAAGATTCCCCGATATATTCCCCCGTCAGTGTTGATACGGACTTCTACTCTCATGTCAAGGCCAAAAAGGACCCCTACTCCTCTGAAAGCGAATACGATGATGTTGATTACTTACAGAGGCCTCAGCAGTGACCTGAGCCTGAATGTAAAACTCGCCTGTTTTACACTGAAGCCTGAGAAGCACACATTCTGTCTTACATTCATTTTTCACTTTACCTTTTCAAATTCGCTTTATATCCTAGCTGTGTTTGAATCGCATGGAAGCCTGTTCCTGCCAGGTGCAGAAGACGTACTACCTTAGTGTCTTAAAATAACATCATATTTGATCAAAGTAATAATGTACTCTTTTAAAATAATGACATAGTACATATAAGTTTCTTAAATTAATGACATCATTTCAGGAAATGTTTACTTACTGTCTCGAAATAATGCCTCTCCTGAAAATATTGCTTACTTTCTTAACTTGTTTTTATTGACCATTTAAACATCTGAATATCTTCATAACTCAAAGTTTCATTACCTGGGAATCAGCTTCCATAAAGAAAAAGGCAGAAGTGCAAACACAGTGAAGGACTGTTCAATGTTTTTTGACCAAATATTGATTGGGAGACTAGAGTCATCTAATCACATGTCCTTATATTTACATTCTCTAAAATCACCTGCACAAAACACGCTCCTAAATCAGCACTAGTATGATGTTTAATACATATGTAAATCTAAAGATTGGTGCCTGTTACAGTAACAATGACAGACTGTGGCCTGTGCAATTAGATGTTTTTTAAACAAATATCTAAACTGTGATGTTTTTTTGTAAATAAACTTTTGTAGAATTTGCATTCTCACAATAGTTGTAGTTGGGAATTGTGTAATTTTTTGGACTGGCCACGTGGTGGCACCACACCCATTTTACAAAAGCCATACAGTGGACGTTCCTGATGGCCCACATCCTCAAGGTGAACACCATGCAAAATATCTAGATAAATATATGAAATAATTAGTAATAATTTATGCCAATATCATAATTGAGTCATACTACCGTTAGTACTAGGTGGTACTACAGGGTTTGAGACAAAGCTTACAAGACTACTTCTACTACTAATAAAGATAAAGATAATTTTAAAATAATAACTATCTAAGCACTTTATTAAAGAAGCTTGGATAGTAGTAGTTCATTGTATTAAAATCAAATCAAATCAAATTTTATTTTATTTGTCACATACATAGTCATACACAGTATAACTTGCAGTGAAATGCTTTTATGACTTTTATGTCTGCCCACATCAAAGCTATACAATAAAGATCTACATTTAAACTTAACTAAACCTTAACTTAATGAAGTAAAGTGCAAAAGTGCAAAAGAAAAATAAAATAAAAAAATAAAAATAGAATAAGTTACATTTAAGTTAAAAAATAAAATATAAAAATATGAAAATATAGAAATATAGAAATCTAAGCAAAAAAAATTAAAATACAAATATATATACACAGATATATTAGTACAGTGGTAGTTCTACATGGTGTAGTAGTCCACTTCCCTTACAGTTGTATTTGCTGTTTCCTACAGTTGATGATGCCATGCCACAAGGAGCTACATTACAACTCTGTGTCTGTTCTTAGAATATTGGAATATTATTATAATTTTATTAATGTATATTATTATTATTATTATTATTATTATTATTATTATTAATAATAATTAAAAACTATCATTTTTGTGAATTGTTGTTAAATAAAATATATTAACCATGATTCCATTTATAAAAACAGTTAAAAGGGAAAACATCCAATGGGCGAGTAACTTTATAGGCACTGTATAGCTAAAATGTTATCAAACAATTAATTAATTGTTTGATAACTACTCAGTGTTTTTTCTAGTAACCATTGTACTGAAACAGCATGGGTCTGTGCAGGGAATGATGGTCTGTTGCTTTATTAGATATTAGTGTAGCTCAGGATTTGTGAAGACTAGGCAAACATTTCTAGCCCAGTATATCATTGGTTTAAAAGCATATTTAATAAATACCTAGTTTCTTAGTAATTAATTTCATCTGAAGAATTTATGTGTCCCACAGGGTTACATTTTAGGGCCTTTGGTTTTCTCTTTGTTTTATCTCTAGGAAATGCTTTTAGAAAAACATCAGATTCATTGTCATAGCTATGCTGATAATAGATACATTTCCATGTATGTATAATTTTGAGTGGATGCCTCTAAAGCTTCTCAAATGATCACATTAAAACACTAAAATACAAAGAAAGTAGTGTGATAAGACAGGAGATCTGAAGTACAATCTGAAGCCTCCTTCTTTATTGTTCCACTTTCAGCTGCTACTTGTATAAAAAATGCTCTATAAATTGTAAAATTATAAAAATGTATTATTATTAGCATCAAAGACTCCCATACGTTCATGTAATTATATCCCCCAGTGATTTTTTTCATGTTAAAACTGTCTACTTCGTACTATATAAGAATCAGTGTAAATCTGATAAGCAGTTAACACCAACTATGTAGACAAGGTAACACCAGTGCTGTCAATAGCACACACAGCTTGGTGTAACATGCTGCACTTGAGTGTTATAACACTGAAAGCTGTGTAAGAATCTTACACTGTCTAAAATGTAAATTCAACTCAAATTGGTGCTCTACATAAAGACTGAGACAGTGCTAAATTCAACACTCACAGTGGAGACCACAGTGTTACAGTGTAGAGATACGCCATATGGACAAAAGTACTGGGACACCTCCTCATTCACTGTTTCAAAATCAAAGTTATTAAGATGTAGTGAATCATGGTTTTGTTGGAGTATCTGTCTCTACTGTCCAGGGAAGGCTTTCTACTAGATTTTGGTGCATTACTGTGAGGTCAGGGTGTTGAATGATCACCACCCAACCTTATCCCCAACTCTCCATCTCATCTCAACAGCACTGGATGGAACTCCATCATTCTAGAGAGCAAATTACATTGCACAATGCTAAGGGGGTTATACCCCTCTAGGCATGCCTGGCATTGGGCATGGTGCCAATAGCTTCATGTTTATCTGCTCCAGAGAGTTCAATTCAATTGGCAATACTTCTTTACAGGGACTAGACAAGCTGTGTGTGTGTGCGCGCATTTGCACATCTGTGTCAGCAACTTAGTGCAACTTAAAGTAACAATGCATTCATTAAAAAGGGTGTCCACAAACATTTGGACATACACTGTACATTAGAGAGAGAACACTCGAGTTCTAGAGAAGTCTCTAGAGAGTGGATTTAAGCACATTGATTACTTCATCTTAAAAGATTAAAATGACTGTCTTGTCCTACCATGTTTAAATCATTCCCGATGCAGTGATTAACCTTTTGCCTTATCCGAGATTGGCTGACTCTTGGCGCATTAACTCATTCTGCAGGAATGTTCGACGAGTTGATGGTGCAGAGTTTTGTCATTAGCTTAAATAAATGTTTCAAGTAAAAATCCACTTGCTCACAAGACCCATGTGCTCTCTAATTAGTCTAGATAGGCTACCTGACTCATGCATCTCACCATGCAGACTTGTTGAGAGAGTTTTGCTTTAAGACTGAGCTCCTCAAAGAGAATGAATGGTCAGTGTGAACTGCTTTCAGAAGAGCTCAGAAGACGCACAGTTGGGCAAACTATCTACATATAGAGGAAATTCAGACTGTTGATACCATTCCTAGGAGTCCTGTTAAGATCACTTAGCACAATGGACAATCCGGAAAGAACTGCATAAACCTTTGGTCATGTGTCCACTATTAGAAAAACACTGAACAAGAATGGCGTTATGGCTACATCTGCACCATTTAGCTGATGTTGTTATCCAGAGCGACTTAAAAGGTTACAAACCTATTACAAAGGTGGGATTATGTAGTGGAAGGAGTCTTGCCCAATTGGTGTAGCACAATATAGTCACCCAGACTGGGAATCAAACCCCAGTCTCAAGTGTAGTGGTGTTATCCATAGCGCCACACCTACTGGAACATTGGAAGTCCATGGCTGCTGTCCAAAAACTCATTGCAGCATGTATTGACTTCAATGCTTCTGGGAAAATGTTCTATGGACAGAAAAAAAAGACAAAAGTGGAGGAATAAAAATATATATTATCCCAACTGTGAATAATGGTGGAAGGAGCATCATGTTTTGGGCTTGCTACTTTAAGGTCTAGGCCATTCAGATTGCTTGCATTTAGTAAGTGGTAATTGGTTCATGGGAGCACTCAATGTGTGGCATCTTTAGACTTAAAAACAAAACAAACTAAACAGGGAAGTAACAGACACTTTAGGAGTGGCCAGAATGGAATGCAGAATCCTTTCTTTGGTGAAGAAAAAACCTTCACAACATCTCTTAATGTCAAGTCAAGAAAACTCTTGAGGAGGTAGGTGTGTCATTGTAATAGTCTACATCAAGAGATACCTTCATGAATTTAAATACAGTGGGTTTACCTCAAGGTGCAAACCACTGGTAACACTGAAGAATTAAAAGACCAGATTTAACATCTAAAAAAGCCTGCTCAGTTCTGGAACAAGATTTTAGTCGCTTTAGCCTAAAATGATCTAAAAGTCCTAACTCACATTTTACTGGTAAGATCTATTCTAGTAGAACCCCTCATTTCAGAGATCAGCTATGAAATGTTTACTAGTAATTCATATTAGATCTACAGAGATATAAAGTCAGTTTGACTAGTAATAATAGCAGGTCAAGATAAATGTAGATAATATGTATGATAATATGTATGATAATGAATAGATATAAATGTAGATAATAAAATGCTAGGTCAAGATAAATGTAGTTTTGACTAGTTGTAATGTGAATTTAAAATATGTGCAGTTAGAGATCTGTAAATATAAAATTTGGTTTTGACTTAATAATAATAAATAATAATAATATTGCTGGTATCTAAAAATAGTTTTCTTTACTAGTCAGAATTGCAGTATAGATATCTGGCACTAAAATGTATCTGTAACTGGAGTTTTTACTAGTAAAAAAAACAGATATTAGAGAGTGAAATGTAAAGACGTAAATCAATGGTAACTTATGACTAGTCAAAATGAAATTAAGGACATATCACCCTGGTGACATGGCTAGTCAGAATGGTTTATAGATATGTATGTCTGTGTGATTTGCTAAAATGACTTGCCAATTTTGTTGGACAGATAACACCAAGTTAGCTTGAGTATGAAAAGAAGAAAAGTAATGGTTCATGATCTGAAGCAATACCACATCTACCGTCAAACATGGTGGAGGCACTGTTATGGCATGGGTATGCATGGCTGCTAAAGGAACAGGGTCACTGGTGTTTATTGATGATGTGACTGCTGATAGAAGTAGCAGGATGAATTCTAAAGTGTTTAGAGCTATAATATCTGCTCAGATTCAGTCAAATGTTGTCATTTACATGACAGCCTTAAAGGCACAGGGACAAAAACATCGTGTGAAACGTGAACTATGTATTTGGTGCCTAAGCAAGTAGTGGTATCTAGTTCTCTTCTATATTCTATAGTCTTATTTCTTAAAAACAAAAATCATAACAAAATGATTAAAATTACAATGGAAATATTGACAGGAACATGTTAGCGTACTGCTCTGTATTTCGTCCCCCTTCCTGAGTTGTAGCCGTTTGACAGCCGTAACCCCGCTGCTCACACCATTGTAATGTGGTGAGTTTCTGAGAGACTCCACCACCCAGCTTAGAGAGGCCTGTTGTTCTTCACCTGCTGCTTCCACCTTCTCCCTTTACACCACCCAGGCTGAAGAGCTGAAATACTGCCAGCGGCTTTCCAGTGACTTAAGCACATTGAGAGCTGTTATCTGTGATAGCCGGGCACCTTTCCGATTGAAATCCAATCTCTGTGTTTTGTGCCCGCTAAAAGGCTGCGCCCGTGAGGCCTCTTGTCCGCGGCTCCTCTGTGCCACTTTGATGTGCTCTCAGGTTCGGACCTGTGGAGCCCCGATAACACAACAGGGCATTATTACCCAAGAGCAGGTTAAGAAAACAATAAAAGAACAGTTCACATCAGCTGTCTGTTGTGGAGCCGCACTGGCCCAGGAGGAGGAGAGCCCACCACAAAAGAAAAGGGCAAGCATCCACACCAGCGTCCAGTATGTGTCCCCTACTTTAATATGGTCTTTAATTCAAGACAGTAGTTCTGACCCTATTGATCATCAAATCTACTCCTTTTCCCACTTGTCTCTTCTGGTCTGCATCTGTAACATCCATCTGTTCGTCCTTCATTGACCCCACTTTTCTTTCTCTCCACCCAACCTATTCATTCTTTATCTATTTCATTTTTTTCTGTCCTTCAATCCAGTAGTCTTTCTTTCTTCCTTTCTGTCCTTTTTCTCCTGTACGCTGTCCATCTTTCTTTCCTCCTGTCCTCTTTCTCGTTTCTCTGTTCTTCTGTCAATCTTCCTTCCTTCCTTCCTTCCTTTTTTTCCTTCCTGTCCTCATCCATCTTTCTTTCTTTACTCCTGTCCTCAAACCATCTGTCTTTCCTTCTGTCCTCCATCCATCTTTCTTTTTCCTTCTTTCTTTCCTCCTGTCTTCCATCCATCTTTCTTTCCTCCCTCCTGTCCTCTGTCCATATTTCTTTCTCCTTTTCTCCTATCTTCTATCCATCTCTCCTCCTTTCTTATTGTCCTCTATCCATCTTTTTGTTTCTTATTTCCTGTCCTCTATCCATTTTTCCTCTATCCATCTTCAATGTCCATCTTTCTTTCTTCCCCCACCCTCCATCCATCCATCCATCTTTCGTCCCTCCTGTCCTCCATCCACCTTTTTTCTTCCCCATCCTCCTTCCATCCATCTTTCTTCCCTCCTGTCCTCCATCCACCTTTTTTTCTTCCCCATCCTCCATCCATCCACCTTCTTCCCCCATCCTCCATCCATCTTTCTTTCTTCCCTCCTGTCCTCCATCCATCTTTCTTTCTTTCCTCCTGTCCTCCATCCTCCTTTTTTTCTTACCCCATCCTCCATCCATCTTTCTTTCTTTCCCCCCGTCCTCCATCTATCTATGTTTCTTTGCTCCTGTTCTCTGTCCATCTTTCATTCTTTTTTCTTCCCTCCTGTCCTCCATCCACCTTTTTTTCTTCCCCATCCTCCATCCATCTTTCTTTCTTTCCTCCTGTACTCCATATACCTTTTTTCTTTCCTCCTGTCCTCTGTCCATCTTTCATTCTTTTTTCTTTCCTCCTGTTCTCTGTCCATCCGTTTTTCTTTATTTCTCCCCCGTCCTCCGTCTATCTATGTTTCTTTGCTCCTGTTCTCTATCCATCTTCAATGTCCTCTATTTCTTTTTTCTTTTTCCTTTCTTTCTTTCTTTGCTTCCTCCTTTTCTCCATCCATCTTTCTTTTTTTCTTTCTTTGTTCTGTCTTTCATTGCTTGCTCCATCCATCTTACTTTCCATTTGTCCTCATACATCTTTCTTTCGTTTCTCCTGTCCTCTATCCATCTTTCTTACCTACTTTCTTACTTTCTTTCCTTCTTAAAAACATTCTTTGAATGATTTTGTGTTTTTTTCATTTTCTGGAGGATTTTGTGGACAATTCTTTCTTACTTTCTTACTTTCTTTCTGTCTTACTTCTTTTTCTTCCAGTCTTTTGCCCATTTGATTTCTTAATAATGGTTAATAAAGGTGGTCCATGACTATGTGGGAGTCTATGAAAGTGTTGGGCAGAACGGCTCACTTCTGACCTGCCGTGACTTGTTAACATTTTAACACCTGAACCTGAGATGAGACCTCATTCATCTTCTCAGTCTAGCACTCTAGCCCTGAGCTGGGCTTTGTCCTTAGCAGACAAGATCTTAACAGGCCATGTTTTAGATGTTTCCATACATCATTAGTGATGCCATATATCATTTGTGGCTCCTCTTTTGTCCAGTCAAACGTGGCCTAACAGTAGGCTTTGGGAAGACCTAGACTGCAGGGTATTTGCATTAACTCACACTCTTTCCCCTTCCCTCCTTTTCTGCCTGGTTCTGTGTGCAGAGGAGGAGCAGGCCTTGTTAGTGTAAGAACCGTAAATCACCTTGTTCAGTATCTGACAGATTAGGTGCAATGGCATGAGTTGCGCTGGCACGCAGGCTGATCCCTCCCCTGACATTCAAGGAGCAAAGGCAGAGTTTGGGAACAGATCTCAGTTATTTCCCATTTCACACTCCATTTGTAATTCTGGGTACATAAACATTTAACATGTGAGTTATTAGCCTGGATACTGGCAAGGGCCAGCTCTTGTTTTCGCAGCCTCACTTGAAATGACGTAGCGGATTCGGCCAGATCCTGCACATGATGTCATTGAGGCCAGAAACTGATATTAAGAGCGTGGGAGTTAGGCTGATACACTGTTAAAGGTATAAGTTCCTTGAGGAACTTCAATTTGAAACTGTGGGGGAACCTTGAATGTGCTTTGAGGAACCTTCAAGGAACCTTTTTCTTCTAAAAAACTTTTCTTGAAGGTTCCTCAAAGCACCTTAAGAGGTTTCTCCACTGTTTCAAATTGAAGAATCCCCCCCCCCCAAAAAACAAAAAGAATTTATCCTTTTAACAGTTTACATTATCCTAAGAATAATCAGTAAAGAACCAACAATAAGTTACATGTGTAATCCATTGTGGGAGTTTATGGTAGTGTTGGCCCCTGGAGCTCACTCTTGACCCTCAGATGGCTTCACTGCTGTGATTCGTTAGCACTTTAACACCTGAACCTAAATTGAGCAACTCTGAGCTCATTCACCTTCTCAGTCCAGTCACTTTCAGCATTTCTGCAGAAAAAATGAAAGCGAGTCTCCTGAAGAGAGTGGAAGCTGTAATAAAGGTTCACCAGATACTCAGACATTTGAAATTATATTTATTTGTTGAGAATTATGTGTCATTTTCTGTTAAATATGGTCCCTGTGTATCTGAACAAGTAACTTGAAGGGTGGTCTCTTACTTTTACATGATATAATGTTGCTTTTATGTCATATTGGAAACATTGTATTTACATAATAAGCTCACATGAAGGCAAATACACTTTAAGAAATAAAAAAACTTTAGATGACTCTAAACATTTTAAATAGGGGCATTATTGTAAACTTATTATTTAAACTTGTTATTCAGCAGCAACACATATAAAATCTTTTTTACGTTGCACAGCATTTCACCTGGCGCTTTTATGTGTATCAGTGTGGCTGTATTGTAGTTTAAACGAAGAACAATAAAGTAGGCCCGAAGCATGGGGTTTTCTCTGAATAACTGTGTGCACTTTGGCTCAGTGTAGTTGCATCTGAATAATTCCCCAACTAGGGCCAAAATGGTCTGATGTCAATGCTAAATGATTTCCGCCGCTCGCTAATCCCCCAAGGGACTTCATGGAGTGAAAATTAAATCAGCATGCCCAGCTAAAGCAAATAATCAGCTCCCTCTCAATGGACATCCAGGGCGGATTGATGTCATTTGTTTCTAAGAGCTAATTGTGCCCAATCAGGCCTCTGTGCCAATGGAGTGGATCAAGTGATTGACAGGTCCTGCTGAGTGTTGACTTTGGACTAAAGTCAGGTTGTTACATCACTGGCTTTTTAAAAGAAAGAGCACATTGGCAGTGATAGCTGGCCAGGTGAGAGGTGAGAGCTAGAGCTATAGCTTGGAGATGGTAGTGATGTTATTACAGGCAGCAGTAAAATCAGTCAGTGAGAAGTGCTTCGAATAAATCAATTACTCAGTCGCCAGGGTGCGTGACACAGTGTGAAAGGGGGGCATGAAAAAAGATCATAGACGAATCACTGAATGTGCTGTGGATTCTTCCATTCATCCAATGGGAATTTGGATGGTTAGCATTGATATTCATAAAAAAGTATAACCCATATGGAAATCTGATGTATGGCAATAGATTAGAATATATGTAATTCCCCTATACAGGAGTGTTTCTAGACTACCTGTTGTACTGGGGCACACACAGAAACCCTATGCATGCCTAAAAATATTACTAATTATTATAAAATTGTATTACATCATATTAGCAATATTACTGTCACCTACATGCATGGAATATTTCCTTTGGTGCATAGAACTACATGTGAAATTGTTTTTGTATTGGCCTCATCAGTTCATCTAGATAACATTTATGTATAATTTACCTTTTATTGAGTTTTTGTTGCATAAATGAAACACAAACATACATTTAATGAATGAATGAGCAGTTCAGGCTTTCAAACAGAATGAAAAAACTCAAAACCACAGGAAGACACCATTAATCTAAAATGACACTTGGCATCAAACGGAGAGGTTATGGCCCAAGATTATACAAAGTCCGCCCTAATTGTTGACACATAGTGGAAGCTTATATATAAACATATAACTAACTAACTAACTAAATATATATATTATTGTATTATATTATAGATATTATACTGTATATTATATATATATATATTATAAGACAAATTCAATTTTCCAAGTTATTTTTTTTTTACATTTGTTTTACTTTTTTTTTTTTTTTTTTTTTTTTTCTACTTCAATCTTTCACAAACAGATATGTAATATGTACATATGTAGAATAATATTCAATTTTAAAAATGTTTGCTTTGTTGACTATTTCTAGGCCTTATAATACCCTGAATGTACACCTCGACCTTAAAAAGAAGAAAGAAATGTATAATTTTACATCAAAACTTTATCTAACAAAATATTCAGAACTAATTTATATATTACAATTTTCTGTGACATTTCTATATTCACCACCACTGTGAACAGTTCTGAGTCGATTAGTTTCTCAGAAACAGAGCATTTCTTAACTGTTTAAGTATGCAGAAATGTAAATACATCACAGCCCCCTTTAAAGAATGGCTTTAGAGTGCATTACAGTGGCCCTTGTAACACACTCAGGGAACACATGGGATGAAATAATGACCACATGTGGCTTTCACAGTCTGAAGGTGATGACATATGTTTTTACAGTTGCACCACTCCTTGAGAAAGGCTGAAATGATGGAGATATACATTGACATTAGGTAATGTTACTGAGTGCCAATTTCATGCACCACCTGGCATTAAATAATGGTTTTTCAGGGGGATATCCTTTTTTAAACATAGCGGCTTTCACTGAGGTACCTAAGACCCTTGATGGATGTCGTTGAAGTAGTGAAGTGGATTCTTTGATCATAGCAGCTAGCCAGGCTAAACTCATCAGAGTTTGTTCTTCCTACCAGTGACATAATGTTTATTTAACAGGGATCTCCCCCTCTCACAGGTAGGAGCTCATTTATACACTTTAATAAAGCCCTCTCTTTCTTCCACGGTCCAAAAACAGTATTATCCAACGTGATTACGTGATGAAAGGGTTTTTAGACTAACGGTGAGTGACACTGGAGAAGGTGACAGTGTTTCCAACTTCAAGAGCCCGTGTCGGCGTCTGCCACCGCGTAGCACGATTTGAAATCCCCCCCAGAATTCCTCACATTCCTCTGAGCGTGGGCCACAAGGCTCACTGTGGCCATGGTTAAGATGACTGATGTTATTTGCTACCATTAGGCACTACTAGGCAATTGACCTCCTGACCCTCTCCAAGCGACCTGTTGGAGCGGCTTTTAAGCGTAAGCTTAAATCTCCATGGGAATGGGCTCCCAAATCCAGGATCAGATGCCTTCGAGCAATCAACACCTTGAGGTTAGGTGGGTGAGCTGAAAGCTTGCGCTCAGCCTAGCATGCTAAATGCCTTCTGCCTGTGTGCTGGTGAGTGTGCACTTAGCATTACTGATAGAAGCTAAAACTTTCTGAATTAGCATGAAGATGTATAAAGCAAGCAGATCTTCCTCTCTTTTTTGAATCAATGATGTAATTTTGTTCAAACGTATCCTTCAATCCCTCAGTCCTTTTAGTCCATATGTGCAAAAAACACCCATTTTTAAATGTACTGTTTTTTGTTATGTCATAAAAACCTACACAATTACACAACTCCACATATTTAGCCCACAACCGTTTTACTCACAAACACTGAAGCTAAAAGTAATGTTTAATGAAGACTGTTTTTTTTTTTATAGAAAAAATACAGGGCAGCCTTTAATCATTTAAACTAAAAAAGATTGCTGTTTATTTCCATCCTTTACCATTTTTAAATCCAAAAAACATGAAAAGGGCTTGAAGCTAAATTTTTAGCACCCTGCATGGTCAGTACTTGCTTAGTTGAAAGTTTTGTCCTTGGTTTTATGTAAGCCCCACATATGAATGCCAGCAGGGTCAGTAATAGAACTAGTTAAACATGGGCCCAATCTGGGGGCCTAGATAGGACCTTAACCTTCACCTCAACCTAAACTTAACTTTCTACACCTAAACCTAATTTTAACCTTTACCCACCTAAACCTAACCTACAATTAACCCTCAACCTAAACTTAGCCTAACCTACACCTAAATCTAAACTTAACCTAATTTACACCTTAAGATAACCCAAATTTAAAATACTACACCTAAACCTAATTTTAACCTCAACCTAACCTAAACATAACATACTACACCTAAACCTAATTTTAACCTTAACCTAATTAAACTCAACCTAATCTACACCTCGAGCTAAAACTAAACTTAACCTACTACACCTAACCCCATTTCTAACCTTAACATAACCTAACCTTTCTAACTTTGACCTAACCTAAACTTAAACTAGCCCTACCCTAACCCTAACCTTAGCCATAACCTTAAACTTAAGCTAGCCCTTACCCTAAATGTAACCATAGTAGAGTCTAAAAGTCTTACAGTTTCTGCAGGAGTGTCTGTCCACTAATCCACTTTGTAGAAACTCTACTGCAGAGGAGAGCATTTTTGAGAACATGGCAAACTGGGTTGTGTGTATTTGGCAAATCAGTGCCACGGACGGGAGTTCCTTGTAAATCATAAAACATGTATGAATGTCTTGGTGCAAATGTTCTTTTTTCACTCTACAATTTTACAAAACCTAAATAATACAATAATATTGATTAAAACGTTTAGAAATAATGTTGTTTATCAGTTCATCTTTATCTTCTTCTCAGTAACCATCCAAACCTTTGCATGTCACAGAAAGCCTAATATAATTAAATAGTAAGTTCTGAAAGCTATTGGGGCCGACAGTTCTCCACTATGGCATTTTACTTGTTATGGAATCAGTAAATGTATCCAATGTACAGCTTTAATACTAATTTACTGAATTGATCTGATCCTGGTATGAGATATGATAATGAAACTATAGAGAGTCAAAAATTGGTCACTGCCGTCATGCTTTTTTAGACCCATTCAAAGAAAGTTTTGGAAGACATGGTCGTACAGAGAACCTGAATAAGTTGTAAGGTCCAGTCATATCCTGCTGTTCAGAGTCAGCAAGCTGGGTACAGATCTTCTATACCTAAACAGACTGGAAACATTCATTCTGTTTGATGAAATCCTAGGTTTGGGGGGTGTATTTTTTTTTGGGGGGGGGGGGTGGCACTGATACGACCAGCAGTGAATATGACTCCAACAGCTACATTCCCAACTCGCCTCCCCATCTTTAATTCAGCCACGGAACACTTCCTTTTCCGCCCTGTTAGTGTCAAAACACATTTCCGTCTTTTTCACGCGGGATTTGAGTGTGAGCCTGCCTCCCCAGAGCGGGCAGAGTTTTGGGTTTCTCTCAGAAGGCCGCTGACTTCACAATCAATAAACACTTTGCTGATTTTTATTGAGCAGAAAGCCCCGTTTCACCTCTGCCACAGATTATACTTATTACATGGAAAAGGTTTCAGAAAACAGCCAGAGGTTGACTTGGTGCTGAAGCACATATGAAAACGATCTTACGGGTACCGCGTTGTTGAGGCCAAGCTTGTAAAAATAGGTCGCAAGATCAACATTTAATGGTGCCAGCCCTTAAACAGGGTATCATGACTGCATTTATTTAGATGGTGCATATTTCATAACGCAGCCTCTCGCACGTGGTCTGCTTCGATAAGATCAAAAAAGACGCTGATAGAAGGATAGTGTGTTGGAGGAGTGTTGCTGGATGGGTTTATAGAGTTAAAAATTTGGACACCCTGTGAAAAACATATTCAAACATATGGACATTATAATAAGTAAAATGTAATTAATATAAATGTAATGTTTTCTGTCAAGAAAATGTTAGGACACCCCAACATGTATTACGACTTCAAATGCCCAGAACTGGAATCAGGTGCAGCAGATCACCTGCAGATGATTAGAACATCATTAGAGGGGATTGTGGAGAAGCCTGTCTGATTTAAACCTCAGACGTTTAGTTTGGTTTGCTCTTGATAACTGAAGTGTGTTGAAGTGAATCACAATGTTTAGATCTAAAAAGCACTCTAATGCCTTCAGAAAGAAGGTTGTCGATGCACATAAGTCTGGGAAGGGATTTGAGAACAATTAGAAAGCAGACATTCCACTGTTTGTTAGATAATTTACAAGCAGAGCATTTTAAACCACTGCCAACATGGCCAGGTCAGGCTGTCCTTGAAAGTTCAGAGTATAAGATGAGTTGCAAGATGAGTAAAGAAGTCTCCAACAAGCCTACAATGTCATCACGGGACCTAAAGGATCAGGACAAGACTAAAGTTTTCCAGGGAATATGTAGACAAAGACCTGGATTTTTTTTTTGTATCAGAGAATGCTTGAGGAAATTGTGAGGACAAAAGCTGAAGTGAAGGTGGACCATGCAACATGACAATGACTGAAAACACTGAAAGTAAAGAAAGTTAAAGAATACAGTACAGTATGGATGCATGTGCAAGTTGTGCGACTATAGTTGCATGTGAATGTGTAAAGTGCATTGTGCAAGTACCAAAGTAAACAGTATTGTAAACAGTATCAGCGATATATGTAGTGGGCTTATATTAATGGGTGCATGTCAAAGTTTAGCCAGTTCAGAGTGTGAGGGGGGAGGAGATGTTTATAAGCCTGATGGATTGTGGATAAAAACTGTTTGTGAGTCTGGCTGTCCTGGACTTCACGCTCCTGTAGCGTCGGCCTGATGGCAGGGGCGTGAAGAGGCTGTGTTGAGGGTGTGTACTGTCCCTGATAATGCTGTGGGCCCTCCTGATGACCCTGGTCCTGTAGTTGTCTTTTTTGCATTTCTATAAGTTGCATGATTACATTAAAACATTTCTTAAGTTTTATTTGTTTATTAATATTACCTTCATCTTTCAGTATTCTTAAAATGAAAATAAAATGTCCATATCTTTAAATATGTTTTTAAAAAAAAGATACCTCCTAATTGGAGGTGTTTGCCAAAAAGGTTAAATAGTAAAGGTGGTTACATTGTTACTTTATCTTATAATAGGCCATTGGCCTAATTCTAGTCCAACAGGGCCAGCGGATACTTGTTTTGGGGCCAAGCATAGTTGGGGACCACTGGTTGATTTTAGAAAGGAAAAAAATAAAAATTAATTTTATACAATTATAAATGAGTAATTGGAGCATATGGAAATGTTTAGACACACTACTAATTCAGTAACACTTAGTAACAGATATCATAGCTTGCAATAGCTCGTTTACATGGTTCCTATGATAGAAAACTGTATTTATCTTGTTTGTCAGAGTTGAATAATAAGAATTTGGTACTGTACATTGAAGTGACATATTGCGAACCTCATCATTCACAAGCAAATCACACACAAGTGAAACAGGACACTAAGCCCACCCTATAAAAACTGTTCCTTAACAGCCCCTTAACAGCCTTGACCCCTCACATTTAAACTAAATAAAACCTTCCAGTGCTACCAGATCACTGAAGGGCCGTGTTGCGGCTAAAGGAAGCAAAAAGAACTGTGCTGGCAGCCAGGGGGAAGTAGCTAAAAGGCTAAACGCTAACACTAGGTCAACCAAAAAAGTGAAAGGGGCCAAACGTGTACTCTTTCTTCAGCTAGCTAACAGCATACGACACCAACACAGGAACACTGTATCTGATAAGACACAGGTATAATTACAAAATTATTTGTTTTTATTAGTACTTGTTACAACGATAAGCTAACCTAGGCTAAGCCAACCTAAGCTAAGCTAAGCTATGCTGGTACTGTGAGCTTCAATTCAAGGACGACGAAGGCCATTCCACAAGCTTCAGGCTTCAAGCTTCTTATTGTCTAGAAATATGGATTGCTTACATGGGGTGCCCACACATATGCACACAAAGGAATATGACCATGTTCACCATCCAAGACTACAGAAACATGGTTTCACATTGTTGTTAAGAGGCTCAAGCAAATCTGAAAAGTGAATGCAAGCAAGCTAGTATGTACAGTGGCCTCAAAGGTATTTGGACACTTGAACTTTTTTACCATTGGTGAATTTCAATGAAGTTCTTTGGCTCAAACAGAACAGTGAAGTGAAAAGCCCTTTAGCACACCATCAAACTGATGATGGGCTCTTTGAGCCAGGAGGAGAATTCCACCCAGACTGTGCGAAGGGTATGCCAAAGTCTGGGGCTGTTTTTTCTGACAGTGGTGTTGATAAGCTTGTGTTCAGTGATGGGATCATGAAAGCATTTTGGAGGCAGACCTGGAGAAGTCTGCAAAGAAACTGCTGAAACTACAAAACAATCTAAAAAACACTAGCCGTCTTTTGCAGGAATACTTTGCCAAAAAGAAACCTACAGTCTTGAAACTTGTCTGTTAAATAAATGCCTTGACATTTTGTTTCCTAACAAATGGCATAAATGTCCAAAAACTTTTGGAGGCCAAAAAAAAAAAAAAAATATATATATATATATATATATGTGTATGTGTGTGTGTGTGTGTGTGTGTGTGTGTATGTCAAGTTTTGTGGTTAACCTGCTTCTCCGCCTTTGTGCTGAGACTGAGCCTTGCCATGAAGGGAGGGAAAGTGTAGAGAGGGACAATCTGTAGGTCATTACTGGTAAATCAAAGCTTGTGATCTTTGGGAAAACCCTCTCCCGCTAATGGGTCACCTTGCGTCCCGTGTCATTTTCCCTTTTGATGTGCAAATGCGCCGATGATTCGAGAGCCATGCCCTCTCTGAAAGGTCTTTTCCAGGCACTTTTAATTACAGCTCACTGTAGACCCTCCCCAGATGTTTCACATTTCCACCGCCGGCCGACTGTAAAGCAAGACTACGGCCGCTGTCATCCAGACTTTGCTTCTAACGTGTAAAAGAAGTCCAGAGCTCCTATTATCATTCAGTCAAAACACATGGGCAGGGGTCAGGCCCGTCTCGCAGTGACTTTGAGTCCTCCGCTAAGTAGGCTAATCCACGGCTAGCTAAAGCCAGTACATGCAGCTCTGCTCCCGCCACAACCCAAGCCAGATGTCCCCCCGCAGCAGCTATTGCAAACATCTGCGCACCTCTGCGCCGCTTCATCTCCTGACAGACAGTGCAAAGCCGCCGGCTTGGCTGTGACCTGCGCTCGCTCGCTGCCGAGCACCTTCCCTTGTCTCTTTGATTCGGGCCTGTGGAGATTAAGAAGATCGACCGGCAGCCAAGCCTCTTGGCTCTACGCAAGAGCGGCCTGCGGTTCAGGCGCTGTGGTTTGGAGATACAGTAAGGTCTGCAATTAAGGGCTGTGCCTTCTGCGCTTCAAATAAGCACTTCAGCTTTTGATTTACATGACTAGGCACTCACCCCCAGGTTTGTAATGATGATCAGATCAGTCTGTGTGGTGGCTGGGGATGTTTGTGACTAATCGAATATTAAAAAGGGGAGGCTCCTGAGTGGTGCAGTTATCTAGGTGTTGGCCCTATCATCAGAAGATTGCGAGTTTGAAGTCCACACCACAGTTATTTGTGGCTGGGACTGCAGGAGAGCATAATTGGCCTCCTTCTCTCTGGGTGGGTAGAATGCCACCCTCCCTCCGTTACTCTATGTGATGCTAGCCAGTGTGGTCGTCTGTTAGTTGATGTGACAGAACTGGCAGATAGTGCAGGAAAACTAACAGACTGAACTTCATGTGGCTTGAAGTAGTTGTCATAGTGTCTCAGGTGGTTGCTTATTATATTATTTAGAAGTTTAAATGGTGACCTTGCATTACTTTTTGAAACATATTTCCATTTATATTTTCGTTATTATTATTTTTGAATATAAAATGCTCTAGAAACGTCCAGAAATCTTAAAAGATTATACGGTTATACATCTGGAATTTTCACATAATATTCGACTAACCAATTTTTTCTAGCTGGGGTCACACCTTATGTGGTGTGTTGGGTGGTACTAATGTATTTAGATTCTTAAATATTTTATATTCATTGTAAGAAGGGTGCACAAATCCTTTTTGTCCTAAAGAATTCCATTGCTATGTGGAAAGCATACATTTGATTAAAAAGCTGTTTACAAGCCTGAATCATACGGTTAGACCACACAATCTGAAACAGTTAAAACAAGTGTCAGTATCTCGAAAACAGCAAGATGAATTAGTGAGCATAAATAAACCTGGCAGATGGATAAGAATAAAACTAGAATAATATTGTTATACACAATACAATATAGCCACATCTTTAGTTATATATGCCTCCCAATATGCTAATGTAAGCAAATAAACAGGTATTGTGCATTAAAGTGTTAAGATTAGTTAACTTCATCATATATCAACTTATGCATATGATTGTATGTATTGTAAATAATTGTATCATTTTGTATTTATGTAGTATAGTACCGCAATCAGTGTGGAACAACGTGGTGTGGATGGACAGCTCTTTGAGCGAGAATGAAAACAAGTCTAAAGCACATAGCTTAGCACTTTTAAGGCTCAAGAGTCCATGCAACTCAATATCAGCAGACTAATACACATAGAACGGTCTTACTTCACCTACTGAAAGCAGCAGTCACATGTCTTGGTTTGAGTTTCTTTATTCACATTTTTATTTATTTATGAATTTATTTATTTATTTTTACATATTATTATTTTTACGTATTTCCACATACTATTTATCCTGGAAACTGACACAGTTACCTGCTACACCTAGAGCAGGCCTTAAATCAGTAGTCAGTGTGCAGAAGCTAAGTGGAGAGGATTAACCTGCTGCCCTCCAGCCCACAGCTATCTAAACACACCAGTCCACTTTCCTCTCTGCAAGTCGACTGTGCAAACCTCTTTTCACCCCTCTATTCTCTCCCAAGGCTTTTGGGTCACTAATGTTTGACTTTCTGACACAAAATGACATCTTCTTGAGAGTGGAGGGACAAAGAAGTGAAATCGGCCAGAACGGCTCGTCCAAACTCAAAGCTGACACCCTTTCTCTCTCACTCTTGTTCAGAGAGCACACAGATCCAGGATTTGTCTAATTGTTCTCAGTTCCTGATGTAATACGCCTTCTAGGCCTAGTGTTTTCTAACATACAACACTAACTGGACCCTGTACTTTTAAATGCAGGAGTATAATAATAGAGTCAGTACTATTAAATCTTAAAGGGTCATGGAAAATGAATTGCTTCTGTGACGTCACAAATCCCAAACATTTGCATGTATCTACCCTACAGAAGTTTAAGCCCAGGTTGCTTTATTATTGAGGCACAGCACAGGGCAGCCAGTCAGAATTAAGATAATTTACATACCGTCGGTCCATGGTGAAATAACAAGGCAGTAACGTTGATGAATGGCATTGGTGTAACTAAATATTTTTTATTAGTCTTGTGAGTATATCCTTTACAATTATACATTTAATTATAGAGTTGTTTGCAAACGTTTGAGCACTTTTTACAAATTACATGTTTTTGGACATTTCAAGTAAAAAAAGTCTCTTTTTGTATTTTACATCGTGTCAAAATTTCATGATGAATGGACCAAAGGAAGTGCTTCAAAATTCCTTAATGAATAGACTTACACTGACTTCCATTAAAAGCAAAGAAGTAATGTTTTGAGATGTAAGGTTTTCACATGACAGCAACTGTGTTAGGCTACCTTTTCACTTCTGTAACTCGTTTGTAATGTAGGAACAGATTTTTTATTTCTTGTTTTTCTTTCAGGAATGATTTAGAGGTTTGTACACAAATGCACATTGTCTTATCTACTCTGCATCGCGGATTTAGCCTAACAGTGTTTCTTGTTCTGTAATAGAATAGTAACACCCAAACAATTACATGGGGTACCAGAGTAACTACATAGCAACACCCTAGAAGCCACCTGAGACACCATAGCAACTACTTCAGATACCAAAGAAACCACTATAGCAACCACTTGGAACACTCTAACAACCACCTGAAATTCTACCCTGGCCACTATCCTTAACCACCAAACAAATATTTATTCCACATCATCTAGGAGCATTTCTATTGGTCCATTCATTATGAAAAAGTGACAGTGACAATATACATGCAATTTTAATCTTTAAACACTAATATAAATTTAGTATGATATGTAAATATTATGCTTATTACAGCCTCAACCTCAATTACTCTATTGAAAGTATTATTTCTACCTTCCCAGTAGTTGCCAACGATTACTTGCATAATAATTATTTGCATTATTTTAATGTATATTTTAAAATCTCCTACCGATATTAACTTTTAACAAACATCCTGATGGATACATTAGCAGTATGCAATAATATTACTAGGTTATTATATATTAATATGTATGTATATATATATATATATATATATATATATATATTATTAAATATGTTTAAAAAAGCTTTTTCAGTTTTCCAGTAAAGCAACCGTGTACATTTGAAATAATGTCAGAAAACAAATTAGCAGAAAGAAAATGATTGATTTGTTTCTTGTATCTTATTTTCACTTAAGGCATAGTTGTGTAAACATCCTGTTTAACTGCAAGAGACACAGAGTTTGAAAAATGGCATCAGTAAATGTAGTTATGGCTGTTTTGCCAGACATACAAACATAAAAAGTGCCCTTTACGGTGAGAAATGCAAGAAATACAATAAAAAAAGCAGGATATGGGGTTTTTAACCTGACCAGTGATTCATTCAGAATGGTCACTTTTTCTCCCATCATACTTATTACAGTTCAAGCTGGTTGGTCCAGATGTCCACGGAGATAAAACTACATGTGCGTCCATTGTTGGAAATCAGCTTTGTTGTGCGGTTGCTCGTATCTGTGCCCTCTTTCTTATGCTCTTATGCAGGCCGGGGAAAAACGTTGTATCCGAAAGACAGAAGGCCAATCCAATAATCCTACGCATTCCTTTCCCTTGTTCTCTGGCTGCGTTGATTGCTTCCTCTTTCTTTACTGCATGTGTACCTTTGAAATGCTCGCAGAGCCCTCAGACAAAGGGACACTCGACCTCTGACCCTAGGCCGAAAGAAGGCCTAATCTGAAGGTAGCATCGTTGGTCGGCTTTGTCTTATCCCAGACGGAGAATGAATGCAGCTTGGGACACTGGGGGTCACCCCCCGTGCATCTGTCTGTTCTTTGCCAATCTGTGTGTGTGAAAGAGACTCTATACACCGCTGTCCATTCACACACGCAGGCCACCCAGGGAACGTGGCACTAAGTGTCTGTTGACCCCTCTTTCACCTCTGCTAAACACCGCCGCTATCTCCCCTTTGGTCTTAAATACAGAAAGGTACGGCCTACACAGGTTACACGAGTTACCCTTTAATCCCAGTGAAGCGTACAGAGATGCTTCTGTGGATTTTCCCCTTTGAGTGTGTTTCAACATGCTCATTCTTCTACCACTAGTCAGGTAAGGCAGCTGTAGCTTCATTAGTAACATTCTGAGTGCCACTGTGGGTCTAATGGATGAGCCACACTAGTAAAATACACTATAAAGTATTGGGACACTTGCTTATTCATTGTTTCCTCAAAATCAAGGGTATTAAAAAAGAGTTGATCCAGATTTTTTTTGGAGTAAGTGTCTCTACTCTTCATGGAAGAAGGCTTTCTAAAAGATTTGGAAGCATTGCTGTGAGGATTTGATTGTATTCAGTCACAGGAGAATTAGTGAGGTCAGGATGTTGGATGATCACCATCCCACCTCATCCCCAATTCCTCTTCTCATCTCAAACGTATTGAATGGAGCACCCTCTATCTTTCCACTGATCTTCAGCCCAATGCAGGGGGGCTTTATACCCCTATATCTCAAGCCTGGCATTAGCCATGGTGCCAATTGGTTAATGTTTATATGCTCCAATGAGTCCATTCTACTGGCAGTACTTCTCTACAGGGACTAGACAAGCTGTGTGTGCATTTGCACATCTGTGTCAGCCATGTTCTTGTATTCCTATAGCAATTTAGTGTGTTTCTGTCCAAGAATTCAGATATTCATTAACTTAGTTCAATCAAATATCTTTTATTCACTCTCTTGGTAGCTCCAAGGCACCATTCCCATAGTAAAAGTAAGTACACACGATAAGATTTTTTTAAAAACAGGTGGCATGCAAATATCATATAATATGTCATATATAATATAATATAACATATTTCATGATTCACCTCTGGCTGATGCTCTCATACAGAACAACTTATATTTCCAGTCATGTTACAAAGATAGGAGAATGCAGTCTTAGCAAGCTTGCCCAAGGAATCTTACTGGTGTAAACCAAATCCCGGTTTGCCATAGGGAAGGCCAAACGCTACAACAACCGCTCTCATAAGGTAATAATTTTTTCATGTATTTAAAGTCTGGTTTGAACAATAGAACTGTATTGAACTATTTGTTTATTTGTTTTGCATTGATTTACCAGAACCTTCAGTAGCCCCTCAGCTACCTCTTACTTGCCAGTTAGCCCCACCTTTCAGTCAGCTGTAATGAGCCTAATAGGCAGTATCATAACTGCTTTTTATTATCATCTTTCCAATTTCCAAATAGCAAAAAAAGGAAAAGGCCTGAAGCAAAAGCTTGGCAACCTTCCTGGTCAGTACTTACATAAGGGGATGTAAGTATGTAACACCCCCTTTGGCAAGAAACACTTTTTTGTAGCCAGCTAGTCAGCGAATCTTTCAAATTTTGTTTGAGGGATTTTCACCCATTCTTTCTAGCAAACAGCTTCTAGTTCTGTGAGATTATTGGACTGTCCTGCAACACTGTGCTTTTCTACAGATTTTCAATTATGTTGATTTTGGGGTACTATGGGGGTCATAAAAAATCCTTCAGCTTGACCTCTTTAGGTAATCTGTTGAGGTTGTCCATTGTGGATATTGAGGTGGGATTAGAACCATTATACTGCTCTTTTTATGTACAGATGTTGAGATGTTTTCATTAGAATTTGCTGATATTTAATTGAATCAGTTCCTCCCTCTACCAGTGAAATGTTCCCTGTGCCACTGGCTACAACACAAGTCCTAAGCATGATTGATTCACCTTTGCACCTAACAGTTGGAAAGGTGTGCTTTTCTGCACAGTAGAACAGAGCGCCACCACTCCAGAGTCTGCAAAATCTTTCTAAAGGTTTAAATTGGGGTTTACATATTCTAGCAGTCACATTAGGAGTCCTTTGTTTATCTTTCAGACCTTAACATGACCTCCACCATGCCTGTTCACTTCCATTTCTTAATTACAAGCTGAGGAAACTGCTACCTGACAATTAATATATTCAGAAGTTACTGGCTGAGGATTTTTAATAAAGGTTTGAGGATCATCATAACAGGCTATTTAATCTCTGAGACTTTGATAAAAAAAACAAAGCTTAAACCTCTTAGGGTGCCCAACCTTTTGGATGGTGCTCCTTTTCCAATTTCTGCAACTGAATGCCCTGCTTCAAATCAATCTGTCATCCCAGCACCCTTAGTAAACACAGATACCGACTTCAATGAACTAACCACACCAGGTTCACTTTTACACAGTACTGCATTTTATTAGAAGAATAAAGCTTTCACATGGTCCTCATTTGGGCACAGTATTTATAGGGCTGTTCAGAACAGCATGGGAACATTTATGTCCCAAGAAACAGTCTAAATCCCAAAGTTCTGCACTGAGGTAGATACACAGTAAGTCATGTCTACTACAGTAAAAGTACAAAATACAAAGTTGTAACTGTATACATGAAAGCACCTATCAGGAGCAATAATTTAACAGAATACAATATAAATTAGATTTTTTCTGTACAGTCATAATGTACATGTTATTTACACATCGATTAATAAAAAAACAGGATTGGGTGCATTGAAGGGATTTTCACATATGAGAAGCTAGTGGCATCCTACAAAGTCCTAACTCTAATAAACCCCATCAGTCACCTGCACCCACATGACTCCACCACCATGTCCTCATACTGTTTGTACACCACGTTATTCCCAGCGTCGATGTACAGGATGCTGATGGGGCTGAGCTTGGATGGCACACAGCAGCTGGGAGGCATGTTGCCGGGATTCATGGAGTTCATCAGAGTCTGTATGATGGCGTGGTTGGTGGGCTCCAGGTGCGACCTGAGGGGAAAGTCGCAGATCCCCTCACAGTGGTACGCTTCGTAATCCAAAGGGGCTATGATCCAGTCGTCCCAGCCCAGCTCCCTGAAGTTGACGTGCAAGGGCTTCTTGCTACACCTGGCCTTAGACTTCCTGCCGTGTCTCTTGCCGTGGCGGATGTTCTGCGCAGTCCGTCTCTTACGCCGAGGTTTTGAGTGAGGAGCTTTCTCCATTCCAGCATGGTCAGGACCCAACTGCTTAATCCTCTCTCTTTTCTCATAGAAAAGACTCTGTCTCTTCTTCGACCTGGTGAACACCACCAAGATGGCTTTCTTCTGCTGCGGGCGACCGTGCCGATGAAAGCCGAGGTGCTGCAAGTCGAAGTCCCTCTCTGGGTTGTCAAGGGTGGCCTTGAGCTCTAGACAGAAGTGCTTCCCCTGCGAGTGGAGGTGACGCTCAGCAAAAATGTCCCACACGTCTAGAACCACCCATTGTGGTTTGTGAGAGTTCTCCAAATCCAGGGTTTTGGAGTCCAGAAGCGTGTGGGATTGGCAGGAATGAAGCTGAAGCTCTACGGTACCTGTTTCGGGCGCCTTGAAGCTTCCAGAGAATTTTGTGTATATTCTCAGTTCAGCGCCCAGCAACTCTGCTTTATCGGAGAGGGTCGAGACATCAAACGAATACTTTTGTGTCCACAGTGGAGAGGTCAAAGGGTCATCTGGGAGAGAAAGTGGAGATGTTTATACTCATGGATGTGGTGCTTTCAATGCAAAAAAAGGTTTTGACATGTGGCATGTTTCACTTAATCACAGTTTTTTTTTAAACCTAATGACGACAATGATTTCAATACATAAATTTACATATTTACTCAGACTTCTTAGTAACTTACTTACGTAGAATACTTAAGTAGAAGTAATAGAGATATGCTGTTGTGGCTTAAGACAAACCTAAAGTAAAGGTTCTGTTAAGTAAAAACAGCAACCAAAAATATTAAATAACCCTCAGATCTTAAACTCTTCAAGTATATTTAATTCCATAACCAAAACTGAAGTATAATGTCTTTGTATATCCAGCATGACCTTCTGGTCTTATATTCTTTGACCCTCCTAGTATAAAATGCTAATAAAAAATGCTCAAAAGTGAGAGATGTGAGCAACAAACAAATAACAGACAACCTTGTGTTTGAGTGTAGTGTTACTTGATCATACTCAGAATAGTACATGTTACCTGATTTTGCCTAAAGAACTGTCTAATTCACGTCCAGTCTTACTGATCCACTCTGTAGACTCATTTTGGGCTACATTTCTTGACATTATGTGAAACTTTTCATTTCTAAAAGTAATATTTTTACTTCTGTTAAAGTGTCAATTTTATCAATTGCAGTTCCAACTTCCTTTTCCTGTTTAATTTCATTGTTGCGTTGGTGACATCTGTACGACTTGAGTACTGGTAGACAAATAAGATCCACAAAGAGAAGAATAGCGCCTAAGAAACTTCAGTTATTATGGTGATAAATGCTAGACGTATTCGATAGTTAGCAATAGTGAATTGTAGGGATGCTCAATGATGTGTGAATGATATCTGTATCCTTTTGAATGGTATTATTACAATTGCTTATCAGCCTCTAGATTCATTTTACTCAACAATTCTAACCCACATAAATGTCAACATTCCTATAGCTGGAGCTTGTTTTCTGACATGGGTCATACAGTTCTGAGGCCAAATCTTAAAATGAGATTTTCTTCACATTCAAAAACAAAAACCTGTTTGCCTGCAGTCATACAATTCTATCTTTTCATTCCTTTCTCTGTTCTGGTCGATTTTACTGAAGGATTTATTAATGTATCACCTTTGGCTGGACTGATGTTAGACTGTGTACCACAAACAGAAAGCATTGTAATAATGAATTGTTTTCTGTTTATTTCCTTCTTTGCAGATGACTTCCTTTCAGTTATTTCTATGGCATGTATTTGAGATGAATTTAACATTTTATACTTTATATCAAGGCAAAAATATACATATATGTCATTTTTTTAATCAGATGACATCTAATTTGCCTATCTGAACACATGTTTTGGGAAACTTCAAATCCGGCAAACAATAAAATAAAGACTTTAAGGCACAAATATACATATATGTCTTTTTCTTATTAGATAACATCTCATTTGCCTATCTGAACATAGGTTTTGCGAAACTTCAAATGAAATATAAAATCTGTAATTACCCGGCATAAATTCATTGTGATATTATTTCATAAAATGATTTTATTCACTAATAGTGTCTAGTTTTTTTTTGACCTGCTTCTTTCCTACCTCACTTTTTTTTTTAAAGCTGCTTTTACTTGGATTGCAGCCATTAGGCCTATTTCACCAAAGCAGCCCTACTTTTACTCCAGCGTGGGTTCAGTCTACACCATTCACCTCTGCTTATTATTATTATATTTAATTTTTAATTATTATTATTATTATTTACCTGTTCTGAATCTGTCACCAGACATTTAAGACTAATGTCTTAAATGTCTGGTGACAGATTCAGAACAGGTAAATAATAATAATAATAATTTAAAATTAAATATTCTGTTTAATATGTATGTGAAGACATATATAACTTAGCTGTGGTACAAAAACCTTGTATCTCCATTTTTTTTTACTTTTAGATATCATTTGTGTCACAATTTCTTGATGAATGGACCAGTAGAAATGCTGCAAAATAGCCCTGAATACAACCTTTTAAACCTTTTAAACCTTTTAAACTAACTTCCACTGAAAGCTAACCCGGCTCTTTCTTTCTCCTGTAAAGCTGCAGTTTCTGAGAAGTCAGGCAGAAACGCAGGCTGTAAAGCAGGCTCGCTACACTCACCTTGTCCGTTATCCACAAAGCTAGTGATGGTGTTGGCAGCTTTGGAAGAACGGAAGAAACTGGCGTTGAGCCCCAGTTTCTCGGCCGCAGAGAAGGTCTTGTAAATGGACATCATGTAGTCGTGTGGTTCAACAGAGTGCCAGCGCCTTCTCCTGCCTGGGGCAGGAGCGGAAAGCGCGTCCCTCACGCGGCTCCGGGCTCTGGGACCACCAGTGAGGAGAACCTGGGCGACTGTGGAGCCTTTCGGGTCCACAGACACGGAGTGGAGACCCAGGCAGCGCAGGAGAAAAGTGAAGCCTAAACACAAGCTAGCAAGTCGGCGGACGTGCATAGTGGAAAGGTAGGAACACGATACAGTACGAACAGGCTGACTTTTATGGGGGTGAGGAGGTTGAAGGGGGGGGGGCGAGAGGTCCTAGAAACCTGGGCAACTTGTAACGGCTAAGCTGAGTGGCTCTTAGAGGCATGAACCCCCCTCCCTTAAATACTCCCACCTAGCCTATAGTGCTGAGCTGGACCTCGAGTACGAGTCCCCACAGCTGCTGCTGACTGAACTGATACAGCCTCGGTTTACCTCAGAAAAGAGCCTGAGGATTTAATTTATTACCAATGACTATCGATAAGACGTCGAATTTTCACATATTACTGCCTTAAATAAAATTGTAGTGTAAAAATTGCAGGTTATATTGATTATATTTCAGAATATCACAATTGCTGCCATTTAAGAGTGATACCAGAGGAACATCTGCTCACTTGATGAATGGAGAGCAGAAGCCCAAGCACAAGAACCGACCGAACTCCATGGGGGTCTTAGGACCTCTAGCGGACAACAGTCAGAAAGTCTTAGGGTTTTAAGTGAACCTCAAATCAAAAGGTCTCTATTTTACCTGGTTCCTGATCTTATTAAGTATGATTAATCATATAATCTCATTTACAGTGCACAAAATCTCATTTTCCTGTATTTCAATTAACACAACGTTTATGGTAAATTTCACATGGATTTAAATGACTTAATGTCAAGTGAAAGTGCACACAGTGCTGGCTGGAATGGTGGGTGCTGTTCACAGGGTTGTGGGTTCAATCCCCAAGTCTACTAAGCTGCCATTTGAGCTGCTGTTGGCCTTTTGAGCAAGGCCCTGAACCCTCTCTGCTCCAGGAATGTCGTAGCACGGATGACCCTGACCATTATACTTTTTTTTGTTTGAGTGTATCGGCACTTGAACATACTTACAATACAGTACATTTAGCTTCATTTTGCTGGGACCCAGTTGGGCCCACCCTAATCTCACGCAGGTCCCATGTAGGTCTCATGCGCAATGTACAATCCAGATTTGGTCCATGTTTAACCCCTCCTCGTCCCATCACTGACCCTGTGGGTATTCATATGTGGGGCCAACGTGGAACCCATGGACAGAACCTTGTGGTTTCCAGTTGGGCTACCCATACAGGCCCCATATGGACATATTAACTGGGTAACTACCCACCTCAAGATGTAAACAGTAAACCTTTAGATGGACTTGATGTGGATTGATGTGAAATGGTGTATTGTAGAGGCACTGACACGGGTTGCAATATGTCAAAAACCACCAAGAAGATGATGTATTCTATGCCTTTCTATTTCCAGTGTTATTATTACAATTCTTATTCTTACAAAGGCCTGCATGTACCCCATCCACCATGAATTTTGGTAAGTGATTATTGGTATTGGTAACTGATTCATTTAATTGGGCTGTTGGGCAATTTACCACAGCAAGACTAAGATCAACACTTTGGACTGAATGAAAAACATCCACTCATAACAAACAACTGTATAAATCTTAGAAGGATGAAAAAGATGACCAGGAGTCAGGGATACCCGGGTTCACCAAGTTGCCACTGTTGGGACTCTGTGCTCTGACTCTGGCTTTTCCAATCCGATCCGATGAGGATATTCTAAATTTCCTTGCCTGCACTGCATTTAACTACTTTGTAAAGGTCATCAAAGAAAACGGCAAGGCGTTGATAAAAGCACCCTTGGTTATCTCCCAACCCTTAAAACAGAGTCGTACATAAAGCAGTACATACATGAACATCCAACACGTGATGTTTGTTAGGTTGGACTGAAAGACGAGCCTGTCTATACTTATGTGAGTTAATGGCTAAAAAAAAAGAGCCAGTGGAAACAGTTTTTAGAAATTAAATTTTATTGATAACACAAAAATTTAAGAGAAACGTGTATTGAATATACAAAATATTTATTGATTAGATATGATTTACGAGAGCAGATTCATCAGTTTCAAATCAGGCTAAAAATTTGAGAGAAATTTATGCCAGGTGAAATTATTCAGAAGGAAAAAATCCATTGTTACAGTTTCGTTTTTAAGCACATTGAGGCCATGCTGTCCTTATTTAGCAGAGTATGAATATGTATCAACATGAATAATACACAAACAAAATGATTTTTTAGTGAACATTTTAGATGGTTCTTTCAGCTGGGAAGCTAAGAATGGGTCATGGTTGAATCTTTAACCAGCACCCTGACCTAAACCCTGCTAAAATCTCTGTTTGTGCTGGGCTTAATAGGGGTATCCACAAGCAAGACCCAAAGAGTCTAAAGGTCTGAAAATCTGGAGAGATACACTGTAAGACTCTGAAAGCTGTAAATATAGGGCTGCTTTTCAGGGATTGGCTTTCTTTGAATAAGGCCAGATCTCTCATATTTTAAGTGAAAGAACACCCCCCCCCCTCACCCTAAACCTTTTCCCAGGGTTCACATAGTTCTGGAGAGTAGATTGTGCTTGTTTGCTTTCTGTATGACTGAACATTGTCATGACATTCTATTAAGAGGTAGATAAAGAGTTTTATTTTCAAGTAAACAATTTAATTAAAAAGCTTATATAATTGAATTTTAATATAATTTAATATAATATATAATTTCATTTGAATATAATATGTTGATCATCAAGTGTATAGTAAGAAATATAATGTTTTTTCCAGGATAAAAAGTAAATCTATTTGATTTCATGAGAGCAGTGTGTTCTCAGTCCTGGTCCTGGAGTAGCACTGACTTTTTCTGCTTGTTATTACGTTTATTTACTTCATCAGGTGTGCTGCAAGCAGGAGAAACTCAGTGCTTCTGAGTGGACAGTGCTATTCCAGGTCTTGCCTGAGGACCACTGCACTAGAGAAGAAGCATAAGAAATATATTAAGGCCTCAGATATTAGCTCCGGATGGTCTACACTGCACAGTACAAGAGATGCAGGAAACTCAGTAGCATTAGCATATACACAGTCCCTGTTTTGAGAGCAGGACTGGAGTCAAAGATGCTGTTGTTGTCAGTGGTGGACATTGATGTGGATGTGCTCTGGGTGGTGCCTGTGGTTTGTGGAGAAGTGGCAAAACATTAGATGACGCAGCAGTTGAACATGTGTCAGAATAGAAACTACAGGAAGTAAAAGGAGCTATAATAGAACTCTCAATGGCCCCTTAACATTACTACTGTATACACAATAAGATACCTAAATACCCAGCACAAAGCATTCTCTTTGAAAGTGTCCTGGGGACACACTGGAAAAAGGGACTGCTTACCATTAGGGAGAATGGTTGGGTATACATTTTTGTTTGGCATACTGCACTTGATAGTAGTTGATTTAGTTCATTTTAGCCAGAGGATCATGTGACATTGTTAAATGCACTAGGTTTCAATATTAGCAATATAATTTATCAACAAATGGCTGTAATTGTTAGAGTAGTCACCCCCACTGATACGCAGTCACCCTAAAGTTAGAAAGCATAGAGATATAGATGGCTAAAATAGCATATTGCAACACTCTCAGGCTACACAACTGTGGCTCTCCTAGACTTGGCATTTGAGTACAAGTGGGAGGCTCACCGCCTGGTCCACTGCCATGATGCAAGGTTTGTAAGCTAAGGGGTCCTGGATGATACTATATATTAGGGAGAATGGTTGGGTGTAAATTTTTCTTTGGCATTTGATATGAATTGGAGGGCAAAAACTGTCTGGCATTTTATTCGCCCTTGTTTTTAGGCTCCAATACTGCACTTGATAGCAGTTGATTTAGTTCATTTTAGCCAGTGGATCATGTGACATTGTTAATGCACTAGCTTTCAATATTAGCAATATAATTTATCAACAAACGTCATGGCCCTTTTCAGTTTATAGCCTAAGAACTCAAGAGACAGCTTCATCTGGCAGAATAGTGGCACTGGGTGATGCTGTGGTGCAGCAGATGAAGTGGGGCATTTTTAGGTATGTTCAGGCAGTGGTAAGAGAAGCGGACTTACTTGCTGTAGTCAACACTTCCTTGACAGTGAAAGATCTGGATTGGGTCACCCACTTGTTCAGGGTGAAAGCTAGGGTCATGTTCTCTCCTGAGAAAAGCAGCAAAATATTGGACAACAAGGGCAGCATGTAGTAAAATCTGTAGCTGTAAAACTGTAACTGTAAAGCATTGTGAACTATTTACAACAAAGTAGTGTTCAGAAAAAAAGGCTCAAACTATTGGCTTGAAAAAAGACATCACAAATGCTTGAAAAATAGCTACTCAAATGATTGTGAGTTCACCCACCTATGGTAGAGATGGCCAGGTCAGTGTAATTGGCCCAGCAGCTTGAGAAAGAGATGGTGGTGTTTCCGTATAGGCCGTCTACTGGGTTTCCATGAGTGTCTTTAAGCACGGCTGTGATTGTTAGAGTAGTCACCCCGACTGATACGCAGTCACCCTAAAGTTAGAAAGCATAGAGATATAGATGGCTAAAATAGCATATTGCAACACTCTCAGGCTACACAACTGTGGCTCTCCAAGACTTGGCATTTGAGTACAAGTGGGAGGCTCACCGCCTGGTCCACTGCCATGATGCAAGGCTGTAAGCTAAGGGGTCCTGGATGATACCCCGCCACTGGTTCCACCACCACTATCAGAGACGACACGCTCTTCACTGTCTGCACCACAGGATCCTCTCGCGTCACATCCTGACCGGCCACCTGACCCACAAAAAGAGAGGAGAAAAGACAACTAAAGATTAGGGTCATGATTTTAGGCAAAAAGGTCTCTGAAAAAATGATTCCTGTCAATGCAATATTCACTTCAAGGCAAACACAGTGCAGAACATCAGGGATCACATGTAATACAATTACATGTATTTACATGCGTGAGAGTTTATAAATGCATATTCTCTCCCCTCTTACAGCAGGACAAAGATGGCCCTTGTTTAGGTGTTCTGTGGCAAACCTTAGTATTTTATTCCTTGTACGCCTTCCATGTGAATCAAACTTGTGCAGTATTTTTCTGATGGTAAAGGCATGTGCTTTGGCATCAATCATGACCATCAAGAGCTACCTGTTGGTCAACTGATGACAATGTAGGACTGTTGCATCTTGTGGTCTGCTCTTGGGCTGAACCTGCTAGGACAGCCTGACTTGGCCATGCTGGCAGTTGTTTTATTTGTTTAGTACATTTTCCAGACAGTCTGGCTTCTAATGGTTCTGATATCTTTTGAAATTTCTTTATATGAATCTACATCCTTCTTTCTGAAAGCCCCAGAAAGCTCTTTGGATCTCACCACTCACTTTAACAATCAAGAACCAAACTAAAAGTATGAGGTTTAAACAAGACAGGCTCCTGCAAAATCCTCTTTAATGTTTTAATCATCTGTACCTGAGTCTATTTGAAGGCAATTTAAGGCAATCAAAAGTCCAATAAGTTTCAATATTTTCAAAACAATACAAAGTATATATCCTAAATCTATTAATATATTGTATTGTCTCCCTCTGCTGGCCTGAGTGGGGAGCTCATGCACAAGTCATGTGCTCTACTGTGCCAGGACTAAGCTCCGCCCCTCGCCTTAGGGGCACCCCTCTCCAGCACATAGATACTGTTCATGACTGGACTGATTAGGACTCCTCTTAAGCACATCTGAAGTCACTGTGAAGCTATCAATTCTTGACAGGCTCTTGTTACTTTGTTGTTTCTTTTGGGTTTGACCCTCTGCTTTGTTCTGCTACATGGATTATGGAATCGCCTGTGTTATACCTGCCTACCTGTTTTCTGACTTCTGGCTGAGTGCTGCTGTAGCCCTAATAAAGTCTCTCTGCACATGCAGCCTGCCACAACCCGTATGTTACATACATCTTTAAGACATTTGTAATATTTGTACTATTAATTGATTCTTATCTTACTTGACTCCAAGATGGGTCGCTGGGTGGAGGAGATGGGGGGACGACACCCATTGACGACACATTGAAGCCGATGGACTGACTCAGATTGCCAGAGACAGCAGCTTGGCCCAGACTGTCAGCAATGTTCTTCAGCACTTCAAACTGCTGAACATCTGCAAGTACAAGGACATACATGCACAGCAATGCCTTCAGTGGTGTGGAGCAAAGGATGGATACCTGGATTATGCTACTGATTATCAAATTTGTTTGTGGCGTAGGCATGGCCAAAGCATGTTTATATTTATATTTAGTCTATATTTAGCATTTAATGGATTCTCTAAGTGGAATTTAATTCATTGTGCAATGAATTAATGTTCCATTTTTTGTTTCTATAAACAATAATTGCTTCTATTGAAATATTATTTTATTTTGGAGCACAGTAATGCAGTGTTACTTCACTAAAACAACTTTTCCTAGATTTTGCCTGATTTGGTAGCCATGTGGATCCATGGGCTAGTCAGCTCTGCTAGGCAAGAACACTATATGTGTGTGTGAAAGTCTTCTGCTATTTGTCTTTGGTGGCTCCTCACCGCTGGTGCTGTTGCTGGACATCTGGTTCACAGGAGGTTGCTTGATCTCCACCTCCACTGTCAGGCCGGTACCGCGCTTCCGCCGCGCTGAGCCCTCTCGTACGATTTTGGTGATGCGGATCATGTTGGCCGGAACCCTGAGGAACAGAGCCAGGTTGGTGACCAGTTTGTCCCCAAAAAACTCCGCCTCGTTCATGGCCGGGAGGTTGAAGGCGATGAAGAGGACTGGGGATGTGCGGATCTCTACCGGGCTGGAGCCTCGCAGCAGGACATGCAGCATTTTGTAATCAGGATCGAAGAAGTTGGAGCCAAGTAGGGAGTTGAGATTGGGGATATACTGCCCTGCAGGATGGAAAGCATGAAGTGCAAATGGTGAGTTACATCTTTCTAGTGTCTGTCTTAGTTGTGTGGTGTCAATTTTTTTTATTAGCAAAATCCAACATGCCATGCTAAAATGGGAGCTAGCAAGTGTCCATATTAAGTGCAGTATCACAATGTTCGATCCCAAATGATACTGTGGATTTTTTTTTATACTATATTATATTATTATTATTATTATTATTATTATATTATACAATATTTATTGCTTTAGAAACATGGAAATAATAAATTATTATAATATTAATACATTCAGTGTTTTATTATTATTAAATAATTAATAATGACTTTCTTTTTAGGAGAGAACTCAATACAGACAAAATACAACGTCAGCTTGATACTAATGGTAGAATACGGAACTGCCTTCACTACCAACACTATTAACATGGTCACTATTAACTACTTAGCATAATGAATGGGAATCATTTTTTTTAGTTTTTCTATGAATACAATATATTGTGGTATGCAAATTGTGAACATTTCTGGTGAAAACATCTGTTACTGTGAGTAGAAGATGACCTCATTTCCAAATTGCATAAAGTTAAAAATGACACATTTAATAAATATTTTAAGCACAATGACCAAAAAAGAAAAAGGGTCTAAAGGGAATCCCGGGAATCTCTTTTTTCCCCTTTTAAGCGTTTATGAAAGCCAATTAGGTTCTGTGTTGTGCCCAGCTGTGCAGTGGAGGGGCTTAGAGACACTGCTACTGTTTTTGCACTTGTATTTCAACTAAAAATGCCCTATTAGTGTGTGAATAGTCCCTTTTGAATGTTACTGTACCAGAATAGGAAGGCTCAAGCAGGGTGTAGTCTGTTTTTGCCTGATTCCACTGTGCGTTGTTTGGTGCAACCAGGAGATTGTTGACATACACATCCAAGCGCTGAGGATTTGAGTAGAATATAGCAACCCGAACAGTCTAGGACAAGAGCATAAGGAACAAATGACCACAAACATTAGTGCTCCCCGCTATACGTTAAAAACACCTTTTTTTGAAGGAATATGTGCGTATACAGGTAGTGAGCTATAGTACCTCAGTGGGCTTAGCATTAAGAAGCATGAGTCTCAGTTTCTGTGGGGATGTACTGGTGAAAAAGATGTCAAAGGACTGGTTTGTAGCCACAATGCTATGGAACAGGGACACTCTCTTTTGACATGTGTAACCAAGGCACCAGCCATGGTCCTGGGGGCCTGTGCAAACAGACAGGATGGGACATATTGTTATCATGCTAACAGCAAACCCAAAATACACAACTGAACAGAATACTTTTTTAAAAACTGAAAATAATCGAATATAGATCTATAGTCCAATTATTTACCATTCAGCAGATCAATGTAGCCGTTTCCCAGCACAGCAACGGGAGAGAGACGCCTGGTTTCAGTGTCTGAGTCCAGACTCTCGATCGCTAGCATCCTGTAGTTCATCCCAAAGCACTTGTAGGCCTGCCAAGTGCTCATATATGTGCAGCTAGAGTCCCGGATGATACCTGCATGCCATATTAGCTGTGTCATTTACACAGAGAACTGTGTGCATGGCCCTATTGGAGGCTAACAAATTTATATATACGTGGTGCATCAAACATGACATGTCTGACATTTTATATTAGTTTCTTTTATTTTGCAATTGAGCAACAGGGTAAATGTAAGTAACATAAGCTAACTAACAGATGCTAACAAGTAACAAACTTGTAGGCACCCATTGCATTTTAATAATATAAATGATTTCAGATAGAAGTGTATTTGAGATAACAACTCTACAAAATGTGCTGGCTAATGCGTGATATATCAGGTTTGTGACTTTGCACAATGCTAATGTTATGCTAATGAGATTAGGCCTTGATAACTTGTTAGCTTCATTAGCCTTGTAGCTTTAGTCCAAAGCTACAGAAGCAAACATCAGCAACAAATGCAGATCTAGTGTCATTGCCTTTCGTTCCTCTTTCCATTTAAACTGTTTGTGTGATCAGCCACATTGTGTTTTGCCTTTAAAACCCAGTAGGTAGCGAGGAGCCACTCACATAGCGTACAAATGGTCAGTGGGGATGGATTAGTTTTACCCCCTTTTACGTAATATTGAACTCAAGACTAAATGTTAAACATCAAACTAACATCATAGCCTGTAATATTTTAATGCTAAATTAATATCAGAGTTTATAAACGATACTGATTCTCCATTCTGATTTGAGGATAGGTTTTTGGGGGTTTTCTTTTATTAGTCCAAATTGAACCAAACAAAATGCTTTTTCATAGCTCAATCAATCAGTAATATTCACTAAAAATGCAGAAAATACTGAAACGGTGTATGGAATACTGTGCTCCTACTGATTTCTGGTACATAAATCAGTCTAGCAGGTGCTATAGTAACAAATAAAACACACACACCTTTGTTTGGTGCTATTTGGTTTATGGGAATGCGGCTACCGTTGAGGTAGGTGAGCATAACTTTGGGGATACGGTAATCTCCCAGCCCATGCCGGGGGTCCCCATTCCACTCATACTCAGACTGGGGAACCACGGCCCCCACGGCTCCCAGGAAACTACCATCCAGGTCACTCAACAGACTCTTCTTCTTTGCATCGCAGTCCATATCCACACAGTCGGATGGGTTCACCTTGCTGTGAAGAGAGCAAGAGAATCATTGATTGGGACAGAGCGAAAGATATGTTGGCCTTGGGAGTATCTACATTGATTGAGCAATTTATTACAACAGCAGAAGACCATGTCAGATTCCCCTTCTGTCAGCTAAGACAGACAAAACAGGCACAGGCTCACAAAAACTGCACAGTTTAAGAAATGTAGCATGGTCTGATAAATCTTGACACATATGGATGGTAGGGTCAAAATCTGGCACCAGCATCTTAAATCCATGAACTCAACCTGGCTTGTATGAATGGTCCAGGCTGGTTGAGATGGTGTAATGGTGTGGCCAGTGTCTTCCGAGCACACTTGGGCTTGTTAATACCAATCAAGCATTTGAATGCCACATTTGAATGAATTTGAATGCCACAGCCTAAGTATTGTAGCTGACCATGTAAATCCAAAATCTGACCATCTTCTAATGGATACTTCCAGCATGATAATATACCATGTCACAAAGCAACAGCCTTTAAAATGGTTTCATGAACATGACAATGAGTTCATTATGTTCTTTAGTGGTATTTTCAGTTACCAGTTCTAAATCCAACAGAACACCTTTTTAAGGTGTTTTGTGCAAACACCTTTGTTAACAAATTGCTCTATGTATGTAATTCCATTAGTGCAGGAGTGTCCAGACATATCTGAAAATATAGTTTTGGTTTTGAGTTAATACAGTAAAATGTAAAGCATTTTTTTTGTAATCTACTGTAATGTTTGAACATGAGGAGGTTGAACTGAGGATAAGAAAGTAAGGCAGAGAGGAAGGCTTTGCAACAACAATACCTACCTAAGATCTGGTCGATGTATGAACACTTGAGCGTTCTCTGTGCTGTCACTCTTGGTGATCCTCTGAACATACACAGGGTGTTGTAGGTCCTCATTGCTTGGACTGGTCAAGAACATGTAATTTGTTTGGCTTGAGCAGACATTCTTAAACCCAACAAAAGTGGTATCTGGAAAAAAAAAATCCTGCAGTTACCTACAGTAGCCATAAACCACATAATAGAATATTTAAATGCATCTGACACCTTACCAGTGACAGTCAGGAGTCCACTGATGGCATTGTAGCTCATGAGTCCATCATGGGCTTTGACTGGAGCTCCATTCTGAGCTGATTCAAATGTTGGCCAAGAGATTCCTGCCCTGCCACCTGTCATGGACAGAGACAAGCCACTATCAGCCTGTTCAGCATGAAGCTTATAAATCAGATATGTAGGAATACTGAGGGTTTCGACGTTTGGTTTCATAATCCTATAGTGAAACTGTACCATTAGGAGGCCGGGGAGCTCTACCACTTGAACTCAGGATCATGTTGGTACCATCCAAGGGAATACCATCACTGCAGCTGAGGTTTGGGCTGCTACCAACAATTAAGGCATTCTGTAAAGTGAAGAAGAAAGCATTAGGAGACAAATCTACACAAATATACATTTTGAGTCCTAGAAGTCTGCTAATGTATATTGTGACAAGATGTAGAATTATGTTATTTAACTTCTTACCTGTATTAGTACACTTTTGTTAGAGTATTCATGGGAGACTGATGGGGGTGCGTAGATTAATGATGTGACTCCCATGCCATTATCGACAAGAGTCACGTTAGAAACGATCATGCTCATAGGAACCTGATGATGAGATCACAACAATTTGTAAATCACTGGGTTAGTCTGAAATGCAAAACAAAAATGCTATACCTCCATGAAACACAGGCCCAGAATTGAATATAATTAATACAATTTAATGTAATTTAAATGTATAATTAATATAATATATAATGGAATACATCAAAAGTAGAGCTTGACCTTATAGAATAGGAATTCATTACATAAGGGTATGATGAAGCACAGACTGCAAAGCATGCTTGCAGCACCATTCCATACCTGGAAGTAAATTCCAAAATCATAGCTTCTCCAAACCGTGAAGCCCTGGATTTGAGAACATCCAGGCAGCCCATCTTTATTCATGTAGATGCCAAACAGACCCCCATGTGCCTCATTCTGCTGCCACTGGGCTACAGCACTGAAATAACCTGTTGACATATCAAGATAAGATTACATGTGTACAAAAAAACATACTGCAAAAAAACAGTGTGCTTTTCCAAAGGGTAACTACTTCCTCACGTTACCTGGACATGGTTCTCCATCGATTCGGAATCCAACTCTTTCATAACCAGCAACAATGTTCCCCTGAAGAACTACATTTGTTCCCTCATTTGCCTTGAAAAAACCCAGATAAAGATTTTGACGTTTATTTTCTTATATAAGCTAGGCTGTGTAAAATGCTCTGTATCAGCATCTGTATTTGTCATCATTTGTCATCTACACACCTCAATTGCTGCATTCCAGTTGAAGTTGAAGGCCTCTGACCTTCCGTTGTATGATCCTGGCCAGAGCGTCAGAGTAACTAAATTCCTCCGGACCACATTGTTACTGCCCCAGACCCTGATTCCTACCAGTGCAGAGAACATTGCTTTACTGATAAGATTTCTTAGCTTTAGAGAAGACAATTATCTTGTTTTGGGATTATCATGATCATCTGAGGAGCTAAGCATGAAAACTCCTGCATGAGCCACATAACTCAACTCAAGGTTCTAAGAACGATGCAGTGATGGGACTCCCATTGCTTTCATTTTCAGATTTCACTCTGAAGATTGTCCTGCCTAAATTACTATAGCACCTGCTAGACAAGCTTATTTTAAATTTATAATAAATTGAGAAACTTGTGGTTTTTGATGATCTCTTAAAAACACACGTGAAACAAATGTGACCACATGAGAACAACACTGGTGAAAGTCACATGTTGTTTCACATGTGACATGGTTATCACAATGGTTATTTTTTCACATTTGTGGGTTTTTGACCATTTCACATCTGAAACTACACTTTATGGTGAACTATTTGTGAACACCCCTTCCAATAAATACTTTCAGCTTCTTAAAGTTGCACCTATTGCTGGCACAGATGTGCTAATTCACACACACTTATTGGTGCCATGCTTAATGCCAGATGTAGGCTAGAGGGTTTTAAAGCTCCCCAGCATTGAGCTGTGGAGCAGTGGCACGACGGTCTCTCAAATGATGGTGCTCCATCCAATACTTTTGGGATGAGTTGGGTAGGGGATCATCCAACATCCTGACCTCACTAACTCTCATCTCTAAATATAATCATATTCTCACAGCAATGCTCCTGGACAGTAGAGACAGTTACTTCCAAAAGAATTTCAGAAGAAACAATGAATTAGCAGGTGTCCCAATACTTTTGATTCATTTGACTACCATATAGTAACTGATCCAATGTCTTTGCTTACAATTTGTATATACAGACAGGATGTACTTGCATGTTTTGCTTCAACTCCTGCCTCATTCTGTTATAACATTCTGTTTAACACCTTGGCTTTTGGACAGGCCTCAAAAATGTGGACGGACATCATAGCAGTGTTTATATGAATTCCTATTACACTGTCAGTGACATCACATGAAATTTCAGGGTACACTAAACCTGGTCCAGTTACATCCAGGTACAGGTACATCCTCTTGTTTGTAAAGTTACCTTCTCCTACAGTGTGATGAATGACGTTATCATCAACACTCAATCCATCCGTTCCAAAGATTCCAATAGCAGGAGCAAAGCCATGGTGGAAGGCACATCCTTTAATGTAAGATTCATTCTGACCCACCTGGAAAAATACCACATCCAAATTATTAAGTTATTCATCCTAACAAATTCCATTTCTGTAACCATTCCTTTCTATAAAACTGCTTAACCAGGTATAGTCATCAACAACCCCACACAGATCACTCGTAGCTTTTTAACAGCAACTGTAAATGTGAGTTTTGTGATTGTCGTACTTCTCCAAGGTCAAGGAAAGCCAGAGAGTAGCGAGGATCAGTGTAGTCTGTCCATCCTTCTTGGCCAGTATGGTAAAACTCCACATCTCTTATCTGGGCCTTTCCTAAAAGAATCACATATTCACAGTAATGAAACTGGTAATAATTTGTAATTTGTTGTATATAACAAGGCAAGTAAATACTATATATAGATACTACTATGTAATACAGTTGTATATATACTGTACATTACAAGTGCATCATGATTTGACATGGAAAAAAAAATAGCCTACTTTATGTTGACCTAAACTATGTATTATGTATTTATATTAAGGGTGACATGCTAAAAATATTATATCACAACATTTAAAGTATATAAGATATATAAGTATATATCTACGATACAAGATTTTGACACGCAGGCAAATGCTTCTTAAACTCCTTAAACCCTGTACATAGACCCACCCCGCAGTTCTCATAGCTGCAATAACTGTCAACATCAGAGACCCTAAAATAGAGCCCAGTGGGGCTCCACAAAATATGCTAAATCATAGTAGTTTCTGCATTATGATTAAAAGCAGAATAATGTTAAAAACTTAACAAAAGGTTAAAACATGCTATCCAAATGCTATCCCATACTAAGTACAGTAATTTATATTCAAACACTGCTGCACTTCATCCAGTTAAACAGCACTAAATACACTTTCTGGAATGAACTGAGCAGTTGGTCAGTTTTCTTTAAACACTGACAATATCCATGATACGCACACTTGTATCACAATAACAAACTTTAACACCATTTTGATAAAATCTAGTCATTTTGCCCACCTCTAATTTATATGCACCATAATAACCAAGGAAAACAGTCTATTAAAGTCTTTAAAAGATTTATATATTCTAAAATCATAAAATGTAAAAAAATCTTAATATTTACTTAATGGCATTCAATTGTAAGACAACCCTATCATCAGTATCATCAGAACAACAGTTTAGATTTAGACCAACTGTAGAGGGCTTGTAAAAAACAACAGCTCGCATAATAAAATGACCATTTCCTTTCTACGTATTAATAGCATTGTTCTCATCGTGGTAAAACTACAAACCTCTGTAGTTGATTCCTTCCACAGAGAAGGCCCCAACCAGCACCCTGGCTCCGAAAGACTGAGTGAACAGCTCTGGGTAATCCTGCCCAATGATCTTAATATTCCTGCTCAGCAGACCCACGTCACCAGCCAGCTTGTAGCTCTGTGAAGTACCAGCCACCATGTAGCTCTCCCCTACAGAGACAGTTATACTTATAGTAAGAAGCAGAGTTATGAATAGTACCATGCAGAAGTCTTTGGTCATTTGGTCATCCATTAATGTGAATAATCATGGCCTGATTCACATTATGCAAAAAGTCAACAATGTCAAAAAGAAGATGCAAGGTTTTTCAGGACTTTCAAGTCACTTTCTAATGCTTGCGTAGAAAGCGTGTGAGATGTCAACATGATCTTAGTAGTAGTAGTAGTAGCCCACACATGTGGACTCACCAATGTGTGTATAAGTGAGCGGCTGATTCACGGTCAGTGTGAGGCCGTTGTCTGAGACTGCTGTGATGGTGCGAGTCTCTGTCTGCCCTGGGTCATAACTTGTGGTGGACAACACAATTGCATCTCCTGCCTGGTGAAAACAATAAAGACGAGCTTGGAGAACAACTTGTAAAGTATTAAAAAAGACACACTATTAAATTCGGTATAAATGCGCCAAGCAATTAAAAAATTCTGCGCCATAGAAAGTCTTTTATAATGTTTTTGTTTCATTGGCTACTGAAAACTGAGTGCTGACTGCTGTGTCTGCTCACCCGCCAATCCACAGGCTCACGAAGCGAGAGAGAGTTAGAGCCAGCCGGGGCAGTCTTGGCCAGTTTAGTGTGATACACATTATGTGGCATTCCATAGAGGTCTAGAGAACCAAATACACCTGAAAGAGAATGCCTTTCCCATCAAATTTCACACATCACATCTTCCACTAAAAGGCAGTATCACAGATCACCTCTCTGATAATGGGTCCGATAATACCTAAACAAAACAACTTTAACCAAACAGCGACTGCAACCATTCTACTGAATCATGTTTTACCCAGCACTTTAGATCCTTGGTTTGGTCCGTCTGGCAGAGGCCATTCAGGGGTGAAGTGGTTTCCCCTTAGAATGATCTGCAGATCTCCTCTGAAGGGCTGGTCAGCCCATCCTGCAATCAGACGTCCTCCCTTTGGGAGGAATATGAATGAATCTATATTAAACTTTCACCATCAATATTGTTGGTGTTGCGCAAAAACCTTGTCTCTTCATTTTTTAACATAATTAGAAACAGACAGTTCTTTACAATGTGTGGATATTCCACGATGAATAGACCAAGGAATAATCCAATATAACTTGGAATACAATATTTGTACACTGACTTCCACTGAAAGCTAAGAAGGTTTTTTCCCATTTGCCCATTTTGGAGATACATGTTTTTTGGATGACAGCAATGCTATATAACAGCTGACTTGCACCACGCAGATGCCTTCAAAGATTCCCAAATCTTTAATAAACACAAATTGAGGCATTCTCAAAGATTCCATTAAAATATATACATAACAAATGAGTGGGTTAATGCTGCATGCTCAACTGACTGTAAGCAATAATCATATGACTATTGTTATTCTTACCTGGATAAAGATGTAAGTGGCATTCAGGACTACGGCTTTGGACGTGCTGTTTGTTGTGTCCAAAATCTCAAAGACTCCCATGATTGTGAGCTTGTTTAATGGCGGGACCACAGTGTCCAAAATGACCCAAACGCCTGCAGAAACCAAAAAGGTAATTGAAAAACAAATAGTAGCAGGATAGGAAGTTTTGAGAGATAGAGAGTTTTGCAAAAGAGTACCACACCTGCTGGAATTTCAACATCGGCGCCCTCTAGTGTGGAGTTCCAAACTGACTTGGACCAATAACTACAAAGAAAAAGATAAATTTCACATGTTGTTTTTTCAGTATTTAACACTTTTCTGCATTAACATTTAACGGCCTAACCTAGTTCAACCGAAATTATCCATAATACTAAACTAAACTAAACAGCCATATAAGTATTACATTTTTTTATTTTACCTAGATAAACAATGTCTAAACGGATAATTAGCGTCACAGGATAGTTTAATGTTCTGCACATCTGCCGATAAACTAAAGTGATCAGAACTGGAGTGTAGTGTTTTCTTTCCTGCTTGTTTGACACATACATGACGCCAGAAGGTCTGCCGCTGGACATGGGCTCAAGGGTGGCAGGCACAGGCAGAGGAAACACAGTTGGGGTAGGAGGCATGACACAGTTGGGGTAGAAGCAGTTATACACGCTGAACTGCACTCCAATGTCTACTGTTGATCTGTCAACACTGCGCCTCCTCCGACTAGCGCTACTTGTTCTTCCAGACACTGTGGAAACAGCATTTCACAACCGTAAACGGTGCAGAACAGGCAGGGCAGAGCAAACCAAAGCAGCTAGCTTTTATTATCTTATAGCAGCTAACACATATGTAGATTATGAATATGACTGTGTAGCATTAAAGCAACATGATGTGCAAGAGACTGAAACAAAGACACTGATATTGTATATAAGAATGTGTATATATGCATAGGAAGAAGTGAATATAAATTTTACCCATGTAGAAAAGGTTGTTGGAGGATTTGTTAAAATACCAGTCTCCATTTCCATTTATACCGGGGTCCAGGGGTACAGAGGAGCCATTCCTGTTGTCTACTATAAAGAATCTGTCAGGACTTTGTGTCAGGTTGTGATTCACAATCACATAATCTTGAGGCTGGTTTAACAAGGGCAGAAACACACATTGTTTACTAAATTAGAATATTAAACACCATTATACTTCATTATATATTTTATATTTTTACATTATTATATTTTATAACTATTTCTAACTATAGCTTCAGTCTTGGCTGATCTTACCCTGGGGGCTTCTGCCTCCAACAGTTAATAAAATGCACAGTAGCTGATCATTATTAAGACATTACCCTGAAGCCGTAGAACACAGCGCTGTAAGAGATGTTGGTAATCTGGGAGGCATCACGGAAGTACCAGTTGTAGGTTTGGTCAGATGGTACCAGTGCCATCCAACCAAACTTGTGGGTAATCAGTTTCTCCAAAAAGGGAACAACACTTGTACCTAGAACACAAGACAGAGAGTGGTTTTCATATATTGTGCTTGCTTGAAATTCTGTAAATACCAGCCCGGTAGTTCTATGTCCCATTGGCACTGTACCGTATGCATTGGTGAGGATGACAGCTTTGGACATAAGTGAAGAGGGTGAGGGGTTGTTGAATGCCAGACGGTGAAAGCTTATGGTGCTATCACACACTGTCCCAGGGAAGCCCACACTCCAAGTAGCATTGTCTGAACAGTGAGCTGGATCCAGCAGGTTGCTCTTTGGAAGCACCTTATAGCCAGGGTTACCTTTTAGAACAATACATCAGTTACTGATTGAGGTACTTACATGTAAATGACTCCAGTTGGATTATATAATTAAATTAAGTAATTAATTAACATCATTAAGTAAATGCCCACACTATAAGATCTACACTATATGGACAAAAGTATTGGGACACCTACAAATGACACCTACTCCATCCATAGGCATTAATATGGAGTTGGTCTCCCTTTGCAGCTCTAACAGCAGGTTTGGACCTCTGCAGCTAAGTTAAGTCAGCAGAGCATTAGGAGACATTTCTGCAGAGAACTGGTTCTAAAGGACTGAGAAACACTTCATACTGATGTATTGGCCATGTTCCTAATCTACCTTTAATAATATTTGTTTAAACATAAGTACTGCAGATCTGCATTATCTTGTGATCAGTCATAGCCTGCAATGAATACCTGTTAGAGATCCGTCAGTATCTATAAGAACCACCTCATGTTCCCATCTGAAGGCAGCCTTATTGGGTGTCTGGTAATACTGGATGCCGCTGAACTTGGCACTCCAGCCTCCACAAAAGGTATTGCAGGTTCCAACTATTGTAGTCACCCCAATGGCAGCACAAGAAGGCCGATCGAAGTACATAAACTTGGTGTTGAAGACGCTCATGCCATCGTCCAGTGGCAGGATGATCCCTCGGGTGGTGCAGTAATCATTGCCTAGGCCCAGTTGGTCTACATGGCCCACCAAGGTGCTGTTGACCAGTGCTGCACCCCCGTTCAGCCCCCAGCCACTTACATAGTCCTGAATGATGCGCTTGGTTTCCACGCCAGCCTTTTCATTGTTGACCATGAGGAACTCGCTGAACTGTACGGATCCAACATTCACCCACTCAGCTCCCTTCTCGTTATTCCAGGAGGTGAGCTTGCGGAACACAGCAGGCTGGGGATTGGTGCTGCCACAGGTGCCCTGCTGCACGGGGAAGTACTCCTGGAAGATCCAAAGTCCAAACCAGCCCTGTGAGTGCACTGTGTTGTTGTAGAACTCTCCTAGGGGCACCATCTTTTGGCAGATTTTGCTGTCATAGGATGGGCCGTCTGGGTGGTCATGCATACGGTACCAGAAACCAAAGTGAGTTCCTCCTGCCGCAGCATTATGTCTGATGGTGTTGTTGGGGTTGGTGACCCAGTAGCCGGCCGGTGTCACATCATCATTCAGCAGACTGGTGCTTTGCTTTACAAACACGGCCAGGTTGTACTGCAGGACGTTGCCCGTCTCGATGCCATCTTCGATAAAGAAGGCTCCTCCCATGATATCGTAGATCACATTACGCTCCACCAGCAAGCGGTGTGTGTTGTGGATGGTGACGGCACGGTTGTAGGTTTGGTGGATGGCGCAGCCACGAACATACGACTGGAACTTAATGTCACCCATCAAGTGCCAGTGGATGGGGTAGCGGCCCAGTCGAAATGCCTGTCCTGCATTAAAGATCTGAACAGGGACACAGAGTGGTGATACAGTGAAACTCACTTGAAGCCTTAAGGTATTCAAGACCTTTAAGTGGACCCTGTCTTTCTTACTTGCTTGAATATGACTACACATATTCGTTTAATAGTAATTATAGAACACTTATATAACTCAAATAACTGAACGATAAGCCTCCGATAAACAACCTGTAGCAGTTTAAACTTCACAGCCTAAACTATGACATTCCATCAGTCCTTCAAATGTGCATAAAACCCCTAATTGATGCTGTCACGTACCTCAACGTATTCGATTCTGCCAATGGCCAGATTTTCATTGGGTCGAGGAGCATGGAACATAATGCAGCCCCCAAACTGGTCACTTCCAACTTCTTCCCCAAATCTCCCTTGGAAACAAGTCTGGGTGGCAAACTCCCCTATGGATCAATAAAATCACATACAAACCAGTATTAGGTATGGAGTAGGATTGTTCTATTTTTTTTCATTTTGTTTTTATTTAGTATCAGTTTTAGTTGTAGTTTTTGCATTATGATGAAAAACTATATGGAACATGCACTCCTACCTGTATCAAACCCATCAGGACAAGCTTTGATTTGGTCACTCCACTCTTGGTTGACGGATCCACGGACGACAATGTTCCTGGTGAGAACTCCTACCTCTGCCCTCCCCTCAAATACAGTACCATCAGGCAGTGAGACAGACACTCCCAGGTGGGTGTATTTCAAAGGCTCAGTCAGGGTGAGTGTCCTTCCATCAGCTGACACATTTGCAATTGTTCTCACCTCATTCTCACTTTGGCTGTGCCTGCAAAGTCACAGTCGCACATACAACATCCAGATACAGTCTGTGACAATTTAGATTATGCCTCTTGAGAGGCCAAAGTCATACTCTCTATATTACTGTATTTTATAAATATACGATAAATATGTACACTGTATCTACGCTACTAGTCAAAAGTCTTAGAACACATTTTACAATTTTCTTACTACTCCACTGGCGGAGCTGCATGGCCCAAGCAAGCCTGCTTGTCTTGTTTTGTCATCTTAGCAATGACTTTCTTACTGCCACTCCTCCGAGACTTGGTCCAGTGTTAAGCTAAGCTAAAATGTGTTGTCATTTGAGCTGCTTTTGATTTTAAGAAACTTCTTCTGATGCTGTTGTGGATTTGAGTCGGTCAGAACTTTTCCTATACCAGACTGGGTACTGTAGGGAACTGTACTCACCACACTCTGGCCTTATTTGGAATTTCTCTAAACTGAAAGCCCAGAGCTTTAGGAGTTATAATGGTCTGTCCGCGTTTTTTCTAGACATTACCATAGCAATGCGAATGTGCAACAGTCTAGAATAACACAGTCTGTTCCAACACTGCTTTTATACAGACAAAGTATATATTCATTTTCAAAGCTCAACTTACTTTCATTGCTACAATCCAGCTGTAAGTTGGTTCCCTAAAAGACCAATTCATTTATTTATTTACATTGTAGTATTTAGGCCATGTTTTGTCCTAAAAAGCCCTGGCACTGCACTTTCTCACATTGGTAAATTGGAAGTATTTGAAAATATTTAGGGGTGATCTAAAACTTTTGACAGGTAGTGTGTGTAGGAAGTCTGCCGTATGGTTCAGTAGCATTTGAAAAGTTAGTGTGATGCGAGTTTTATACCTATGCCCTGTGGAGGCAATGACGATTTCATCCCCAACTCTCCAGGTAACAGCATCCATCAGAGTGAGATTCCCAGAGCCACTGCTAGCGGTTTGCGCAAGGCGAGTCCAGGGGATAGGAATTGGAATACCTGGTTTAAAACAGAAAGCACACCTGGTTTAATACAGACTTTTTAGAGGAAAAAACATTAGTTGAAGGTCTACTAATGAAGTAAACGTGGATTTCCTGGATGCAAACCTAAGAGTTTTGATACATGCGAATGAGCTAGTCTGGATTGAAACAGAACTATGAACTATAACAGTGTATATGGGCGGGGCAAACTGCAGTAGGTACCTGCAAAATAGGTAGCTGTTTGTAAACTTGTTGGTTTGTGTAACATCACAAAAACACATTTAAAAAGGGGCTTTTATTACCCCTTAATTTCCATACAGCTTTAGAAATACAAGGACTTCTTTTTGAAATGTCATAGAAGAACCAGTTTTGGTTTCATAAGGAACCATTTTCGTAAAAGAGATGTGCGTGTAAAGAACTTTTACACTGGTAAAGTATCTTTGCGTACACTTATTTAAACCTTTAAAATCTCTTTTACAAAAATGTATGTTTATGAAACCATAAATGGTTCTTCTATGGCATCGCTCAATGAACCCTTTGTAGCGCTTTTATTTTTAAGAGTGTGTATGGACTGTATTAACTGGCGACTTCTAACTTGCAACTTCATCAAGCACTATTTGACCTACACTGTGAACATCTGATGAACAAACATACCATGCAGGTCAAGTACCCCCTCCCTGATGCCCAGGGTTTTAGCCCCGTAGACAGGGATTTCTGGAGAGCGCAGGTGGCCGTGCAGTGTGATAATGGCCTTATGCTGGAATGGTTTGTCCTCTGTTCCGATCTGAAGAGCTCCACCGTCTGTGATCAGAATGTTCTCAGCCTGCAGTTCAATATCCGCCTCATCAAAGATCAACGTCCCACCTGAAGATTAAAAAAAAGATGTGATCACAGAACTCAGAAAGAAAGAAGATGCTATTTTAAGGCCTTTTAGGTGCATCTAATTACGTTTTGCTCTGTCTCAGCTGTGTTTTGATGTGTTCCATCATTCCACCAAATATTACCACTGTATATTTGATTTTCAGCATTAAATCCACATAACCGACATCTGACATCCAATCACAGAGGAACCATGGGAAATACTTTTTAGATGTCAATACCTAGCTCTTGAATACTTTGATATAAACCAATGCTGGTTTCCTATCTACAGTACCTTGGATGAGAAGCATCTTCAACACTGGTGTGCTCACGTCCAGTAAGATTGTCTGCCCCTTAGTGATGACAGCGAATGTTCCTTTCTCAGGTGGGGATTCACCTCCCCAAGTATAGCGAGATGACCACACATCAATGTAGAAGAAGTCAGCCTGATCCTGTAATAAACAGGCAGAATAGCAGGGCAATATTTACACAATAGAAGAAGTACTGAAAAGTCATGTGTAGAATAGTTTCAATGTAACAGATGTGTTTGAGAATTATTATGAAAGGGGCCACTGATGTCTTTTTATTCTTGGTCGAAAATGTTGAAGATTACCATCTTGGCGATTCCTCTATCTCCAACCTGCAGTCGGACCTTGGTCAGCTGAGACCTGGGCTGGGCGTTGGTCACACAAATCACTTGCGTCTCGTTGACTGACTGGACATCGCAGACCGACCCTGCGATCGTCACGCTAATATTCCCACCACTGTTTGTAACACGACAAATAAGCAAAGAACAGGCGCATTTATTTATATGCTTCTCTTCTTACACAGCTTTTCATATGGGCAGTGCTTCATATCAACAGTTCTTGAAGCAGCATTACACAAGCATTGTTTGTTTCTTGCTCCTGGGCTCCCCTACAGTCCACTGTTAACCACTGTTAAAGAACACAATTTACACATGCATTTCTGGGCAAGCTCAGAGATACAGAACTGCTTTCACATCTAAAGTAATTGTGGATTGGATCTGCGTTCTGGGTTTAAGTGGAAACACATTGAACACGCTAACGTTTACACTTCACTGCTTAATTAACACACTACAGGCTGTATTAAGTACCTTAGGGGGGCGCTATACGACACTAGATGGAACAAACTATAAGTTTTCTTTTTCCATGTTGTACCGTACCGTACCAATCCGTGATTTTTGTGTACCATTACACCTCTATTTTCTATATATTACCATTTAATGGTTTCATTTCCTTGTTAAATGATTCTTTCTATTATGAAAATATGAAAATCTACTCTTGTAGATGGTTCTTTATAGAAACTTGGTTTCAGAAAACCTCAGAAGCATATATATGGGGGGTCAGGTCAGAGTCTGATTAGAGCTACAAGACTCTACAAGACAAAACTAAAACACTGAAGACTAACAGTGAGTTCCTGCACCAGTATCAAACCCTTAGGGCCCTCTAGACCTTCATAAAGTGAGTGATAAGAGAGATCATGCTTATATCTGTAAGAATCTGAACGTATTCATCTTTGCAACTTTTGACATGTAGTGCAGGTGTTAAAGCAATAATTGTGTAGCATTTTTACCTAAAATAGCAGCTTTAAAATCATGTTCATGCACCACTGACTTATAGACTTATGCTGACTTATAGTGTGAATAGTCCAAATTTACCCTGAAGTGTACCTCCTTTTGGGACTACATATAGCTACATTTGGTTCAATATAGCCATCACAATAATTTGATAATTAACATAATCGCTGATATATTGACGGCCTGGAAAAGAAACAGACATGTGAAATGATCGCTTATGATGTCTGCTCTTGCAGCAGTAAAGGATCGCTGCCCATTGTAGCATGAACACAGTAAATGCGAAGTTGCTAAAGCAATCTGAAAACAACGACGTTTCAGCTTTTACTTTGCAGTTTAGATGTAGAGGGACATATTTTTTTTGCCATCTTTTCAACAACCTGAAAAAGACCTTTTCAGCTTTCGGCTGTAGTGATGCTGATCAAGGCCCGCAGTCATTACGGTAGCAATGTTACTGCTGTGATACCGTTGTTAAGCGAGGCCAATGGCAGGCTAGCTAACACTGCATCAGCAATGATGGACAAGGCCGGCAGTAGTGAGTAGGGAGTCAGACTGGCTTTGTACGTGTAGCCGTTCATAATGTTAGCCGACCCGAAATTATTCAGCACCACCATGCAGGCCTGCTCCGTCTGAGTTCCAAGCACAGAGAACATTACAGAGCATGCATGCGAACAGCCGTTATCACACTCCTGTCATCTCTGACTGATTCTTTCTCTCACCAAATGACTTACAACAATGGAGACATTCCCAGCATTTTTTGCTGTCATCAAAGACCTTTCTGATGGTGGTTAAAACAAAACTCTGGGTGATAATGGAAAATTGCAGCAGGCTTTCCATTTACATTCATATTTACTGCATTTAGCTAATGCTCTTCTCCAGAGTAACAGAGGTTACTTAAATTACATAGGTGGGCCAATTAAGTGTTTGGAGTCCTGCCCAAGGACTCTTATTGGTGTAGCACAGCATAGTCACCCAGACTGGAAATCAAACCCTAGTCTCCCACAAGGTGTGGTAGCTTACTGGCAGATAGTGGTGTTGCGCAACACCAACCACTACTTGAACTTAAGGATACATACCGTTGTTGGATGGAACCTCGCAGTATAGAGTGGTGGAACTGGACACATTTCATTGTAGTGCAGGTGTTAAACCAATAATTGTTTTACCTAAAATAGCAGCTTTAAAATCATGTTCATGCACCACTGACTTATAGTGTGAATAGTGCAGCTATTGTTGCTACTCTGGGCTGAACACACCAGATACTGCACTATGCAACTTTGGAGAAGCAGACAGGACGATGATACGCTGTGTAACCCAAGTCATATTTGTGTAAAATCCTGTAATATTACTCTATCAAGTCAGTCCACATCCACCCAGCACCAGACCTCATATGGACGTTTTGCTGGAGCTAAATCTGGAAAATGTGAAAATTATTCTAAATTGTGTTTAGTCTGTCTGATTTGTTCAAAATTTACCCTGAAGTGTACCTCCTTTTGGGACAACATATAGCTACATTTGGTTCAATATAGCCATCACAATAATTTGATAATAACGTTGTGTGCAAATCCAAACTAGTCTTTCTGAACATAATCGCTGATATATTGACGGCCTGGAAAAGAAACAGACATGTGAAATGATCGCTTATGATGTCTGCTCTTGCAGCAGTAAAGGATCGCTGCCCATTGCAGCACGAACACAGTAAATGCGACGTTGCTAAAGCAATCTGAAAACAACGCTATTTCAGCTTTTACTTTGCAACCAAGTTTAGATGCGGAGGGCCATATTTTTTTTTTGCCATCTTTTCAACGACCTAAAAAAGGCCTTTTCAGCTTTCAGCTGTAGTGAGGCTGATCAAGGGCCGCAGTCATTACGGTAGCAATGTTACTGCCGTGATACCGTTGCTAAGCGAGGCCAATGGCAGGCTAGCTAACACTGCATCAGCAATGATGGACAAGGCCGGCAGTAGTGATGTTGAGTCAACACGCCATCACATACTGTGACAGTTCAGTACGACTACACATACCATTACCCCCTAATATAGAACCATTGCCTGTTCTAAGTAACCACTGAAGGTAGTGAAAGACCACATCAATGCAAACTAAAACTATAAGCATTTGTTACTTGCTGGCAAACTGACATCACTATGTGTTGACAGAAGTTTTTTTATATTCTGGAAAGACAATGTTGCACTAGCGTCTGAATAAAAGTGTTTTGTTTCTATAATATCTACATATGTTATTTTCTTTCATTAGTAATAGCTATAATGAACCTTCTTCATCAAAACAGCTTTTTGTAGCTGGAGTTATTCCAGACCTGAAACCAGAGCCGGTGATAGTGAGCACAGTGCCTCCAGCTGTTCCTCCCCTGCGTGGCGACACATCCGTGATGGCGGGAGTCAGACTGGCTTTGTACGTGTAGCCGTTCATAATGTTAGCCGACCCGAAATTATTCAGCACCACCCCCATGCAGGCCTGCTCCGTCTGAGTTCCTAGCACACAGAACATTACAGAGCATGCATGTGAACAGCCGTTATCACACTCCTGTCATCTCTGACTGATTCTTTCTCTCACCAAATGACTTACAACAATGGAGACATTCCCAGCATTTTTTGCTGTCATCAAAGACCTTTCTGATGGTGGTTAAAAAAAACTCTGGGTGATAATGGAAAATTGCAGCAGGCTTTCCATTTACATTCATATTTACTGCATTTAGCTAATGCTCTTCTCCAGAGTAACAGAGGTTACTTGAATTACATAGGTGGGCCAATTAAGTGTTTGGAGTCCTGCCCAAGGACTCTTATTGGTGTAGCACAGCATAGTCACCCAGACTGGAAATCAAACCCTAGTCTCCCACAAGGTGTGGTAGCTCACTGGCAGATAGTGGTGTTGCGCAACACCAACCACTACTTGAACTTAAGGATACATACCGTTGTTGGATGGAACCTCGCAGTATAGAGTGGTGGAACTGGACACATTTCTGTTGATGTTGCATTCTCTACTGCAGATGAGAACTTTCGATGAGTATGGGTCAAACCCAGTGCCCTGGACCGCCACAACTGCACCTCCAGCGTAGCTTCCTAGAAAGGAAAGGTGTCTGTCAGTGAACTAATATTTCTATCTATAAGCTTATTGTAAGAAAAGTAGGTGTGGCTGTGATGGAAAGTACATGCACTCTACATAGAGTTTTTATTTTTTAAAGGTGTTTGATGGTTATTATTTCAGTGGTGCTGAAGATTTCATTTGCCAAAGTAAAGGCTTCCTAACTTTCTTTCAGTGATCATGATTCACTACAACTGGTAGCTTCTCTGTTCCAACATAAAAAAGGTCCAAGGGGCTCACTGTAGATAACTGTAGTCCTAAATGTCTCTTGGAGCCATTTCTAAACAACTGAAGATTCAAATATCATCGGTTAAAAAAAAAGTATGTAAGAACGAGGGACTGGGAAGTGTAGCCTCTTTGCCAAAGTCTGTATGCAGATCCAAGCTCTAACTCTCAGATGGTCAGGAATAATCCAAGCAGTACCAAAGCACAGGCTGAACTGAACTGGTTGCTGGATTAACAGAGTCACTGTATACTATTGTACATCACCATAGACTGAAAGGCTGAGAAGCAATGTGTGTATATATATGTGCGTGTGTGTAGTTAGCATGCAAATAGATAGTAAGCTCTGAGAATCTTGCTACCTTCATTAGGTATGACTTGGGTCAGTCGCAGCTCGTAGGTGAAGTTTGACTGAGTCCGGGCAAGACCTTTGACCTGGTGGGAGAGCGTGACTGGGAAGGTTCCTCCTGCATGTTCACCCACAGTGCACTGCAGCACTGTGTCTGAGATGGAGGACACGTTACACTGCACACCGTCTATATTCACAGACACAAGGCCAGCATCTGAGCCAAAACCAGATCCTGAGATGGTGATCGCTGTTCCACTGGGACCTATGGGAGGTGAACATGAAAACAATGTCAGTTACTTAAAACAGAAAAACATAATTAGGACAAATGGATGTATGATTATGTCATATAAAATGTAAACATTTATTTCAAATGTTTGGAATAAATATTTTTAATAATATAAAATGAATCTGGTCTATTAATCTTCTAGTGCATTAGCAACAAGGCTAGTGAACTTGGTAGCTAAAGTGTTTGGTAGCTCCTTTTTAACATTAGGTAAAAGCTGGCTAGTGCCACTAAATTGATTTACAAAATAAACATGCTACTGGCATAACTGCATTAAATATGCCTATAAATGAATTAATTACCCATCAGATATTATGTCTACCCAGTTGGCACTGAGGCCATGGCTAAAGCTCTGTACAGCAGTAAAACAAATGTATTATTTGGATGGTGGGTCATTCTCAGTTTATAAAAAGCTTTAAAAAATGCACAGAATTTTGAACTGAACTGAATATTATTCTAAAATGAGCAAGAAAGCTGCAGAACATTACAAACAAAGTTCTAAAAAATAACATCCAAAATTCCTTGTGTTTCATTTCCTTGTGAAATCCTCTTAAAAGATGTCTAAATATCTGATATTTTTCATTTGTAGATTATTTTAGTAATATTATAAGATTAATTAACTTATTTCTAACTTTACTTGTTTAAGGTATTCTACTAAAAGTGTCCATTCAGGGACTAAACTCAGGGATTCTGCTTGAAACATGCAGAATGATCTGCTAGTGGAATAATACACTCTCAGCAGATAAATGACCTAAAACAAGCAATAAATCAATTGGTAATCAGTTGAATAATCTTAGAATATTCTAACAAAAATGTAAAAAGGAGAAATATCAGATAACTAGTCTAGATTTAAGAGGATTTCACTTGCTAAGATATATTTTTTGCAATGTATAAATACAAAATGTTTGCATGGAAAATTCAAATAAATAACAATTATTCATTTGAAAAATATTTTTGATATTTCTGAATGGTGTTTCAGCTGATATATAAAACAATGGGTATAAAGATTAGCAGAATTAAAATGTAACTCCCTGAAGTGCCTGAACTGACTTAAAAATGAGAGAATAGCTCAGAAGAAGGGCAGCGAGAGTTAAAGACAATGCTCAAGGGCCCAACAGTAGCAACCCCGTGGTCAATAACCCACTAATCTACTGAGCCAGCACTGCACTACTGGATATTCTTCAATGTCATAAAAGTATAATACTAACAAGCTAATATGTTTTGAAACAACAGTAAGATACAGTAAGATACAATACAATGCAATACAGTGTACTGTTACACCCCTGTATACAATCATTGCGTACCTGTGGTGGGGCTGATGCTGGTGATATTTGGCGTTTGCTCACGAGAGTAGTTGAAGCTCAGTATTGGGTACTTTACTCCAAGCACCTGAATGTTCACCTGCACCAGCTTTTCACTACTTGCACGTGTCAAACACTGCACAGTGCTGGGAGTTACCCGCACAATGGAGCAGGGGGAGGTTCCCAGCATCACGCTGGTGTTGCCCACCACAAAGCCATTTCCTGTGATCATTAGCAAGGTTCCTCCTGCAAGGCTGCCAGAGGTGGGCATCAGACTGGCTAGTGGTACACTGGTTAGTGTAGCGTTTCCCAAAGCCAAGCCTTTGCTCCTCACTACCACCTGCAGGGCGTGTGGACCTGCGGGTAGGGCCACAATGGACAGCGTGACATTGTTGTCTGTCACCTTTATGACCTTCAGACTAGTGTTATCCGCAAACACGCTAAGGTCCTCCAGGTTGCTTCCAAAGCCGCTGCCGGCTATGACGACAGCCGTTTCGTTTCCTGTAACAGAGTCGGGGTTGACGGAAGAAACCTGAGGGGCCAATGCCACGGAATATTCGTAAGAGCAGTCAGCGCTGCAGGATGAGCTAACGGCACCAATGCTAACAGAGACATCTCCTCTGCGAGCCGGAGCCGGAGATGTGTCACACACGACTTGAGTGTAGTTACTGAATACCACAACGCATTGAACGCCAGCCACTGTGACCGCCCCACCAGTCAGACCGGAGCCAGAGATGAGGAGGCGCGTCCTTCCTGTTGTGCTGCCCACTGATGGTGAGACAGAGTCCACCACAGGCAGAACCACCACATGCCGTCTGGACTCACTGGGCATAGTGAGCATGGCAACCCCCAGGTTGTTGACTCTGACCTGGACAGGCAGAGGAAGGGCAACAGGCACTCCGCTGTCAGGGCTGAGGAGGCAAGTGATTTCAGTGGAGGTGCTCCTGGTTACATGACAGGAAGTGTTTCCAACGGTGACCTGTAATGTAAACATAAACACATACACCAATCAGCCATAACATTAAAATCACCTGCTTTATATTGGATAGGTCCCCCTTGTGCCACCAAAACAGCTCCACAAGACTAGAAGTAGATATTCTGTGGGATCGGACCAGGTGGACTAGCTTGGACTATGCCCATGACCCTGTCACCGGTTCACTGGTTGTCCTTTCTTGGTCAACTTTTGGTAGGTACTGACCACTGCATACCTGGAACACCCCACTAGGCCTGCCGTTTTGGAGGTTGGCACAGCTAGTCTAGTCATTCCAGCCATTCCAGTTTGGTCTTTATCAATTGACACCATGCTTAATGCCAGGCATGTGCTAGAGGGGTATAAGCCCTCCAACATTAAGCTGTGGAGCAGTAAAGCTGTGCTTTCTGGAATGATAGTGCTCCGTCCAATACTGGATGGGTTGGAAACGAGGGGTGGTGATCATCATCAATAAGTGGGGTGGTGATCATGTTTTCTAATAACTTCAGGTTCCTGACTCTTTCCTCACCTCATTTGCACAGGCGATGCTGCTGAAGCCAGAGCCCTGGAGGATGATGGGGTTGTGAACTGTGCCCTGTGTGGGTGAGATGGAGTTGACAGTGGGGCTGGCGCAGCTGGAGAAACTGAAGGAAAGACTGTCGGATGTCCCGTTGGAGCCGGAGCACTCAGAGGAGGCCACACAATCAGATGCTAATCTGCTCACTCGTGCTGAACCTAAAGGGGTTAACCTGTGTTAACCTGTGTCTGTTACAAGGGGTGTCACATGGTCACAGTTTGCAATTTAAAGCCACAACAACTGGATAAACTCTATTTAAAAAAAAAATTGTATGGCCACTGGCCACCTGTTTAAAGAATCTGTCTTGGCTTATGTCCACAATTTACTTACCCCTTACCCCAAATGTAGGCCATCAGCCACAACTTGTTTACAGTCTTAAGTCTGCTTTTTTGGTTTACTGGTGTACATGTCTCTAGCTCATATTACTCACACAGTATCATAAATCACAAAAGCTATTTGAGATTACCTAGCATTTTAGTACAGTCTAAGGTAAGCATCTACTTTTTTCATACCATCAGACCATCTCCAAATTTTAGCTGACGCAGTATACGGTCTATGTGGTTTACGTGGTTTACGTGCCATCTCTGCATTATTTCAACACCGCCAGTCTGTCAACAGATCTTAAAGTGCTTTTAAGCCTATTTAAGCTAGCTTTAACATGTTGTCCACCAAAGACATGTTCAAGTCAAGCTGTCAGAAACCCCATATCTGGCTAAGACCTTTTACAAGCACATTTAGCAAACTGGTTCATCCATTCACATGAGGTGTATTTGTACCTAGACTCTGAAGGGCCTGAAAGCCTGCTACAGTGACCTGAGGTCTACTGCTTCTTTCTTCCAGTGGCCTAACATTCACCACGCCTTGCATGGTCTTCTGGTTCGCCGCATCAACATAGCCGCTGCTGAAATAGTACACCCCAGGCGCAGTGAACCGATAGCTGAAGATACCTATGGACAAAAAAAACACACACATATGTACATACACACACACACACACATTCCACCAGGGTAAGACTCTTTTACTTCTGGGTTCTTTTGAAGTGAAGACATGGTGACGCTTGGAGACATTTCCATTGTTCGCACTAAAGACAGTAGCACTTAGGACAGTCAGGTGATCAAGTGCCAGACAACAGAATAGAGACAAGACAGAGTACAGACTATACAGTGGGTTACTATGGGTACAATGACAGTTAGGCTAGTAATTACAGTTGTGTAGTAGTGAATTGTTACTGTTAAAACCATCAGTTACAGTAAGACCTGCCTGGAAGGGGTGGCATTAGTCATCTATGTGCTTAAATTAGACTATTATCATGAATATTTGGTACCTCTGTTAGTGTATTAGTGTACTGCAAACTGGTTGATTCACAATGATTAAAAGTAGCTCTTTAACCACCTTTGGTCTGCCGGTAGGCCGAAAGTGTTATTACAATTACCTATTACCAAGGAATCGCCCCACCAGTTTGTACAGAAGTTCCTTTAGTTACTGAGTAATACACCTTAGTGTGTAATAAGCATTAGAGTGTTAAGGTGTTAAATCATAGGCTTGTTATTCAATTATTAATCTTAATGATCAGTTATTTATTTATTGTTAATCCAGCTAGTCCTTATTGAACATGTTATTAAACGTTGAACAAAAAATGGACTGGAAATAGGTACTCATGACCCTGTTGGCAAATGAATATATAAAATGAGAGATATCAAGGCACTGTATAGCACTGTCCCGTTATGCAACAATAACACTAATATGGCTTACTATTAAGTGCCCACTACAAAACTACTAGATTGGATACTCCGTGTAGTTCTGAAGCATAGTGTCAGCTGCCTTAGTCTAGGTACCTGTGGCTGTTTTGGTATTTCCGCTGCTGAAGGTAACTTCGTCAAACACAGTGCTGCTGGGATTTGCCACACTAAAGACCCTGTAGCCTAGGTCTGGGACAAAAACTGGAGCTGCCCACTTCCACACCACTGTGTCCCCTACAGATGCCATCACTGTGGATGGGCTCCATGCATACCACAGCCCATTGTCTGTGAAAACACACACATAAATCACACCTCCAATATGCAGACAGAGACAATACATTTACTTTTTCAGAAGCATGAAAAATGTATCGATGCTGTGGGATGTTGGGTGTAAACCTACTGGGGTCGATGCCTTGGTTTGTGACAATGTGTGTCTGCACGTCTTTCTGGCTCACACACTCCAGCTTATTGTTCCAGGCAGCAATCACCTCACAACGGCTGTCACCTGGGGAAAACACATTGGCTTAGCTAAACGGATCACACATTTCTGTAAACTATGACTGTTCATACGGTCTATAATATTCATAAATATATATATTTATGAATAATATATATATAATATTATCAGCCTAAAACTACTGTTGTCTATGAACAGGTTAATCTGAAGATGGGTTGGTTTTTGTTCACTGTCAAAGCAGTCCTAGACAGCAGACTATTCTGGGCCAAATGCAGCCTTGAAGCATTTACTGTTTTAGGCCAAAATTGGCCCAACTGAAGCTGTTGTGGCTGTGTTTTAGCACCACTAGGGCAGTATGTTGGATGGCTGACAGTAAAAAGTGTGGGCCAGATCTGGACCTGGACCTCTACTAGACATTTGCCGGCCACTTTATTAGTATATGCACCCCCAACACCATTTGTATCTTCAACTTGCTTCTCCCTGCTGTTTGATGCACATTTTGTGCTAGTCACTCCCTCTACCAGTGGTCAGTAGTCAAATATGTTTGGGTGGTGAATCACTTTCAACCGCAGGGACTATACTTCTACCACAGTCACACACTACCATGCCAGTGTCACTGTGCTAAAATGGTTCACCGCCCAAATATCTGGACAACAGCGGCCCTGTGTTCAGAAACTGACCAATGATGAATGGTCTAAGGGTGTTGAACATCTGGGCAAAAGTCTACAATTGTTTCTGTGTTTCTAAAGTGGCTAATGAGTGCGGCTAAAAGGCTATGAGGTTCTAAACCTTAGTGGGGCGGAGATCAAGCACTGACAGGTCTGGGTGGTATACCTAGTGTAACTGTGTTGTCTGTTAAAACAGGGCTGAATCCAGAGCCAGTGATGGTCACTGTGGTGCCACCATACAGAGAGCCCTGCTGAGGGGACAGGCTGGTCACTTGCAAGACGTACTCAATAGTTGTGTCCACGCCAGCACTGTATTTGTGGTAAACATGAAACATAAATGAAATAATTAATTCATTCTTAATACTTAATTTAGAGAGTAGTCATAAAACGTACAGGGTAATTCACTATTTTCTTTGGAATGGCAGAATTAGGAGAGTTTGATATACTGTGAACCTCAAACATAGGCAAATGAGGCTTGAAAAACAGGCCCAATTCACTTTTTTCATACTGTTTTGTTAAGTCTTATGTATTTATAATAAAGTATTATGATTATTTATATCACCACTGGCCCAAAATCTCCAAAATGGAGAAGGCAAAATGATCTTAAGTTTAAATGAAAGTTAATGTAAAATATAAGTTTATTCCAAAGAATTTAGAGCATTTCTATTGGTCCATTCATCTAGAACTATTTACTGAGTGTACAGAGCAGCTCCAGGGCTCAAACGATGGAGAAAACAAAAAACAGATATACATGTGTTTCATTGGCCAGCAGCGATATGCAAATATTCAGTTTCGCCAGTCAGTTTTCTGAGGCAATCATTTCCAGGATGTGCATCAGTAACTCTGGTGAGCTGCACGTCACCTCCAGAACTCTATCGCCAACTAAATATGGGAAATAAGCAACCTCGGGATACCATTAGCCCGGGAAGGGATGTCAAAAGTAATGCGCCAGACAAAGACAGAATAGGAAGTGAGCAAGTATCCATGTTAGTGGCTAATCCAGATGAGGCCCCTGATTTAGCTAGACTAACCACACGGCTGGCAGCACTATTCAGTAAGACTTGGGTTGGCTGGTAATAATTACAAGAAATAATGACAATGTTCTAGTTACAAGGCTAAATACAAGGTTATGACTACGCTAACATTAGGCTTTTTCCTCATTTGCATGTGCCGTCTGAACGCCATTGTGTAATAAACTTGATGGTAAATTTTCTGGTGAGAGGCCAAAGTGAATTAAATGATCTTTTTTTAACATATGATATATTTAAAAGGTTCATTTTGATCTTTATGAACTGGGCATCATTATAAAATTCATAATTTGATAAAAAAAAATCTTAAGAATTTCAGAGCTCAATTGAGGACAATAAATAATGAGGTATAATAATCACGAGAATCATCAACACAGATCAAACATGCCAGTTGTGTGAAGCACTGGGACTTATATATCCTGATGCTAAAGCTTCTTATAATTAATATGCATGAGCTTATCAGTTTTTACCAAGCTCAGTGCTGAGCATGCATATGGTGACTTTATGTATAGGACTTGACCCCTTGACCCCTATGTTTATTATTCCTAATGCAGAAACACTTGAACGATGTGAATTATTTGGTAAACCGTTTGGTTCAGCATATCTTGTGAAGTCCCATAAGGTTCTATTGTCCTATGAAACTTGATATGTCCTATGATATTATTATGACAGTAATGATGTTAATGATGGGAGCAGACGAAAGTTTAAGAGGTTACACACTACGCTGCAACTTGCAGCCACACTAAGCCACTGCAAATATGACTAGCTTAAATGAATGTAATTCTGATAGAGTATGTTGGACCATACCTGATTTCAGGATAGCCTCTGTTCCCCATACTAACGCTCACATTGTAGAGACCAGGGGGCAGTGTAGGTAACAAGCAGGTGATGTTTTCACTGGCCCAATGAAGCACCTCACAATCCACATTTCCAATCAGGACGGAGCTGCCATTGGTCTGGTTCTCAAAATTAATTCCTGTGACAATCAAAGTCCTGTTCCCTTGAACACACAATAGAGAATACCCAGTGTTATATACCCAGACAATAAGGGTTAACTACTTGGCTACTATCATCTTTTTAACCAACTGTCAATTATAAGCGTCATAACAACCATAAAGACTTTGACTGACACTTTAAATTACAGTGACAGATTTTGCTCTTGTGAAAAAAGGATAGGTTTAACCATTCTGGCTGTGCAAAGTGTTGCAAATAATAGCCCTTCCAGGGTGTAGAGTGGTGGGGAAAATGACAGCCAGGAATTTGCAAGGTGCGTCACAATTATGTGGTCAAAAAGCTTGCACGAACACTACAGGGCACAAAAGAACACTGTCTGGGGATTACAGCGGGTGCACACCAGGAAACAATGGCGTGTGACATTTGATGCGTGAACCTGTTTTGGTATCTACAATCATGATTCATGGGGGCCAGATAAAAGCCTGTGATTGTAACAACACCTATTTTTAATGTAGTATGTTTACTAAAAGTTCAGTTTGTTATTGTTTAGATGTTTTGGCTCTGAGTCTCTTTGAGCTATTAAGTTACTTACTGAACAACCATTCGGGTCAGATCAGACTTAGCATGCCAAATGATGAATGCTAAAGATACTGGAATACCTCTGATTATATATAAGGATTATATTATTTCTGGCCTATCCACAATACATATAAGTAAACAAATACATGTGAACTTGAACATGAATATAAATAATCCTGTTTAATATACTGTGACGTCGCCATAAAACACAATTATCCACAATTCTTTTTTATCTTACCAAATACTGTTGTTGTTTGTGGGCTCACGTCAGTTATAATGGCCGTCAGGGCACTGTCATATGTGAAAACGCTGCTTGCCACAGCAGTCATTTCTCCGCTTTTCAGAGTTAAATTCTGCACTCCTGATCCCTGCGACATAAACCAGCACTCAATTTCTAGTCTTTAGAAACTTTAAAATGTCATTTCTTTACTCAAAACAGACAACAAACTTAAATGTAAACAATGTTCTGCACTTTTAGACACATGTACAGTCACATTTATAAGGATAAAGTCTAATATATGTGGTGTATATATCACTTCTGCACACTTATTAAAAACCCCTTAACACTCCAAGGCTTATTACACACTAATGTGTATTTCTCAGTAACTACAAGGACTTCTATACAGACTGCTGGGGCTATTTTTTGGTAACAGAAGTTTATAATACTTTCGGCAGAAGAGGCTCATTTACTTACCGCAGGCACCCTGCATCTAAGCTGATTTAGATCCACAGAAATTACATCACAGGAAGCATTCCCAATGGTGGCCGTGGTATTAGAGCCAAATCCATACCCAGACACGGTTATGACTGTTCCCCCTACGGAGCAAGACAGCAGAATAAGTCATGTTAGCTGTGTGAGTCTGATACATTGCATCTCCAATTTTGATGATATTCACTTTTTGACATAATATGAATCATAATAAAATTTCATGATGAATTGACCACCAGAAATGCTTTTACACTGACTTCCACTGAAAGTTAAGAAGTTTTTTCCTTCTCCTGTAAAGGTGACTTACAAGAGATATACAAGGGTTCTGCTTATACTGTGAAAATGCATCAATAGAGCATTAGAGCACTAGAGATGGCCAAAATGGGCAAAATACCATCTATATCTATATGCAATTATTACAATGTATTTTCTATGATACATGTAGTTGGTCAGTGTTCTAGATGTACAACAGCGCAGGCTTGCACATTTTATCGTTTAGATGTCAATATGAACAGGAATGTCCATAGACTTTGCTGTGGCATGGTCACATAGCTGGTGCGTCCAGTTTACCGGTAACACTGCCTGTAGTGGGCTCTATGGAGGTAGCTCCCATCTGGTAAGTGAAGTTGAAAGGATTGCCGCCTGGGTATAGGGCATAACCCAGCTGAGGGAAGCTCACAGTGACTGGATACAATCCAGCGCGATCAGGGCCAACACTACAGGTCAGTGATGTAGCTGTAATAGACAAAAAACACACAAACGTATTTAGCTTGCGTTAACATGGTGAAGTGTGGTAATGTGATTAGCAACAGGGTTTCTGTGTTTTAGTCTTTAGTCTTGTCCTAATATGTGTTATGACATTTTCAACCACTATAATCACTGAGAATAAAACCATAAATATTTGTATTCGCTCCAACGCTGCAATTTCCTTCAGAATTATAAAAGCTTTATATGATTATCTATCACTGGTGAGGCTGAATTTTCTTTTTTTCTTTTTAAAAACACACTAGGGGAACAAATGTAGCTTGTCTTGGTAGCTACTAGTAATTTCAAACTTACGGGTTACTTGGAGAACTGAGCATTGGACGTTTCCAATTTGCACTGAGGCATTTCCATCAACAAATCCAGATCCTGAGATGGTCAGAACTGTGTTTAGAGCACTGGCACCTGCAACAAATTGTCCAGTAATCATAGTTAGTACTTAAGTAGCAGCATTTCAGTACAATTTTCAAAAATGCTTACTGACATTCAGCTTTCATTTGAGCATCCAGAGCAGACAGACAGTAGTATTCACTTTTAAAGTGCTCTTAAAAAGGGCTCTTTGAGCAAGAATGCCTTTTGGAACCACGTCTGTAAAAGAGATGTGCAAAGGACCTTTAATTTGGTCAGTTCTTTAAACTATTAGAAGACCCTTTACACTCACATTTCTCTTGCTGGAACCAATCATGGTTCTTCTATGGCATTTCTGAAAGCACCTTCTTTTCATTTTTACCCAATTACGTCTCCAATTTTATACTCATTTGTACTGTCCTGCTATCGCATGGGATGCTGAGATGCTGAAAGGTTGAGGACTGTCACATGCCTCCAAAATATGTGCAACCAGCAACCACCTTTTTTTGAACTGCCGCCTATGTAATCAACACGCTTGGAGGAAAGCACTGGGTACCGAGCTATGATGCTGGCCAGCATCACACTGAAGTGATGTGCAGAGAAACACACTACCTACGCACTCAGAGAGAATAAGGCCAATTGTGCTCCCTTGGACTCTGGATGCTGATAGCAGGCAGCATGAACTGGGATTCAAACCAGTGCCTTAGTCTACTGGACCACTCAGAGCCAAGGAGCTAACTCATGTGTTTTACCTTGCGATGGGGATATCCCGGTCACATTGGGTGTCCTAGCCTGACTCCAGGTGAAGCCACAATCACCAGAACACACTGATGGGATCCCGTTGATAAACACTTGTACCTGAAAAATATTATGATCTCACATTTACAGAAGGTCTTACTGGATGTTGCTACAGCAGGACATGTTACTGCTATTGCCAGAAGGTGTTTGGAAGCCTTCATTTGCCCAACGCTAACAGTCATTGCAAACACAGAATGGTGTTAATGGTTTCCTAATCCAGTAATCCTCTATAATCCACAATTATACACACCACCCTATATCATATAACTCTGATATCCTGGCAACAAAGCTGAAACAAGTGGCAAGCGCCAACATGAGACAGACGCCAGTCAGGAAACACCTGATTAGACTATTATTAAGTTTAAGAAGTTGTAGAAGATTAGAAATGCACCTGTGTCTTATTTGTTGGGACACGCAGGAAGTCTCCCATAATGCTTTGCTTGAAAAGACCTCCTTGCTCCTTAACCTGTGCTGCCACAGAAGGGTTTACACCGACTACAGCAGAGTCATTGATCTGGTAAAGAGATTGCAGAACAAAAAACTTGATGGTGCTTCATATTCATACACTGTAATAGGAAAATTAGTTGTTATCCATTTATCCCTAAAATAAATGTACATGTTACCCATGTTGGTGTTGGAACATTAATTTTGTGGTTGAAATTTCTGCTAAGCAAGATGATTACCTGATTTCCAGTGTATTATGCGTTATGCTAAATGTGCTAAATATGTGCTAAATATGCTAAATGTGTATAGATGCCACATTTCCTTAATATTTTAAGTATGTTTATTTTTTCATGTTCATCTTTAACAGTTACAAAATAACAAAAAATAGGGTCAGTGTTCAGTATCACAGCTTTGGATATTTACCCCTTCTTCCTCGCAAAAGACATCTAGTGCTGTCCCAGCCCACATTCCACCCATGAGCATATGTGGGGCCCACATGGGTGGAATGTGGGCTAGGTGAGTTCCCAGGTGAGCTCTGAGTTGCTTTGTACAGGTGCCGTTACTGGGACCAAGTTGGGCTTCCCAAATGGGCCCCATCAGTACATCCCACCCAGATCTTACATGGGCCCATGTTCAACCCCTCTGGGTCCCATCACTGACCCTGGCTGACATACATATGTGGTGCCAACATGGAGCACATTTACAAAATCTTCTGGTTCCCAATTGGGCTAACCATACTGCTATGTTATCTGGAGTGAGATGCTGAACTGTTCTATCCACAGATTTTCTATGAAGTTCTATTTGAACTTAATCTTAATCAGGCTTGGTTAGATGTTTCTTTGAAAGGTTTTCGTCACTGGATTTCCTGGTGAGGATGCAGGAAAGGTTTTTTTTTTTCTGAATACTGCTGTTCTGCTGTTCAAGAGAACAGTGCACCATCACTCTAGGGTCTGCAAAACCTTCCTGAAGGTCCTTTGCAGTCAAATGGAGGGTTTGCATTGCCTAAAAAGAATATACTAATATATACTTTGTTTACTTTACTGGCGATGAGTACATTTTCTTCTCACAGCTATTTACGGTAACGTACGGAAATGTTGACCATGTGTGCCTTTGCGTGCCACTGTATAAGCTTGCAGACATATTTTTGAGTGCTTTTTAGTTTGACACTGGATAGATGAGGCTCATATAGCTTAGAGCAATGAAAGAGGTAGACACATTGGGTATACACATAATTATATCATGTCAGTCTCTTAGCACCACTGAAAAACTAAAGAATAGTTTAATACTAAATAAGCCTTTTGGAATTTGGGACCCACGGGCCTCCCGGTTTCTACCTGCAGCAGGGGCTGGCTGCCTGGCATGGTAAGCCACTGAACTGTCCAAATGTGGCCTTTGCAGTCCCCTGTCCTCGTCACACTCAACTGGCCCAGATCTGGAATACCTTGAAGAGCATACTTCAGGTCATCTGCGCTGATGTCCACTGACAGACCTGTGACACACACACAGCCATACTGATTTTACTTTACTGCTTTCACAGATTTGATTCATGATTCATGGATTCATTCATGGTACAATTTGTTTATGATTCTAAAGTAAACAATTCAATGCGTCATGCGTCTCACATTTCACCACAGTTCAATAGTGATTTTATGATGTTCTAATTTAACATCATATTTGTCACAATATTTTGTTGTTCTGAGGTTTGTGCACAAGCTGGAACAGACTAAACCAGGGGTGGGAAACCGAGGGCTGGAGTCCAGCACAATTTGCTACCAAATGAATGGATCAGTTGAATCACTGTTTAATTAACTTTAATTACTACTCCATTATTGGTCCGGTCTGGTCTGCACTGTGTCTATGGATTCATAATATTAACTGCATGCACTCCACTGCTATACATTTCTTAATTAAACCCTTACATATCTGTACTCTGTTTCTATCACACCTAATTAGTAGGGATGCACCGATCCGATATTAGATCCCGATACAAACAAAAATAGCTGGATTGTTAGTCTGGATAATTAGTCTGATCCAAGGGACTGATCAATTCATGGAACCCGATTCTTGCATCGCAGGTTTTCTAGGTTCAGGATCAGAGTAACCTACATACATGAGACACATATCATATCAACCGCAAGTGTGGTGTCCGCAACCTGTCATCATCTCTCAGCGAGTAATCCAGCTCGTCTTTCATATAAGAAGAACTGAGAGGTTCTTTAGTTTCACAGACTTTGAATTTCAGAATAAAAGTCTTGAGCCCAGACTACATTGTGCCAAGGTCCAGCACAGTTATTCATTTTAGTGACCAATAAACAGAAATTGGGTTTATTTATATTTGTGTTCATTTGTTACAGTAAGTTTTACAAAGTTAGTAAAGTAATTACATCAATCCTGATGCCTTAAAAGTTATAGTTATATAGTATATATATATTATTAATTTAACAATGGTGTCAGATCAGTATCTGTATCTGCCAATAAGCAGAGTTCATATATCGAAATCTGTATTGGAACAGAAAAAGATGTATCTGTGCATCCCTACTAATTAGTACATTGTGAACACATATTGGACAATTTCGACATATGCTTACTTAAATATCAATTATTTATTCTATACCTATATTTTATTCACCCACTCATTCTGCTCATTTGCACATTACTGGCACTTTATCTTTGCAGCTCTTGTGAGATGCTAGCTACATGTCACTGGCTTGCACTTGTACTTTCTCAATGACAATAAAGTTGAATCTAATCACAGATTCCCTCAAAATTCCCTGACCTTCCACACGTTGGCCGAAGATCTCTACGCTGAAGGTGCCGTTAAGAGGAGGGCTGGCTCTTTGCTTACGGGTCACACTGACAGTGGCGTTGTCTTGGGCCAGCACCAGCATGTCCTCTGTGAAATTGCCTGTCCTCTATTGGATTTAAAAATGAGACATGAAAACAGTGGGAAACAGAAACATGCAGGGATAATTCAGCACATTGTGTATACTCCTGAAAAAAAAGAACAAGACAGAAATATCTTAGCAGAACGCACTTTTACTGCTATTACAACAATCTAATAAAGCCTAATTCATCATTTTGAATCGAGCCTCGACTCAAATTTATGTTTTTTTCCCGTGTATATATATATATATATATATATATATATATATATACACGGGAAAAAAAACATAAATTTGAGTCGAGGCTCGATTCAAAATGATATATTATATATATATCATATATATATATATATATATCAAAGACCATGATATATATATATATATATATATATATATATATATATATATATATATATATATAGTCTCATAAATGGAAATGTATTTATATGTTTTTTTATTATTTATTTATTTATTATTTTTATTTATTTATTTATTTTTTTTATTTGGGTTTTTTTCCCTTCCCGAATATGTGGTGGGACCGCTATCTGTTGCCATACTTGTGTGTAGATCTGGAACGCATGATAGAAATCCGGTGATGTTTTAGAAATGCTTGACTATTAATAGCTGCTGGTTTAGTAGTGGAGATCTGACGTCTGATGCTGCTGATGACTGCTTCACCCTTTCCAGAAACAACCACTGTCATCATATCTTACTTTAAAACAAACATGTTTGTTCACACACTTACCAGCAGGAAGCCAACATGAATTAGAGGGATATCAAAGCCACAGTTATAAAGAGAAGCTGTGATCTCGTAAGACGTGTTTTGCTTCTGCACAGAGATCCGCTGGAAGAACTGTCCAGAATGAGCCAGAGCAGGGGGTCTTCTCCTCTGGACAACAACTAGCATAAAAAAGGGTCAAAGAGAAGACGGTCTTACATTACTGTCTGCTAAGACAGTATTCAATAGAAATGATGTGTGAAATAAAGGGCTAATATATTAACGCACCACTGAGGTCAGCCATGGGGGCCACCCTGCCGAGCTGAACTGTGTCTACATAGTAATCTCCACTGTCCCTGTACAGATGCAGCTCCAGGAGTTTGTGGTTCTTGCCAGGGAAGCTTGTCTGCATGGTAGTTAAGAGATCCACACACGTGTATTTCCATCTGCACACAAATCGTAAGATGGGTGCCACTGTTCACCTGCTTATCTCTGGCTCTATGAAGCAGAAGGTTTTTTTAAAAAGTGTATAGTGGACGAAACTTACGCATTCCCTGACTCAAACACTGACAGGATCTGAGTAGTCACTTGAAAGGTACTTCCTGTGCTATCCTGATAGGTAATCACTAGTTCCAGTTTGCTCTGTAGGTAGCCTTTGTATGCCAAGCAGAGCTAGAACACAAAAGATGAAGAAGAAGAATCACTAGTTTGTAAATTGTGAGAAGTTATTGGCCACTCATCCACATATGTTGTTTCCCTGATGGTTTTTCTCTTCTTCTGTCATGCAATGTCTTATAGGCTCTTTTTTTAAACAAATTAAATGGGCTTTCTGGGAGGTTTTAGGTTCTTGGACTTTTCAGAGCATTTCCGAAGGATTTTGCTATTATATTTAGCACTGGGCCATGGTACCAGCAATAGTGACCTTTCTCTGATGCTTTAGGGCAGTATAATATGGCAATAATTTGAGTATAATGCACACTCAACATCAGACAAACACATTGTACACTTCACTCCACATTACCACACTACACACACCGCAAATGATTCCAGAACACAAAGAGACGAGTGCTTACTGTGCCATATTGCTGAAGAAGTACAGGTCCATAGGTTACTCCAGACAGGTTGACATCATCTGACCTAAATAGAACGGTGGGGTTCATCAAAGACCGGCGGCCGCAGAATGGCTCATTGTCATTGACCATCGTCCCTCTGGAGCTTAAATCACCTGAGAACTGAGGAAAAATGGTGAGACAGAAAAAAATGACAGAAATTTCAGAGAAATGACAGAAAAACAGAGTAATTTCAGCCCTTTATATTGTAGTTAAGATTGCATTCCTGTGGCCTGTATCTCCAAAATCCGAAATGAAAATTGGTAAATAAAAACTTCACTGTCTGGTTTTGCATGTGTCGGAGGAGGCATGTGTGAGTCCTCATGCTCCCAGTGTCAGGAGTAATATATGTGATAGGGGGAGGGGGAGAGTACTAACGAGTACTTACTAATCTCAAGTTGTAATTAAAAATAAATTAATTAATACAAAAAATAAGACTGTAAAAAAGAGTAAAATAGCAACAACCAATGACTGAAGAATTTCACACTTTTATTTGTAACAATTATGTTATCAATGTCTGATTGTTTATCATTTCGGTTGTGCTTACCCCAGTGTTAGTAGTCTCATAGTCTCTGAAATATTTCACTAGAGAATTCTCCACTTTGAGAAGCTCCTGAGGACATTTGGCAGCCGCTATTTCTTCCAGTGCGGACTGCACCTTTAGGCAAATAAAGGACACACAGTGTTATTGATGTAGAGTACCAAAAGCTATGTAACTGTAAAAATGTTTAGTCTGTTAAACATGAGTGAAAATCCAGTTTAATAACACATTAACAGTAGCTAAATGAGCAGTTCAGTAGAGGACTACTATGGCCCTTATTGAGCCAGTAGTTGGTAATTAACAGGCTACTAGTATTTAAAATGTTGTCACTTAAGCTGGGGTTACACCTTAACCTGATTTTAGCCCTGGAGCCTGTGCTGGTTGGCTCTAGTCTGCAGATTGTTTGTCAGTCAGAGTCAGCAGTGTGTGAGGGGCGCAGACCCTGATTTTGGGCATTTTAGACCAACAGGAGCATATCAAACTTGTTTGATTTTTCTGACTCGACTCGACTGTAAACTAGTCAGTGACTCAATCTGAATGGGTCCTGTCAACAGACAATGAAAAGTGAGCACAAAATTTGCAGTTTTCAGGCAGTTTTTTGGTAATTTTATGTTCCACCTTAAACGCTGCAGGAGCTACATTCTGGCACTAGTACATTTCCAATACTGCGGAACCATTTGACGTGGAATGGAGGTTCATATAAGAAGCCAACATAGCGTCTGCCTCCAACAAGTGCTGTACTGGTCACCATGCTGACCCCGTCTTCCCTTCCTTTTCAGTACAAGCTGTGGCGCAAATCTACATCTTCTGGGTAATGCGAGACATGCGTGTCTTGTGGAGTGTTTGGTTTGGTTCAGCAGCAGCTTGCAGTCATTTACCATATGACCACAGTCGTTTAGTGTCTGGCAGTTTTCAATGTATTTTATATTAATGTTATATTAATATTTCTGTCTATTTATGTCTATTCAAAAGACTATTCCAATAAAGATGTGGCTAAAATGCTTGGTGATGTAATCAGAATTTACTGAAAGAGTACTGCTTTACAGATGTATTACAACAGGGGATTCTCTATTTCAAGCCAAACACCAGCATTTTTGTACAATGATTAGACACATACACACCTGAGCTGCTGATGCATTGTATGGGAGAGGGCTGGATGGGATGCCTCCCCACAGCAGTGTAAAGGTGCTCAGGTTAGCTCTTCCTTTCATGACCTCACTAACTGTGATGTTTACGCCTGGCCAATTTGTCCAGTATTGAAGATCCTCAAAGTCACCTGACATAGAAACAATAGCATGGCTTTTGAGACATACGGAGAGCACAGTAATATGCATGCATATGGAATGACAATTGATGACATACTACAGTCCTTTGCATAAGAATGTATAACCTCATTGTAACTGTTCTTTTAGCCACTAAATATTATTACCTGAATTTTTTGTTTGCATACATATTCAGCCCCTGTGCTGTGGATGTAATGCTGGTAATAAGACATTGCTTGGACTAGGAGGTCCGTCGATTCTCAGCATAAGGGGAACGCTTGGGGAAAACGTTGCGTTCTTTCCCCCCAGCCAACATGCTCACGTGGGGCTCACATGGGAGGAACGTGGGCTAGGTGGGATCCAGGTGGGCATGGGCTCTGAGTGGGTTTGTACATGTGTTGTTACTGGTATCCAGTTGGGCTTACCAAATAGGCTTTATCTTTACATCCCACCCTAAAATCACATGTATACCATCTAGGCCTCATGCGCAGTGTACAACCCCTGGTGGGACCCTTGTGGGCACTCCATATGTGGGGCCAACATGGAATCCATAGACAAAATGTTTTCTGTGCCACTGGCTCAGAGCATCATTGATCCACCTCTGTGCTTAACAGTTGGAGAGATGTACTTTTTATGAAATTCTATTCTAAAGCTATTCTTTTGAGGACTCCTTCATGAATCTTCTTATATGCTTCTCCTGCTTTATGGGCATAAATTACTTTAATAGTAGATTAACTTGCACACTATATGGACAAAAGTAAAGTAAAAAAAAGGTAAAGGTGCATGTATTTGTCATTGTACACTGTACAGCGAAATGGGTCCTCCGCATTTATCCCATCTGTGGTAGTGAACACACACTCACACACACACTAGTGAGCTAGGGGCAGTGAGTACACACACACAACTCCAGCGCCCGGGGAGCAGAGAGGGTAAAGGGCCTTGCTCAAGATCCCAACAGTGGCAGCTTGCCAAGCCCAGGAATCAAACCCACAACCCTGTTATCGATAACCCGGCGCTCTAACCGCTGAGCCACCCAGTATTGGGACACCTGCTCATACATTGTTACTTCTGAAATCAAGGGTACTGAAAAAGAGTTTATCCTGCTTTTTTTGGAGTAACTGTCTCTACTGTTCAGGGAAGGCCTTCTACTAGATTTTGGAGCTCTGCTGGGAGGATTTAATTGCATTCAGCCCAACTCCCCAACTCATTCTAAAGTACTAGATGAAGCAAAATCCATCGTTCCAGAGAACACAGTTCCACTGCTCCACAGCTCAATGCTGGGGGGATTTACACCCCTTTAGTCCATACCTGGCATTAGGCACGGTGCCAATAGGTTCATGTTCATCTGCTCCAGACAGTCCAATTCTATTGGCAATACAGGGACTAGACAAGCTGTGTGTGTGCATTTGCACATCTTTGATAGCGATGGGCACAACTTAAAGCAGCTGAATGCATTCGCTTAAAGGGGTGTCCACAAACATTTGGAGATATAGTGTAGAAATCTACCCCAACAGTTATCCTTGTTGTAAACATGTCTTTTTCTTTATAATTTGTTCATATTTGAAATAAAACTGTAAATAAAAAAGCTGCTGAGTCATTTCACAGTTCTTACCTCTGTTTGAGTTGAATGTGACATTGTACTGTGACTGTGTGCTCAAGTCCCACTTTGTGACCGAGACTGTGTCTGGTGTAATGGTCCATAGAGCATTCAGCTCAGCCTGTACCACCTCTGCAGGTGCACTGACTGGAATTAGCCCTGCAGCAAGAAACAGTATTGTGTGGGTCAAGGTAGCACAATACCGAAATATGACACTTTTTGATCACAGAAACTGGATGCTGGTTGCAAACACACAGAGATTAACAGCCTTTCAAACCAATGCTAACAAACTTTCACCACATAGTTTGAACTGAAAGAAGAGAACCTGTTCTGTGGCCTCCATAGCTAAGGGCATAGTAGGAGTTATCACAGCTGCCCATTGAAAAGCAGTCACTGCTGATTGTCACCGTCTGCACCTCTTGGACAGGAATAGCTGAGCTCCAGCCCTCAAAACGAACCACCTAGAACCACAAGTCCAAAATCAAACAAACGGCTGAATGCAGAGAGCAACAGATCAAAAGCATTCTGACTTAAACACTATATAAATGAGAAAATGCTAGAATATCGGTTATGTATATATATAATATATATATAATGTTGCGCTCCAATAATAAAAATGTCTCTCCATTTTTGTCTTGTTTTGTCTGTTTTAAGTTTTCTTCATTTTTTTGAAGCTGCCCTGTACACTTATGTGACTAATTCTGGATGAATGGACCAATAGAAATACTCCAAAATGACATGTAATTAAATCTTTTTTAATTGACTTTAACCTTTGAAAGAGACGTTTTTTTTCTTCACCTGTAATGTTGCCATTTGCGCAACAATTTACAGTACTGTGCAGATATTTAAAAAGATCCTAATGAATAAGTGTTTATTTACTGATAATACATAATATACAATGATAAGAAATATAAAGAATTATAATTAGTGTATTAATAAAGCATTAATAAGCTGTAATCTACCCTACGCTGTGTTTACATCGCTAAGTAAAACCACTAGGCTCTGTAAAGAGAGGAAGTTGAGGCCAAACTTGGTTAGATGGTTTAATTTGTGTTAAACTGTGGAGCAGTTAACCTCTATCATGAACACCTTCCGTCACCTAACACAGTCCATGTCCTTGCTAGTGTCATCCGAGCCAAGGTTGGTTATTCCCTTAATAGGTAGGTGGTTATAATGTTCTGTGTATATAACAATATGCAAAACTAATTTCATCCAAGAGTCCACTTCATACACTGCAGTTCCTAAATGACAAACCTGCTTCTCGTCCAGAATATCATAGCTGGCATTTATGATCTGCTTCTCGTTAACTGCTTCTATGGTCTGCTGAGCAGTAAAAGGGCTTTTCTCCTTGAAGAATCCCACATCAACCGAGGCTACACTGGTATACTCCTGGAGCAGGACCTCAATATAGTACCTACATGGATATGTTTGAGATAAGAAGTCAAACACGGATGACAATGAACAGAAAATACATACAATTAGGGCTGGCAGACAATTTCAGAAATATCTGATTCTATAATATATGTAATGTGTAATGTAATTCTATAATATAATGTGAACTTGAGAGCGCCACACCTGCACTCCACAGAGTGCAAATATTCTACTGTAATCGTCTAGACAGATTGTCTGTCTGGCTGTATGTTACATTGGGCAACACATAAAACAAAGAAAGAAAACAAAGAAAGTAAAATTGGCTTGCAATCAAACACATGAATCAAAGGGGTGCCAATTGCACACTAATAACATGTCAAGTTCAATGTTAAGGTAATATTTCATATTCAATATCTGCATAACAGGGTGGTAGCACAGTGTGTATAGTGTAATATCATTATTACAACTACAAATGCAAGTCAGTATTAGTGATGGTCATACAACAGGTCTGTAATTATGCAGTAATAAAGGTCATAATAAATTTAGTTTAACTTAATGCATAGTGAATACATCAATAATCCTCTCAGTGTTTTAGCTTAACTATTTCCAGACATCCCATCCAGTAAGCCTAGTTATTTCATCCAGGATTTACATTTACCATCCAGTTTCCAATCTTGCTAATCAATCCTTTTTTAAGCTAAATCATGTGTACTGCTTGCCCATGGACTCTTATTGGTGTAGCATGTTGTGCTTGTCTGGCCAGGCAAATAACTCTAGTCTGCCATGGTGAAAGGCGGTATTGTTATCCACTTTGCTACACTAAATGAGAGGAACCAAACCTGTGTCAACACAGCAACACCTTTACTGAAAACTAAGTAATGTTTTCTTTTAATACTATTTAACTATTTACACTTTATTCTAATTATGTGCAAAAACACATACACACACACTTGCTGCCTCGACAAATGAAATGTAGGCCACAAACATTTCATATGTGACCTAAGACTTTAGCACACTACAGTACATGTTATCACATGTTGAAAACATCGAAATACTTCAGAATACTTACGCCACTCCTTTCTCCAGGCGCATGACTTTAGACCTCTGGGTAGAACTTGTGTAGTAACTGTTGGTCCAGTAGGTCATATATGCTATTTTGACCTAAATCAGAAATTTGAGTTCTGATCACTAAACTGTGCAACTTATGAAAATAAACAATATAAATAATTTTACTATATAAGGGTGATTCTTTAACTGACAGATTTTTTTGCCATTAAAATGCTTTAAAGTAAAGACTTAACAATCACCAAGACTTATACAGAATTCAACTGGCATAGTGCAGAAACCCTGGTAGTTTCAAAGACTTCACTTTTTCTATATTTTCTATATATAATTTTCACTTCTTTCAGGAAAAGTGATAATGGATTTGCTAACACTACTCAACAGCATTTTGAGTAGTTTGTATAGTTTGTATTTTATGTATTATTTAAATACATAAAAATAACACATTATTTTCCCCCCACAACCGTACAAATGGTAATGACTGTAAATATATTTACTCAAGAGAAATACATAAATAAATAACTAAAACATTTAAAAAAAATAACTTTTTAATAAAAACTTTTCCTCTAAACAAAATGCCACTCTTCTCTCACAGCTGACATGTGCTTCCCTGTCAGTCTTCATTTACATGGTTGCGACATAGTTACAGTTATAGTTACCTTTAAATAATTCCACACCGAAATTATAGACTGTTGCAGTTATTACAATGTAATGTTGGAGATGGTAATATATTTATAAAAATATGCTTGGATAGATGAGGAACATACATCATACATTAAATAAACTGATTTTAATGACTGTTTAAGATTTTTTTGGACTAGAAAAGTTTCAAAGCCTGGGTTAGGGATAAGGCCAAAAGGACATGAACATCCTCTAATTAAAGAATCACCCATAAACACATTAATATTTTAATATCAGTGATGTGGACATGAGTGTTAAAGTCCAGCTGAATCCAGCTTAAACAACTGTTCCTATTTTTATTTTGTTCACCTCAACAAATGCTAATGTTTTTAAACCGCCCATACTGTACCTTATCCTCCTGTCGACCAGTTGTACTGAAATACAGCTGACATCGGTCATCTCCTTTGATTAAGAAATAGTAGTTGTCAGTCTCCGTGGGAACAAAAAAGCCACTTAATCGAGCCACAAAGTAGTCGATCGCATTGGGCCACACATATGACAGCGAGTCAACCCACTGGACAGAGTAACCAGGCCGACTGGAGTTATAGGTCAGAACATTCTCAAGGTTTGGCACATTGGTATTGTTCCACATCTCCATTTTGAATCCTCTACCACCTGCAAATGTGAAAGAAATATATATGTCAGCAACTAATTTCTTCTAAGAATTTCTTTCTTCTATTGTCTTCTAAGTGTTAATAGTTTAAAATGCTGCAGCCACGTTACTAGCTGGTACAAATAAAACAGGGTATTTACAGTTTAGCATCTTTAGTACCTTAAGAACGTTCTCCTACTTTCTCTTAACTGAAATAAATGCTATGAACTAGAAATTAAATCTTGATTTCATGTGGAAACAATAAAACTAGGTTTAAAAGTAAAGAAATACTATGAATGAAAATGTATGTAGTAAGTATATCTAGGTTGACCCAACTTAAATAAATACTGTGAATTCACTAGATGTAGTTAGGGTAACTTGGCTACCCAACTCAAATAAACACTATGACTGATTGTATGACTTCATGTTAAAAGAATAACTAGGTTTACCCAAATTAAATAAATACTGTGAATTCATTTTTGACCTTATGTAATAAGGATAACTAGGTTTTCCCAACTCAAATAAATACAATTAAGTAATTTGTGACTTCATGTAGTAAGGATAAGTAGGTTTACTCTAGGTGCTCAGATGCAGCAAAGCAGCCCCAGAACATAACAGAGCCTCCTCCTCCTCACAGTAGGGACAGTGTTTTTTTCTTGATATGCTCTATTTTTGGTCTGTGAACATAGAGCTGATGTGCCTTGGCAAAAAGTTCTGGACATTCTTCCAGAAGCTTAGGGGCTTGTCAGCATGCTGTTTGGCAAATTCCGGTCTGGCTTTTTTTAAATTTGTTTTCAACTCCTTGTCCAGGGAGGATGGCATGGATCTTAAATTTCTGAATAATATGTGCAACTGTAGTCACAGGAACATTAAGCTGCTTGGAGATGGTCTTATAACCTTTACATTTAACATGCTTATCAATAATTTTCTTTCTAATCTCCTGAGACAACTCTTTCCTTTGCTTCCTCTGGTCCATGTTCAGTGTGGTACACACCATGTCACCAAACAGCACAGTGACTACCTGTAGCCCTATATATAGGCCTACTGATTACAAGATTGTAGATACCTGTGATGCATTATGACCTGTGTCACATTATTTTCAGGGGCACCGTCATTTTTGTCCAGGCCTGTTTAATGAGTTTACTTTTTAGATTAATTCTGTTGAAGCATTCAAAATCAATGTCGGATTTTCATCTGTTCATTTTCATAGATTTTTTTTTTATTATTACTTTTGTCAGATTCATTAACCAAGGGGTACCAACAATTTTGTCCATGTGTGTATTTAAAGCAAATGAATACAATAAATAAAATTCACTATATGGTAACAACAACTAGGTTAATTTGAGACAAATAAATACTATTTATGAAATCTTGACTTTATGTGGTAAAATATAACCAGGTTTATTCAACTCAAATACATACTTTGAATGGGTTTTTGACTTCATCTAGTAAGAATAAGTAGGTTTACCAAACTCACATACTGTGAATGACTTTTTAAATCTTATCAATAAACTCATGAATTATAACTAGGTTTATTTAGTGACTAATGTAGATGTAAATATGTTTTAAACACTTAAAGATTAAATATATCATCATCTTGTCACAACCACAGAAAGGATATGAATTGAAAATTTAGAACAGAAATATTTCTCTTTTTTTAAATGAGCTGTGGTGTGGTGTTTGCTAAGGATTAAACATATTCTGACTGTCTGACAGTGCTCAGTGTACCGTAGCTTATGAGTTACACTGTTATCAGCTGAATGACAGACGTCTTTAAAAATTCAAAGAACCAAATCGGAGAAGAGATCATGAATGACCGCCATGGATTGTTCTGAAGCTATTGTTTGGCGGTACGCTTCGCTAAACACAGTGTTTGGCAGTATCGGAGAGCAAAGGTCATGCAAAGTTTTACCTGGGAACACTGTCATGTTGTTCCACTCATAGGCCGGAGTCCTGCACGTCACTGTCTGGTCTGTCACACTCTGTATCTCACACTTACGACCTGCACAAAAGAAAAGAGCCTTTGTGAGCAGAGGTTAATCAGTGAAACATCCATCTTACATACAGAGACAATGCAGTAGGCGATGACGTATTTTAAGTTTGAACACATGTAAAAGTAACTGAAACTCTGAATATAGAAACACATGTCTTTGTCATATGCCTTATTAATGCACTATTACTTGTTATTTACCTCTTGCTTATTGTTTAGTAATTGCACAGCAAACAATGCAAACTGACTAGATAGAAATGCGAGTGAGAAATGGACGCCTAGGTGCTTTCTACATAACTGCGTTTTCATTTGATGTGAAATTGTGCACTGCAAAGAACCGCACAGACTTCTTTATAGTGGTGGTGATAGGAATCAGGTGGTCACAATGGTGGCGCAAATATAGCCATTTTGCTAGTTCAGACCATACGATTATTTTTTTGGTGAAGACTGAAAAGAGGGGAGAAACTTTGGGCTTAAGTTCTGGAGTGGCTTCTTCTAGTCAGTGGAGACAGGAATGAGAGATAACAGAGTTAAAAGGAAGGTGACGGGGTAGTGGAGGGTTGCAAAAACTGGTCACGGGCATGTGAACAAGGTAGAGATGGTATTTTTAGGATGTTAGATTGGGAGGGCATGTTCTCTCACCCACAGTTTTGTATAACCCTTATTAACCTTTACATTTCAAAAATGTTAATGATAGAGTAAAATAAAGTTAAATCTGGAAATCTAGTCTTTAAAGATTTGGTTTGCCTTACATGGAATTTGCAAACTATGCTTGAGGCCCAAACCTCGTCTCAAAAATAAAGTTGTTTCAAATCAGGTTATCTATCTTTTGGAGACTATCTTGCCTATTTTAGGTCCAAACCTTATCACAAATCTGGCATAAAACAATGTCTTGTGCAGCACACAGCATATTTGTAACCATGTCATCAAATAATCTTTAGTCAGAAACATTTAACCTTAAGAAAGGCATTAAACTCTGTGAACCATTCTGAAGAAGTACGTCTCTCTAGAATGGGGCATTTCACACAAACCTATTCACGCAGAAAATTTGTAAAATCAGTTGAACTTCACTTTAAACACTAAGGGCCCTATTTTATCGATCTTTAGGCGAGCCGTCAATCGTGCACCACGCAGCTTGATTAAGGACGTGTCAGTGTGTCTTTGGTATCGTAACGATCGTAAAAGTTTCTAAATGGGTGGGTTTTGGGTGTAACAAACTAATTAGTGTGTCACTTGCCATCCCCCTTAAGAGCCAGGTGCCATCTGACTTTGGCAGATTGCTAATTCATTGGCGCAAAGCTGGGGTGTACGCGTGTTGGGCACACGTCTGTGTTGACAATTCACTGCCAAGATAGCAATTAACATCTGACTGTTGACGTCTGCCTAGGTTGTTTCAGTCAGTGGCACAATTGTGTTTTTCCGTTGCCAAGATCGAAACATGCCAGAAACACACCTCATTTTGAGACCACCATGCCCATGCAGATATGTTCGCAAGCACTGTCGCTGTTTAAACAACTCAGGTGGGAGTCAAGCATTGTGAGCATTGTGACGTGCCTTGCACAGGGTATAAGATAGGGCCCTCAGTGCCAAAAGAATGGATGTTTTTATGTTTGTATGTTGCTTGTCGAGAATGTTTGTTCACTTAAAGGATTCTAATATAGCAATATATGTAGGGCAGTGCAAACTGGCCAAGTTATTCTTAAGGTGGGTGAGGAAGTCTTGATCCACTAGCAGTTCAGTATACAAGACCTTTTAGCATAACAAAGACAGATTTCACACATAAAATGACAATAAGGCTCTTCTTATTATTGTTTCTTGTAAAGCAACATGATCACACTATGACCAGCTAAAGTAGTTTTGTTTACCTCCCACTAAAACCTCTACTGGTTGATCCGTCTCATCAAAGTAACGTCCTTGAATTGTTAGCAATGTGCCACCAAGATGACCGCCCTCAGAAGGGGACACTCCAGTGACCTCTGCAAAATAAAATAACAAAAAAAAACACATTTCAGGACAGTGTTCTCCTCCACGCACTGATTTATATGGCAATGCATTCAATAGGCTCCAAGCTGTAATACCTGCATAGGTTTGGAACATTGAAATCTTGTTCAGTGCTGACACACTGTACACCTGAAAGTCTGGCAAGCTCCTGGAATGCATAAAACATTGTTGCATAAGTCATTTTGCAATTGGATGTAGTGTTGGAGTTGGATGGAGTACATATGGACTAAGCTGCTGGTACTTCACTGACCTTCCAAAATCATTGTCCAGAATGTAGCTGAGGTTGTGATGTCCTAGGAGAAACAAAAAACGACATCAATTCAAACCATCTTAAGCCGGATCTTAATCAAATTTCATCTGTCAATCATCAGTGACTAATGGGTTTCCTCACCCACGTAACTTCCAGTCATTTTACAGCTCATGTAACCCCAATCGCTGTTCATGGAGTCCAAAGTCAAGCCATACCTAATGAAAAAAGCAGTTGCATGATGAGTTATTAAGTTAGCATACTCAAGCTAATATTAAACCTTAAACTGATGTACACTCACAGTTCATCTGAGTTGGGTTTCAGGAGAACACAAGGCATTCCTCCCATGTATGCTCTGAAATACAAATATATGAATGAAAACAATTGTTAATAAAATGTTAATTAGACAAATTAAGAGAACAATATGTAAAAAATAAACCACATGACATTACACAGTCTTGTGCAAACGTTTAGGCCCTTTCTGGCAAATGACACATTTAGTGTTTTTTTTTATTTATTAAGAAGTAGTAAGCACAGCCTCTGTAACTAATACACAACATAAAACATTTCAGCTAATCCTAATGTGCATTTACTCTTTCTGCTTGATTAGACCAAATTATTTCTTCATTATTAAATGACATTTTGGAAACCCTATATGCTATAGGATGATAGCCAGCTTGCAGTTTCTACAGTGCAAAATTCTATTAGGAAATGGCAATTCAGGGAAACTGTGAAGGTGAAGATGAGTTTAGGAAGACCATGTAAATCCTTAGAAAGAACTGCTAGTAAACTGGTATAAAAGGCAAATCAACCCAATATGTCTGCTGGACACCTGCAGGAAAGTTTAGCTAATTAGCTGTAGAAGCTTACAAAACGTGTCTATTTGGCCAGTGGGGCCCACACTTTTGCATAAAACTGTGCAAACAATAAAAACAATAAAATTGTGTTGAATATTTAATTACCTCAGGAAGCGTACGTTTCTGTTGTTGGAGCTTGTGGCAGTGTTGCTGCCGTACACATCAGTGAAAATTCTCCCCCGGAGTGTAACCAAAGTACCTACAGATTTGACACAGGGGCATTACACTACCAGATAGTAGTTATATAAATAATTATGTATATATATCAAATAAATTTCAAATGAATTCAAATGAACTTTTATATGAAACCAGAATGATGAACAGAGTTTTGGATAAGTATATAGTGACTGAGAAATCTGTATAACATTGAGAAATAAGTGATAAAAAAAGAAATTAATGGAGAACAAATCTCAAGGCAGACAACTTGGCAAACCAAATTAGGGCAAAAGTAATTACAGTATTTTATTTACTATTTAATAACTTATTGTTCACAGAATTCTTGAAATATTAAATACAACAAGTACATTTTGTCCAAAAGTACCATATATATGTCAGGACCTCGTTCTCATGCTCTTCCCTGGGTCAATCCAGCACTTTCCAGATCCCTCCTGTCTTTGTATATTCTGTATTTTGTGTATATTTTGTTTGTATTTTGTATTTATTTAATATAATTTTATATGACTTTATTTGAATATGTTTAGTATGTATATAGTGTTGTCCTCCTGTAGAGCATTAACCTGAGCCTCACCACAAGCATTTCAATGCATAAATGTCCTGACATGTTGTGCAAATGACAAATAAACCTGAAACTTGAACTTGAAACTATGTGTATGTATTATTGTTTTTCGCTGCTGTCTGATACAATTAAAAACATTGTAAGCATGGGAAAATGTGTACCTGGTAGGCCACTTTGAGGGGTGATTTTTTGGATGGAGGGCGTGCTGTACCATCTAGTCTGTGAATGAGAAACATGCATGTCTTAGCACTCACAAACACTATGTGTACTGTAAGAAAACAGGGAATAACGCAACTTACATAGAACGTGCACCAGTAATACCACTGAATTCCGTAACATGTGCTTTTAGAGGGAATAGGAACTCCATCGACTGTGACATGAATCTCATAGTTATCCTCAGGCATCGCTCTGAAAGAGAGAAGCGTACACCGTTTTTTCTAAACAGTCAAAAGCGGTATGATTACCAACAGAATTAGACACATGTCTACATTTCTCTGTTACTGCCTCAATCTAGAAGATATTCCCAAATCAGAATGCAGTAAATCTGTTAAAGTTACATTCCGGATTAAAACTATTTAAAGTATATTTGAAGAATAACTGTGGATCGGCTTAAGTATTGACTTATACTATAAAGTGAAAAATAGGCATATTAATGATATATAAACGTCTGGACATTTGATCTTGAATACTAGAAGATGGAGGTAACATAACTAAACATATAACTGAAAAAATATTGTAAATAATATGTAAAATGTAACTAACAGAAATACAATTTACACCTAAAGAAAGCCCAGGACCTCTAGAATAATGTGCAAACTTGTGCAGTTTCTTTCTGATGACAGATGCTGTACTTTAACATCAGCTGTGGCAAGAGCTACCTGCAGATCCCATGATGACATTTTAGGATTGTTGAAGATGTCTTTACGCATCTTGTGGTCTGAACTTTCTTTCTAAAAGACATTTCTTCAGTTTTATTGGTTTAGTTTAGTGCTGTCAATGTTTACGCGTTAAAGCACATGATTAATCTGAAAACTTTAACGCATTAACCTTTTTTTTAAAACACAGATAAATCATCTTACCATGTTTTGACCAAATTTCCTCCCGTATGTCAAAAAAGACAAAGGTTTCAGTAAGCGTTGTAGGATATAGGAGCAAGTTGCTTTTTTCTGTGCTGTTCAGCCTGACTCAATGCTTGCTGAGCTGGTCACTCTTGCATTACCGCAAGATTATACTGTCAATTTTTGGCAGATATTAGTTATTATTAGTCAGTTAAGGAATGAAAGAATAGGACATGCCTTAAAAATGTCCTGTTGTTAATGTAATGTAATCTTAGACTCCTTAGAACTTCAATTGGACCAACTAAAAAAAATATCTTTGAAAAATTAAGATCCTGTGATTTCTTGTAAAATTTTGAAGTTTGAGTTGGCCTCAAAACTAAAATATTTAGTGCAGTAAGTTTTAAGGCTTGATATTTTGTGTTTTCTTACCTTTTTTGTTTATACAGTATTGGTGATGCATTGCTACTGGGCTAAAATATGTATAATATTCTATTCATTTTAATGCATACATAATCCTACAAAAACGAAAATAATATATGTATATGTAATGTTAATCCAGGCATGACAGGCACATTTTCTTTACATTTAAATGTTGCACGGCCAAACTTCAGGACTCACTATACCTTTATAGTTCTCAATATACAATACCCATTGTTCTGCTGTGTATACTATGATGCTCTGTTTCCTAGTAGCATGTTTTCTAGCAGGAGATTTGCCTGTGCTCACCACTAATGATTGGAGTTTGGGGAGACGCACTAAAAAAACTCACTCAGCAAATACTAGTGCACATACTAGACTTTAACTGTACTTATCACATGACTTGGAAACCATCTCAGATCCAGATTTCATTAAGCACTACATGAATGTGTGCGTTATAAATCTGTGCCCAAATTCATATTTTCTAAAATGGCTCAAATTAATGGTTTGTTGGTGGAGGGAAGGGGTTTGGGTAGTATATTTAACAATGCTTTAGGATTGTGGATATTCATATTGTATAAATGATGAATTGATGCTAGGTGAAAAATGTTTCAGCAGCCTGTTGTCAGTGGTATTACCTGGTATAGCAGGTTATCTTGGTGGAGAGGCTGGCATCTCTCTCCACATCACAGGGAAATGATGTGGTTCTGGACACCAGTGTCACAGCATTGCCAAAGTTGGAGTCATTGGGGTTCAGATTGAACTGACTCTGCTGGGCAAAACCTGAAGGAAAAACATAGGGGGACGCTCAAAAGCTCATTAAGTACTGAGTAATGTATAGACCTGCTGTGGAACTTTCAGCATGTATCAGAAGAGGAATTGAAGAGTTTTTCTTTGCTGCTTTCGGGCTAAAGTAAAATGCAAAAGCTCCACAGTGAGAGGGGTTTTCACTCACAAGATGCTGGCTTACTGCTAGTTCCTAGAAACGACGCAGGGAGAGCATATTTTCACAAAGCTCCTCAAATTGGAACAACCTTCCTGTTACTGTTCAGGACACATTCTCAATCTTTACATTTAGACTGCAAACCTTTTGCTTTTGGTTAACCTTCCAATACAGGCTTTTGTTTCTAATTGGTGTAGCCTGCTTATACTACTTCCACTTCCCCGTCTGACTCCATATACTTATAAACCATTTTTTTTGCTTCTTTCTCTCTCTGCTGTGTCCTAAGCTGGGTGCTGCTGCCTGTTCACTGGAGTCACTGAGGTAAATACAGTTTCTCCTATATTTTCTTACTGTGTGAATTTGCCTGTATTTGCCATAACCCTCTAAACTGCTGCTGCCCCCCCCCTTCCTTTCTTAGCCTTTTTCCTTCTCACTCCCCCAAACTGCATATGGGTGCAGCAGTCCATTTCTCTCATGGGTTATCTCATGTTAGTCCTGGTTCTCAATTTCTTCAGTTTATCCAACCATTATTCTACTTTTTATCCAATTTCTTTTTTTATAACAAGACTACTTTTCTTGTTCTTTCATATAAGAAGAAGGTTCATTGACGACATTTTTATTTTTCAGTGGGTCTAAATTCTAAGACTTCTTCTTGATCTTTGTTTTGCTATCCAGTATCCACCAGAGGAGGATGGGTTCCCCATTTGAGTCCTGGTTCCAAGGTTTTTCCTTGCCACTGTCACCACTGGCTTGCTCAAATAAATCTAAATCTCCGTAAAGCTGCTTTGTGACAACACTCCAAAGTGCTATACAAATAAATATGAATTTGAACTGAGAGGTAAACAGCGATGCGGTTTAGTAGTGAATGGCTTATACAGAATATATGACCATATATATATATATATATATATATATATATATATATATATATATATATATATATATAGTGCTGTGCAAAAGTTTTAGGTACCTCTAGTAAAACACTAATATTAGAATAAACACAAATAACAAAATGTAGGCAAGTTGTTTTACATTACTGTGTTCATTAAAATGAAATTGGAATAAATGATTTTTTTTTTTACTGTATTTATGTTTACCTGCATCTGTTCTAATCTGATCTGGAGTTATTCAAGAAAAGACATTCTTATTACTGAGACAATGGTTTTTAAATACTATATGTACGTATAATAATATATATAATAAATAATGTATGTATCATAAATTGGAAACATATGCATAATCTAGGGATCATACATATATTTTGGGATCGGTAGGTAAATACATATATGGACTACATGCACTCCATACTAGTCCATACTGTAAATAATATTGTTATTCTGTAAATAATATTGTTATTGCTTTTTAAATTCTTATTTATATTGTGTATATAGTGCAAATTATTTATCTACATTTTTGTAACTGAGTGTCTTGCAATCCCTTTCTGCCTTTCTTTGTGACACTGAGAATTTCCCCACTGCGGGACTAATAAAGGATTATCTTAACTTATCTTATCTCTTACTATAGTACATATGTATAATACATTACATAGTTTGTTTTATACCAAATATCGTTAAATGTATGTAAATGTTTGTAGATGTAGATATACGACTGAAATAGTTGTCCCATATTTGAACTTTTCAAATACATTGTCATACATCTCCTCATATATATATTTCAATATGTAACAAAATAGGGTGGATAAAAGGGAATTCAATATTTGTATATATGTCATATATTTGAAATGTATATATTGCCTGATATCATATTCCTATATGAGGACCATTGATGTAAGGATGTACAATACATCCCCAATCATCTGTACTTTTTATCTTCATATGCCATCCTTGTTTAGCTGTATCCATAACATCAGTGTGGTGTCCAGTATTTTACCAAAGTAACTGGACAAATTTACAAAGCAAACAAACTCCTGTAGAATTTGGAAAACTGGAATAACTAAACAGGGGAAAATCAAATGAACGAATTCAGAAAATGACATGACATTTAACTTTCATTTATTCAGGAGACTGAGTGCATGTGGCTCTGCTTACCTTGTCCCTCTATAGTGAGCCGTGTTGCTCCATTTGTGCTGCCTAGTTTAGGGGTTACTCTATCGACGCGCTGCGCTCCTGAAGGAGGATTTCAACAGGGTTTAAACTCTGAGAATGCCAATAAGTGTCGAGGATAAGTGGGTAAAATACAGTTAAAATACAGTCAATAGCAAACGTGTCTTGCCTGAAAAGCTGATGAGCAGAACCCAGCCGGTAAGCAGCGCGCATGCGCGCCCCTTCATGGTCGTTAGATTGACTCCTGCAATCTGCTGCAGATGGACAGACATTTCACATATTCATATTTTTTGTTATTTATTTTATTGTTGAATTACAGTTAGTGCTTTAGTTGTGTTTAGGCTATTTAGCAAACAATTGCAATATTTAGGATGAATAATTTAAGTATAATTATTATTATTATTATTATTATCATTGTACAGAAACACACTTCTGCACATTCTAAAGCATGATTACTCTTTAGTAGATTAATTGAGGTTGTTGCAAGTGCAAAGCAATGTTTTATTTTATTTTCCAATATTTTAAATTTAGAAAATAATAATGTATTTTCAGTTATATTCAATTCAGTAAATTGACAGTAATCAGTAAACAGTTATGCTTTCGAATGTAGACTGTAGTGGCAGGTGTCTCTGCAGATGATGTATGGCGTATTTACACTTTTATTCACACATTTTAAGCAGGGGTGCCCAAACTTTTGCATAAGACTGGATATATTCCCCTTTTATAAAGCGTTTCTAAAATACTAATTAATACTATGATTAGTAATGAGCAGAGGTGTACAAATAGAAAATTATAAGAAAACTTATCTCTAAAATTTTACTCATGTCAATGTAGAATTGTACAGCCAAAATATACTTGAGTGAAATTAAGAAAGTACCTACAGTTACACACACACATAAATAAAAGTAAATAATAAAGAAATTATTAAGGGGATAAATTAGCATTTTTCTGTTTAGTACAAAAAGGTTTCATTTTAGGTACATGTAGTATATTAAACTGATGTAAACTATATTTTTTAAAGAATGGGGGTGTGCAATTAGTGTTGTTTATTTATTTAGCACAACTTTATAGACCTGCTGTAAATTATTAGTGTATTATAATATAGTATATATATATATATATATATATATATATATATATATATATATATATATATATATATATATATATATATATATATAGTGTAGTACTATAAAATGCTACATACCTCTTGTGAAAGCTGTTCTCTAAAGTCTGCTGTAAGTGAATGGCTCAACTGCCCAGTTGAGCTCCCAGCTTTTATAGAAGGGTGTTTTCTCCAGACAGGAAATGCTAATCAGATATACATTTCTAGCCTGTGTAACCTTCAACTGTCCAACAGTGCATTCTTAATCTTAATCGTTCCCCTTAAGCTGTCAATCATCTTATCTCCGGAATTTGTAGAAAACCTGTCCAACTTGTCATAGATGATAGGCGGCTCAGTGCATTGTCCTTAAACAATACAACTGCAGTCCGCAGCAAATACACAGTCTGACAGTAGGGCTGTAGTCTTTTTTAATGCTGTCATACTCATTTGAAAATTTGGAAAGATTAATATATGGAATGGACTTAATAATAATATAATGTAACACAAGTGTGTGTGTGAGAGAGTCTATTGCACAGCTCTAGGGATCTAGAGTTATTGATACCGGCCCTTTCTCCGGTCACTGTCTTTAAGGAGTCCTCCTCATGTCCATGTGGGTGTTCTCTGGGGTTTCCATTTTCTTTTACCTCCCAAAAATGCATAAAGTGTGTGAAGTGAGTGTGAGTGTGTGAATGAATGACTGTGTGGGGTACACTGCGATGGACTGGCGGCCTGTTGGTATTCCTGCCTTGAGCCCAATGATTTCATGTAGGCTCTGGACCCATCTTCTTATCCAGTAGTGAATAAGATGACTGATGACTGCAGTACAGCCCAGTCCCTGTTTCTTCTGAACATGACTCTACAGTAGTGTCAGTGGATTACACTGGTGCTACCTAAGGAGCTCTGAGAGCGACATTGTTTGTTCTATGGAGTCAAGAGGCAACTGGTGTTCCCTGTGTCCGGTCAACAGCAAGCTTTCAACCTGGTCTATAGCGTAGCAAACACAGGTCAAGGCAAGTAGAGTTGAATGTTTTTTTGGCACTTAGTTCTACAAACCGGATTCCAAAAAAGTTGGGACACTAAACAAATTGTAAATAAAAACTAAAAGCAATGATGTGGAGATGGCAAATGTCAATATTTTATTCGTAATAGAACATAGATGACAGATCAAAAGTTTAATCTGAGTAAATGTAACATTTTAAAGGAGAAATATGTTGATTCAAAATTTCATGGCGTCAACAAATCCCAAAAAAGTTGGGACAAGTAGCAATAAGTGGCTGGAAAAAGGAAATTGAGCATATAACGAACAGCTGGAAGACCAATTAACACTAATTAGGTCAATTGACAACATGATTGGGTATAAAAAGAGCTTCTTATAGTGTCAGTGTCTCTCTGAAGCCAAGATGGTAAGAGGATCACCAATTTCACCATTGTTGCACAGAAAGATAGTGCAGCAATACCAGAATGGTGTTACCCAGCGTAAAATAGCAAAGACTTTTAAGTTATCATCATCAACCGTGCTTAACATCATCAAAAGATTCAGAGAATCTGGAACAATCGATGTGCGTAAGGGTCAAGGCCGTAAAACTCTACTGGATGCTCGTGATCTCCGGGCCCTTAAACGTCACTGCACCTCAAACAGGAATGCCACTGTCAAGGAAATAACAGAATGGACTCAGGAATACTTCCAGAAATCATTGTCAGTGAACACAATCCACAGTGCCATCCGCCGTTGCCAGCTGAAACTCTACAGTGCAAAGAGGAAGCCATTTCTAAGCAAGGTCCACAAGCTCAGACGTTTGCACTGGGCCAGGGGTCTTTTAAAATGGAGTCTGGCAAAATGGAAGACTGTTCTGTGGTCAGATGAGTCACGATTTTAAGTTCTTTATGGAACACTGGGACGCCATGTCATCCGGACCAGAAAGGACAAGGATAACCCAAGTTGTTATCAACGCTCCGTTCAGAAGCCTGCATCACTGATGGTATGGGGTTGCATGAGTGCGTGTGGCATGGGCAGCTTGCATGTCTGGAAAGGCACCATTAATGCAGGTTCTAGAGCAACATATGCTCCCATCTAGACGTCATCTCTTTCAGGGAAGACCCTGCATTTTTCAACAAGATAATGCCAGACCACATTCTGCAGCAATCACAACATCATGGCTACGTAGGAGAAGGATCCGGGTACTGAAATGGCCAGCCCGCAGTCCAGATCTTTCACCTATAGAGAACATTTGGCGCATCATAAAGAGGAAGGTGCGACAAAGAAGGCCCAAGACGACTGAACGGTTAGAGGCCTGTATTAGACATGAATGGGAGAGCATTCCTATTTCTAAACTTGAGAAACTGGTCTCCTCTGTACCCAGACGTCTGTTGAGTGTTGTAAGAAGAAGGGGAGATGCCACACAGTGGTAAAAATGGCCTTGTCCCAACTTTTTTGGGATTTGTTGACGCCATGAAATTTTGAATCAACATATTTCTCCTTTAAAATGTTACATTTACTCAGATTAAACTTTTGATCTGTCATCTATGTTCTATTACGAATAAAATATTGACATTTGCCATCTCCACATCATTGCATTCAGTTTTTATTCACAATTTGTTTAGTGTCCCAACTTTTTTGGAATCCGGTTTGTACTACCACTGAACAGATATTATTTGGTTGGTGTATTTGCAGTGTCACCAACATGATGTGTGCAGTAGTTTCTTTCAAAAACAACAACAACAAACAAACAAACAAACAAAAAGCTGTAAAAAAGGCAGTTCCCATTCCTTTCCTGTTTGGTGCTGGAGAGAGCTCCTATTGGTTATTCACAATGTCCACATCACAATTTGCACGAGTCAAGACTATGTGAATAACCTGTGAATAATTGAACACGGTTTATTTTATCGGAACATAAAGACAAAAGAAAGACTGAGTTAGGGCCGCTATTCTGACCACCTTACACCAAACAATCAAGATGATAGAAGAGCTATTCCTAAGCTCAAATATTGCTTTTTCCACAATGTCCATGTCCCAATTTGCATGAGCCAAGACTACAAAGTTGTGATAATATTAAATACAGTTGACTTTATCCAGTTCCAAATCCAGTTACCCCGCCTCTGATCGAATCCAGGTCTCTTAATACTGAATATCAGTTTGTGTGTGTATCAGATCTTTGTGTTTGTATAAATAATACAGTAACACAGTTTAGATAAGATGAGCTGCTGATAAATACTGTAGTAAAATCACTGTATTTTTAGTATCAGTTTCTATAATGAGACATTCTAGACTGATTGATTTAGTTTAGTAGAGACCTTTCCTAAATTAACTGTTTTATAGTGTGTTTAATATCTTATAATCCAGTCTGACTCTCCTCCCTGACCAACCAGCTCCCAGCTCCTTTTAAACACTGCAGTCAAATCACTTCCTGTGTGTGTGTGTATGTAGTAGTACACACTCTGGACTGGTATTTGTTTTTGTTGGTCTACTGATGTGAAATAACTGGTTTACAGTGGGTATATGTGCTGTGATTGGGTTTCTGTAGCGTGTGTGTATTACCAGCGATGGTTTAAAAACAAAGGAAGGGGTGCGGTTCTCCTGCTGGTAAAACAGAGTGTTTCAGTTATAGTTTTATAAAGGTTCAGATATTATGGTCTGTTTTCATGTTTCACTGTAAAATAGCTCCACACTGCAAACTCTAAGCTTCTTTATTTACCTTCTGAGAATATCTGCACTGCTGCCGGCTGGGCAATAATGTCCGTTAATAGCACCTTAAGGACAGCAGATGGCGCTCTGAACACCGTGGTTAAAATGCAGAATCAAAATAGCCGATACCTGATCCATTAAAATATGCCCCGATCTATGTCCCTAGTTTGCAACGAGTGCTCTCTCCAAATTCAACACAAAATGCCACTTTTAATGAATATCCAAATAATAGATTAATAGATCAAACCCCTGAATAATAGATAAAACCCATCAAGTACCTGTACTGGCTGGGGGTTTGTTGACTGGGACATTTGACTGCATGTTTAAATTCCTTATGCAAAGTCCTGAATAACTGCCAATCTCAGTTAAGAACATTGTTTTCAGATTCAGTGTTTGTTTGGTTTTTATGATCATTGTTACTGTAGATCAGATGTGAACTGGGGGTGCAGAAGCACATTGTTGATTTCCATTTGGCCTACCATGTCATTATCTGGGTGTAGTGTCGTGTTAGATTTCGATTCTGTTCTCTTGGTTGAACACACCTCATCATTTCCCAGTCAGGGATTACAGTTTCATTGCCAGTCATCTGCACCATTACATTTAGTCATTTAACCGACTTCTTCCTCTTCCTTACTGTACACAGGGCTGGACTGGTAACTAATTTAGTGCTGGACTTTTGTTTAGACTAGCCCACCACCATCACAGACTGCGTCCAGACACTGTTGCTAGTGCTCCTGTCCTTCGACTCCTTTGCTACTTTTCCTTTCTTTCACAAAGGCTGCATGGAGGATGAAGGGAGGTTATGGAGACCGCTGTATTTACGTCTATTTTGGCTGCTACGCTTGTTTTTTCTATGACTATCTGAAAAGGATCTGTATAAAAAAGCCTTTTTGGGTGTCTGGACTCAAGTTACAATTAGGCTACTCCATATTATGAACATATATATCCCGCCAGTCCATCCCTGACTGTACATGAAGTGTTCCTGGAACTGAGAAGAGTGCTATACAAAATAAAACATATAATCACTATTGTTAATAGTATTAACAACAACTATGACCACAATAATAACAGCCCTCTGTATTTCCTGAAATGGTTGCTTGGTTGTTGCTATATGCAGCTGCTATGGGTTTTAGGTTCCCTACAATTTGTCAATAGCCATGGTGACAGCGTCATACTGGTGAGAGCGTCCTAAAGCTTACCCATATAAATAAACCCTCTCCTTCTGTTACGAGAGGGACTCTACAGCTGAGAGTGTAACGTCAAATAGAATGGCACTCCATGAAGAAGTGGAAATGGGGGAAAAAAACAGTTTGGGAAAAGGCCTGTAGTAATAATGTGTGTCACAGACATTCACACCACATGCTGCACCCGTAAGGCCATCAGCATTGTGAAGGACCCCACTCATCCCTCACATGAACTTTTTCACTGCTGCCGTCTGGCAGAATGTACAGGAGCATCTGTGCTGTCACTGCACGGTTCTGTAATAGCTTTGTCTCACAAGCAGTCAGACTTTTAAACAACAGAGACTGAACTAAACTCCCCCACCACCACGGCCCATAGCATTTTAACCTGTTTGCATCATATTTATCTTATTTATATATTCCTGCGCAGCCTGCACAGCCTCTGACCGCAAGACCCTCCAACGCATTGTGAGGACAGCTGAGAGGATCATCGGAGTCTCTCTCCCCTCCGTCATGGACATTTACACTGCCCACTGCATCCTGAAAGCATCCAGCATTGTGGATGACTCCACTCACCCTTCACACAGACTGCCATCCTGCCATCAGGAAGAAGGTACCGCAGCATCCGGTCCAACACGACCAGACTCTGCAATAGCTTCTTCCCCCAAGCCATCAGACTTCTCAACTCAACTTCTGAACTGATGTCTTTTCTGTTACATGCACACACACACTCACACTCTCTCTCTCTCCAACCATTTACCCCAGATAAAATGGGAAGCATTTTTGCACAAAGCATTTGCACTAATAACTTTACTACCTCACTGGACTCAATATTTATTGCACACTGCATAATTTGCACACTACCCCTAATTATTTATTATTCTCTGTACTGTGTTGTGTTGTCTGTCCACACTTGTACTGTGTTGCACTTGTGTTCTGTATGCACTATGTCTATGTTGCACCATGGTCCTGGAGGAACATTGTTTCGTTTCACTGTGTACTCTGTATGTAGCTGAAATGACAATAAAACCCACTTGACTTGACTTGACTTGACTCCATACTTTACTACCTCAGTAGTAAATAATATATATGTCCCAGCATGCTAAATTTCTATGCTCTCCAGCAACTGTAGTCAACTGTATTATCAATACCTACCTGTTAAATATCTATGCATCTTACACCTCTACTCAGAATTGAGTCGCATTTATTGTATTTATTGTCCTGTCTTGCATGTTGCACTTTCTGCAGTCTGTCCTGTACTGTACTGATTTTGCTTCATGTGGCACCCTTGTTCTGGACAAAAACGTGATTTCATTTCCCTGTGTATTGGACAGAGCTGAAATGACAATGAAAGCCTCCTGACTTGACTTGGAAAGGTCTAATTAAGACTAGGTAAGTATTCTGTATTTTTTAAGGAACCACTAGAGGGAGCTAGAATATGGACGCTCATTGCCACCACTTAAAATATTTTGTTTTCATTATTATTAATGAGATACTAAAACATACTTTTAAAAAAAATACTTATATATATATATATTTTAGATAAATCATCATTTTGCTGTTTTTGATATTTTTAACTGATTTCTCAATATTTTGAGATACTTTCTCGATATTTTCTGATTATTTCTCATTACTTTGTGAAGAATTCTCATTATGTTGATAAACGTTCTCGTTATTTCAGGATGTCTTATGCTTTTGGAATGAAATACAAATGCTCTTTGGGTTTCCACGCTGCCTTATGTCCAGTGTGTTGTTAATCATGTAGTCCCAAGGCTTTTACGGTTACATTCAGTGGAGAGGAGCTGACCGACAGCTGTCTCCAGCGCAAGCAGCAGCAGCATCTCGCCAGACACATGAATGTGCATCTGATTAACAACTGCAACGTCTTCTCAAAGTTCAGAAGACGACATTAGCTTCTTCAAACGCCTTGACAAAACCGTCCATATCTTTAAAAACGTTCATCAGGGCCATTATTATTCATCACTGAAGCTAAGGACTCTTTTAGCGTTGCTGCTGCAAAGCATTATGGAGAGCTGAGTTACTGTGATGAACCGCGGTCGAATAATTTCAGCTGATGAAAGTCATTACAATTAATATTGTAAAGCTTTTTAAACATACCATGGCTGTTTGAGTAAAATCGAATTAACCACCACTCTTAAAAAAGGTTAACTACACGAACGCCAGTTACTAGGCACGACGTATGGACTTCATTTCCCAGAATTCCTACCGGGCGTCCGGTCCGTCTACTAAGAAGCTCACAGAGGAAACACGAGTCCCAGGGAAACGTCAGCCTGCAGTTAGCTAGCACCGAAGCTACGTTCAGTTTCGGCTTTATTGTAATTTATCTGGTGTGTTAAATTGTGTGGGTGATTGAATATCTGACTTTTGACAGCATGGCTTATGCTAATTGTTCGTTAAAAGTGAACAGACAACTTCTGGACCCCAGCTTTGAAAGTTACAGACTTTCCTTAGACTCAATTCCATGTTATAATGTAGAGCTGGATGCAGGTGAGGAGATTGGGCTCTTATGGGGTGTCAGGGTGATCTGTTGGACTGTCATTACGAGTTAAGGTTGAGCAAAACAGCCGTGCAATTTGTGTATAATGTAATTTTCTATAAATGACTCATTCTGTAAACACTCTCTGTGCCTGGTGTTGTTCTGAGCCAAAAAACAGTTAGATTAGGGCTCATATGTAATATATCCCCAATATGAGTTTTCATTTAGCTCCTTAATAACCATCACAGTCTCAAAGCATTGCTTTTACGATTTGACATTAAGGCCATCAGGTCGAGAAGACCCAGGTTGAGTTGATGATGATGATGATGATGATGATGATGATATGCAGGCTGTATATGAATGAAAGCAGCATGTTCATTTCTCTGTCTTTCTTCTCTGTCCCTCTGTCAGCCGTAGCCGAGGTTAAGCTGAAAGACAATCAGTACACTCTGGACCATGTGAAGGCGTTTGGCATGTACAATTACCTCCACATTGATCCCTGGTATGAAGAAAGCGTTTACTTTGTGGACTGCAAAGGAAGGGTACTCAATCTGACCGTCACACTGGTAAGTCTTTAAACTTATGTCTCACTCTAATGGTTTTTAAAACTGACCCATAGGGACTTATTTTTGGTTTTGGCTGTTTTCACTTTTTTGACATGTTTAAAAATCTGACCGTTGTTCTTCACATTGTGTAAAATTTTCATTAAGAATGGACCAATAGAAATGCTCCAAAATGACTTGGAATGACTGTTTTTACATTCACTTCCATTCAAAGCTATGAAGGTTTTATTTCTCAGGTTAAAGAAAAGGGTTTTCAATGACAGCAACATCATGCAGGAAAATATTAACTGGGCTTCAGAGTTCATTGTTGGTGGCCCTTTTTTTTATTTTGAATAGAGAGATCAACAGAATGATAGACAGATCATTAAATATATGTTATATATAAGTTTTGTTTTTTATCGTTCTGCACCATAAAATTAGTTTTATGCTATAATTTGTATATAAAGGTGCACGTATTCGTCACTGTACAGTGTGGACTGTACAGCGAAATGTGTCCTCCGCATTTAACCCATCTGGTAGTGAACACACACTCACACACACACACGTGTTAGGGGCAGTGAGTACACACACACACCCAGAGCGGTGGGCAGCCAACTCCAGCGCCCGGGGAGCAGAGAGGGTAAAGGGCCTTGCTCAAGGGCCCAACAGTGGCAGCTTGCCGAGCCCGGGAATCGAACCCACAACCCTGTTATCGATATCCCAGCGCTCTAACCGCTGAGCCACCACTGCCCCTATATACGTGATTGTAGATGAACACAGTACTATTTAAAAGACTGGAATCAATGTTTTCCATTTATTTACATATAAATAGGGCTGAACATAATGATCATTTTTATAGGTTAGGTTTTTTTAATTAGTCAATTCATTTGACTAATGGTTATTTTAAAGTGGGTTTTGTGTTTGTGATATTTTAATCATAATAAACACATGAAAAAACATCAGTTGCAATTCAGGGCGTTATTCTACAACAAACTATACCTCTGTGTTAGCAAGTAACCTCTGTTTTTTGCCATAGCAACCCTTAACCTGAAGTGTAGGATGAGTATCTTTACTGGGCTTAAAACCTAGACCTAGTGTTTTTGCATCAATGTAATGCAAGAAAAATGTAAACAATGAACAGGCTATAGCAGCAGTCTGTAATGTTAGTTTAAGCTGTTGATGACAGGGTTGTGTATCAAACCCACCTGGGCTCTGCAAGCTGCCACTGTTGGTGTTGAGCAATACCCTTACGCTCTCTTCTCCCTGGGCGACACAGCAGTGGCTACCCAGTGTGCTCACTGTCTTGGTGTGTGTTTGATCACTACTGTGTTTGTGTGAGTGTTCACTGCATGGATGAAGTGAACCAAATTAGCCAAATTCCATCTGTGTCCGACACATGAAGTGGTGAATATGGGTGTCTTGTCACGGCCATTAAAGTAATAGGTAATGGACGAATAACAGTGTTAGGTTATGCATGGTGCAGGGCAGCAGTGCAGAAATGACTTTTAACATGGGGCAATGAGGATGCTGCTTACAGTGCTGTTTTGCTGCCTTTTTTGTGGGCGTGGCCATTATTGCCACATGCTGAGGCACATTATACAAATTAGTGTATTTCCTTAATCAGATAATTAAGATCACAAGTGTTTTTTGTCAACTTTTAAGTGGCAGTGTTCAAAAAGACTGCCTATAAAAATTGCATTGGTTCCATATAAAATTTCCATATGTGTTTTAAACCAGACAGAAACACAGTATTTGGCATCTGTGACCTCATGCTTGCAGAGTAGTGAAATACTGATTAAAGCCTTGAATTAGGGCTGCACAATGTACCGTTTCAGCATCAACGTCAACATCGACAGCAGTGTGTGGGTGCGCAATAGTCTCATTGCTGGACATGCAATGTCATGTAAGGCAAATTAACTCATGCATGTCATGCTACAATTTACTTAATACAAAAGAAAAACATATTTATTCTACTCCAGTATTGGATACACAATGTGCACTTATAAGTAACTAAGTAAACAAATAAACAAATCAATTAATAAACATAAAAATGAGTTCCATTCAAAGTTATGAAGGGGTATGAATGGGTATTTGGTATTTTGGTAGTACAAGGTTTTTGCATTACAGTAACATATTTAACTCCACCACTATTCTCCATTGGACTTTGTCTGTTCCCCATGAATACACATAAAAGCCAAAGGATTAGACTCATTTAGGATGTTATAGCTAGCATTCTGAAATTGACTTCTTTGCCTGTGATCCTCATATAAAGGTTTTGAAATATTTAGTGAGAGTTTTTTACACGGATTGCCAAAAGGGGACACAATGAGTGTCCGAGAGTACTTGGGTGAATAGCAGAGTGGTCACCTTACTGACTTGTGTTTAGTAATGTCTGAACTTAGCGGTATCTTTGAAGTATTAGTCTATTCAAACTAGCTGAGGTTATTCTTGGGTAAATAGCAAAGCAGTTTTGTAAGTCGCTCTGGATAAGAGAGTCTGCTAAATGCCATAAATGTAAATGTAAATACAATGAGGAGGAAACACTGATGTTTAAAGAAATGTTCATCTGTGGTACTAAATATGTAATATTGTAATATTGCTTGATCAGCAAAAGAGTAGTAGTCTGCCACATGATGTTTTACATTCAACCCACCACTAGAGAGCATACAAGCTTCATGATTGTCACTTGGTTGCCATGGTATTGTAGCCCATGGGATTGCTTTGTGAAACATGAAGATCATTTACATCAACAGTGACCGCATTTACAGTTTTCAGCCCAGTTCATCGATTCTTTTCCTGTTTCTCTTCTTGATCAAGAGTGGATTTTCAGCTTTAATTCAAGGGGTTTAACAAAACATGTGCATTAACCATGTAGAATATTAATATATGTAGAATATAAATACTAATATTCTAGGATATTTAAAGACATTTTTACTATATATGTGCCATGTAGACAAAACGCACCAACAGCGTAATAAAAAAAATTAAAAACTGGCACCAAATACACTCCCATACTGAATACCATGATTTTTACTTAAAATATGCTGCACTCTATTGAATTACATAAGACTGATTAATCAGTGCTCTTTAAGCACTGTCAATATCCACGATACACATATAAAAGCATATTGTGTACCACAATAACAAAATTTACCATGATACAATGAAAAATATTGACAACATATTAACATTGACAAACTAACAGTTTGGGCATAATAATATAAGCATCATTTTAAATTCTTGAATGCAAATCCTTCTTTGCCTTGAGAGGCTTGGGTTGCTTTCATGGGTTGTTTTAGGTCTGTCTTTTGCAGTCAAATGTACTACATGAATCCAGAACCCGTGAACATCACTAAATGCTGAGTTGTAGCTTTGCTTCGCCAGGGCTTTCCTAGTTTCCTTTCTGCCTTCAGTGCTTAGTTCGGGTGAGGTGACAGACTCTATTTAATAAAATGTATATTTCTTTGCCTTGAGATGCTTTTATGGGGTGTTTTGGGTCATCATCCATCTGTACTCTGAAGCTCTATATACTTCAGAATCCATTCTGCTACTTCTATCAGCAGTCACATCATCAATAAACACCAGTGACCCAGATCCTTTGGCAGTCATACATGCCCCATGCCATAACAGTGCCTTCACCATGTTTGACTGATGGCGATGTTGTATGCTTTGGAGCACAAGCCCTTCTTTTTCTCAATACTCAGTGCCCTTCTTTCCATCATTCTGGTACAATGTAACATTGGTTGCATCTTTCCAAAGTTTTCTAGCAGCCTAATTTGACATTTGTATTCTTGAGTGTTGCCATTGGTTTGCATCTTGAAGTGAACGCTCTGTATTTCAATTCATGAAAACGTCTCTTGACTTTGAGAATAGTACACCTACCTCCTTAAGAATATCCTTGACATGAGTAGACGTTGTAAAGGAGCATTTCTTCTGCAATCATTCACTTTAGCTGTGCAGTGGTCTTTTCAGAGCTTGTGTTGCTGAGTTCGCTAGTGCATTCCTTGTTTTTTTTTTTTTTTTTTTTTTTTTTTTTTTTTTTTTAAATGTTCCAAGTTGTTGATTTGGCCACTACTCAAGGTTCTGCCATATCTCATAGTTTTTTCAGCCTAACTATAGCCTCCTTCCATCACACTTTATTTGGAGTGGTCCTTTGTAAATGCTTAATGCACTTTTAACAGAGTATCGCTAACACATCAACCACATATCAGTGAAGTAGCAGCAGTGAAGCATCTGAATACACTGAGGTATAAAAGCCTGAAGATGTTCTGTTGATGCATAACTGACATTAAGCATAGTTATTGATAACCCAGCCTTGCCTAAAACCTACTACAGGTTAGATGACCAGTGATTTCTCAGGTGAACATGAACTATAGATCTGAATCTGGACTCTCCAAGCAAAGTGAAGAACAGCTAAATTCAGTCTTCAGTAATAGTCTCTTAATAATCTACTGAATGCTCAGATGCTGCTACATCGTTGATATGGTGTTGTGATGTTACGGAGAGTCTGACGAGTTGGGTATTTTTCAGCTAAAAAGGAATGTGTCACCCCTTCTTCACTTGCAACGGCACACCTTTGGACCACATATGGAGAGTTTGCTTGAAGAGCTACCAAATGCGCATTCAATACTTGGAATTAATTCTACATTTTATTCCTAAACGGGTTAATTAAATATTTTAGCAAGTGCCAGGACATTTTTTGCATTGTCTGCCAAGAGGATAGAAATAAAATTGACGTGATCTGTCACTTTCAAACATGAAAACATTGACCATTGCAAAATCCCTCAGAAAGCTCAGTGTTCAAAAGCATGGCTGCAGCTTTCCTTAATCTTCAGTGATACTAATAAACACACCTGTGGATGAAGGTTGGATTAGCAGACTTACAAACACTGTCTATCCCCAATATCATCTCCAGGAATACACCAAAAATCAATGTTGTTTAGAACACAGTATGACCTATTTTGGTCTAGAAAGCACAGTTAAACGTCCTCGCTTAGCTGAGCAGAGGGGCACTCCTTTAGAGTAACCGTTCCAGTTTTTGCCTTACATGTTTAAATAAGGTTGATCCATGTTGTTTTACTGAGTAGCAGTTTTAATGGACTTGTTTCTGTACCTGTTTTGATGTTTTACATTTTTGAATCAAGCTAATTTACATTTATGGCATTTAGCTGATGCTCTTATCCAGAGCGACTTACAAGGTAACTTGTATTACAGAGGAGGGCCAATGTAGTGCTGGGAGTCTTGCTCAAGGACTCTTATTGGTGTAGCACAGCCCAGGAATCGAACCCCAGTCTCCCACATGGTGTGGTAGCTCACTGGCAGGTAGTGGTATTATCTGTTGCACCACACCAACCACCTAATTAAGAGAGTGGGGAATGTGTTCCCTGAGATGAGATTAGTGCCAGTCTAAGTTCAGCGGCGTTAGGCCAGCATCTCCTGTTGTAAAATTAAAGAAGCACACATTGGATCGACTGCTTTGGGGTAAATGATAAGTCATGTTTTCCTGAGGGTCTGTGTCTGTGTATAAAGCTCAGGGAATTAAGGAGATCAGGAGCTTTTTTTGTTTTGTTTGTTTCAATAATTATTTTATTTATTTATTTATTTTCAATAATAAAAGTTTTTCCTTTTTCCACCACTTTGGTACTGCCAGTTAACCCACCCGATTGTAATTCCCCCTAGCACTAGCAATGCTTCCGACACTAGAAGACTAAGGACTTTACACACGTCTCCTCCAATACTTGCGAAGCCAGACACGGCCTCTTTTCAAACCACCACCCTCTGAGGAAAAAACGGGTCCCCAGCTCCACCGCTCCAGCTAACAGACACCGGTGCCAGCCGAGAGAACTTTCGAGAGTGATTAGGGAAGAGAGCGCCATCTACCCACCTGAAGAGAGCTCTCTCAGACCCCAGGCCGCTGATGGCAAAGCAGCATGGCTTGGGATTCTAGTTCCTGCATGCCTGGCAGTTATGGAAATGCAATTTTTGCATATTACAGAAAAGACTAATTTATTATGAGCAGTTTAACAGTATTTTTTTTTCCTATTTAATATTTAATAATTTCATATTCAGGAGACTGCGCTGCTATACTAAATGTGATGTTTATTTCAGAATCTGATACCTCTAATGTTCTTGTTCTTCAACATCTTTTGATTCTTTGCTGCTCAGTGGTGTAAAATTACCCCGGGATTGTTCTGAGTGTGTAATGATTGCTGTGATTATGCTGTAATTATCTGTCTGTAGGAGTGTTACTGTGCGCTCAGTGAATGGCCCAGGCTTAATCGTATTTCACACTGTGAGCGCTATTGAGAGGTCAAAGGAGAAAGCTGAACAAAAAGGGGAAAAGTGATTGGGATTGCTGCCTGAGATAACATTGGAAACTCCATGACGACTAAAGTTGAGCAGCTGACCGCCAGGGTGGCCTTGTTGAAATTGCTACTTTGATCAGCATGGAGTTAACGACCATGGATTGTGATCGTTATTTGAGCTATTTGTGTATTTGGCTTGTTTTTTTCCTCCTAGCAGGCTGTTCAGTGCTAAATGTCCATCATGTTAGTAGCTTCTTTAATTACTTTCTGGATCACATGTCATGCCTGGCTGTGCGTAGAGCTTGTAATCACACATATTATTCTATAATTATACATTGTCCTTAGCACTTTGCTGAGTTACACAATCATGTGCATATAGAATCGGCTGGCTTGATGCAAGAGAGCTGCTCTGTAAGGCCTTTAGTTCCCACTAATACATGTTCGTTTTAAAACGTCTCATTTTTGAATGTTCACACCTGCCGTTCACACTATTTCATAGTCGTCAGGCCTTAAAACGGAGATCATTCAGACAATTAAAGGCACGGTTTGTGACTTTCAGGTGGGAGATGAACATGAATAATCATGAATGATTTTTATTTATATCATTGCAGTCATATGCAAAACCTTGTATCTCCAAAAAGACAAAATGACAGAACATAAAGAAACTTTTTTTAAATTGAAGCCATTGTAAAAAATCATTCATGCATTCTATTGGTCCATTCATCATCAACCTTTGTAATATAACAAACAACTGCCAGATTTACATATCTAAAAGTAAAAAATGAACACAAAAAAATAATCTATCCAGTATGGGGCTGTAACAAACGAAATGATTTTGATAGTCCAATAATTGAACGAATATTAAAGCAAATAATCAGTTATTCAGATTATGAATCACTCAGTTTTATTACTCAGAATTATATAGCTATCAGCTTTTAAATGTAGCTTGAGGTTGTTTTATATATTTGATAACTAACAATGAAGGCAATAATGATTAATGTTTTTGTAGAAATTCACTGTTTTAATGAAGTAAAACTTCAGTATCTTTTTCTTGTCAAAATCTAAACCTAAGGATGTGCAAAGTAGCAGCAGTTTTCCCTTTATCAATTTTTCCAATAATTTTTCGGATCAGCAAAAAAGAAAAAGGTCATTTTAGTATGTAATTATATTTTGTTACTGCTTCATTTGTATTAGCAATATCATCGACCCTCCTTTGTTCGCGTGTGAACAGCAAGTTGATTCACTTTTTGTATGTTGAAAGGCGGGGCTTTGTTTGTAACCAGCAAGTTGATTGGCTCTTTTCATTGAAGGGAGAGTCTAGACCTGTCTCAGTACTGATGTTCTATATAGGGACATGACTTCAATCATTTTTGCTGAACTTGCCCATGTGTTCGCTTGCAGGAAGTTTAGATAGTTGTGAGTTCTGTTCTCTCATCTGCTCTCTGCGGGGGACGAGCTTGAGTCTATTAGCAGACAGCAACATCTATTGTGTAGGAAAAGAGAAATATGCCCAGAGCGGACTGCGACAGATAGTGATGTCTCTTTTTATACTCAGCCTCTATCCACATGAGACTCCCACACCTTACAGATATAACTCTGCTCTCCACTCACACACCAGAGTGATGGGGCTACAGATATTTGGACATGTTGCTTTAAAGCTCCCTTACGTTTTTTTCCACGCGCTCCACTTGTTCTCCACAGTTATGGTTAAACCATGGTAATTAATCTGTGGTTCCCGTGCTTCCTAAACTATTCCTGGTTAGTGCGAGAAACACCAACTAATTGTCCGCTAATTTGGTTGTCGACTTTAGTTAATTAGTCTTTGCATCCCAATCCAGTCTGACGGGGACTTCCAGCCTCCAAGTTGAGCTAGTGACAGATAACAACAAAAACATGGTCAGTCAATTTCTTGACCAAAAATGTAGTCAAATTCTGATTTCTGACATCATAAAATGTATAATGTTTGCCTTTGCTTTGGATTGTGTGTTAGGATACTATAAAGGACTTTAGTTTGTTTCAATGGATGCTATATTGTCCTCAGGTGTACATGATTGGTCAAGGGTTATGAGTTTTCAGGCTTGTTAGTATGGACAATGATTAGTTCTGACATTGAACCAAAACAGTGGGATCAGCGGTTAACAGCGTTAACGTTTTTTAGTTCCACATCTTGATCAGATCAGCAGTACAGTTGGAGCTGGGCCAGTTCAGAAACGGCACTGATTTTGCCGCCACTAAAAATCCTTAATATTTTGTTAGATTTTTATTCAGTGTCCTCCTCTTCTAATCTGTAGGCCAGCGCTCACCCTTATCACACAATGTCCCCAGACTCAGGAATTCCTGACCATAGAGCACTGGGGCATTACTGGGCTTCCAACCTATGATCTCTGGTGTCTTGATAAGCAGGCAGTTATACAGTTGTGCCACTCCAGGGTGAACAATGACCCCATATTACACCAACAATGCACTGAGTGATGAGCACAGAAATGAACCCTACTTTACAGTGACCCAGCTGTCTAATTGCCTGTTTGTCAGGAGTCATGAGGTAGAATCTGCTCAACACCACAGCTCTACATGTTCAGGAGTCTGGGAATAGAAGGTATCTGGGGGGTAATTCATTTTGTGCAACCATGTACTAATGCAAATTTCACCAATCATGCCACCCTCTGCGGACAGTGACAAACTACCACAGGATTCTGGGTGCATAGTAAACACACTATGCGTGTCTGAGTATGTTGTGATTAGTAGGCTAGGCTACAGAGAGTGACTGCTATGATATCAAAAATGAATCATCGTTAAACACTCATTTCATTCATTTTTCAAACTGAATGCTTACCAAGTCTGTGATGCCATCCTTTACTCACACTACTCTCCACCCTCTACCCTTTGGAATTCCAAAGTTAATACTGAATACGAGGTGTGGGCTAGTGGGGTATGAAACCTCCCAGCACTGAGCTGTGGAGCAGTGGAACTGGGTTTCCTTGGAATGATGGTGGTGCTCTATCCAATATCTTTGGGATGAGTTAGGGATACAGTGAACAACACACATATTGACTAGTGAGAAAGCGCACACCCCTCCATTCAGTGGTCTATATACAGCATGACTGAATATCATCTGATGTTGACAGGACACTGCGCTGGGGAAGCCGCGGGAGGTGTTCCGAATGACCCCTGAGCCTACTTCATGTGAGGGTGAGCAAGTTTGTGCCTCTCTCAGTCTGACGTCAGCGACCTGGGCTGCCCTGTCGGATGGGGCAGGAAATCTGACGCTTCTGCGCACAAGCAAGAGAGGAGAGAGCTCCCACCTTAAATGGGAGGTAAGAGAAAACCCACACAAATGTTTCTGTGAATATGCGCAGAGGATACATTAAAATCTATTCAAATGTGAACTCAAGTAAAAGTTAGAGAACCGATCCAGAAATATACTTGAGGAAAATTAACAAGTATATACACTGCTGTATATAAAAGTAAAAATAAATACTTAACATGTTTAACCAAAGGTGTCAACTAAGGTTAATGTAATTAGCATCAGTTATAATGAGGAAGGAAGAACTGTCAGATATATATAATTGTCAAAATTATTCTGCACTCCTCTTAGCAATTCAGGGGAACTGTGGAGGCTAAGATAAGATCTGGAAGACCAAGAAAACATGTAGACGACTTTTTATGAATTGGTACGAAAGGCAAATCAAACCCCCCATTGACTTTCAAGAACTCTTTTTTTCTAATAATGCTTGCACAAACATTATCTTCATGGAAAAGTCATAAAAAAAGGAACCTCCGTCCTTGAAGTACTACACACAAATCTAGGTAAACCAAATGAGCTTTGGAAAAATTGTGGTGAGGACAGTTTGAATTTAGTTCATTTGCACAATGTAAATAAATACTCACAAAACAAAGATAACATCATATACAGTGCAGACAGAGGCAAAAACATATAGTCTTATAGAAAGACTCCAATATTCCAATAAACAGAAGGTACGTACAGGGGGCCAACAAGAAAATAAAGAACTGCATTTGATGAAAAGAATCTTGGCAGCTATGAAGCATGGGGGTGGATGCATCATGCTTTGTGGCTGAGTTGCTGCCAGTGGCATTGGCAATTTTGAACTGGTGGAGGGGAGAACAGATTCTACAAAGTACCAGCAAATCCTAGATGCAAATATCAAGTCGTCTGCTAAGGCTGAAAACATTATAAGCATCTAGAACATACCTTAAAATCCACCGTGACCTACCTGAAGAGTCCTCACAGCCCCTGCCTTAATGTCATAGGCTGTGTCTGAAACCGTGCCCTGTTCACTATAAAATGCACTACATTTGGGGTTCAGCCATTTCGTAGCGGTGTCCGAAAAAGTAGTTCTGAATTTTCAGTGCACTGCGACACTCCCACAATGCACCATAATATACAGTGTACCAACGATATACACTAAACAGACATAGAATACCCATAATACTTTGTGTTGTATGGTTTTGAGATTTGCACGCAGCTTCTCTAAAGGAGAGTGACGTTCAGATGTTTTTTGTGTTGCACTCTGCTGTCATACATCAATGAGCTCACCAGATTTACACATGTAGGAAATAGTGAGTAGAGCACGGTTTTGGACACAGCTATAGAACATTTGTGGATGGACCTTAACCCCTTAACGCAGAAAGGCTTATTACAAAGTAAAGTGTATAATTCGGTAACTACAGGGACTTCTGTACAAACTGGTGGGGCTTTTCGTTGGTAATAGAAGCAGTTTAAGGGGTTAAACAAGCTCTGCATGCAGAAGGACCCAGGAATATCTCAGAACAAGAGGCCTTCTGCAAAGAAGAGTTGGGAAACATTCCAAATGTAGGAACTGTTGTCTAAGAAAAGCATTTGCAAGTTGTGAGTCCTATAAGTCCTGTGAGGTGCAACATTTGCCATTTTTATATATAAAAAAAAAACTGCTTAGTGTGTTTACTGTATCTCAAGTGTGCCCAAACCTTTGCATGGTGCCTAAACATTTTCATACGACTGTAGGGCCAGATCTTGAGATCTTTTGTTATTCAGTAACTTTGTGGAAATAGGAAAAGGATTCATAAGAAACTGATGTATCTGTTGGGTCCTAGTTTCATGATTTTGACTCTTTTGCTCTGCATTTTATTCCCATGAAACAGCCCATGTTCAGCCAGTCTCTCGGGGAGCCTTTCATCATCCTACACAGCCTTTCCCACGCCCAGGCAGGGATCCACACCATCGAGCTTCTGCTGTTGCGCATCCAGAAAGACCTGGCAGATGCCAAAGGCAGTGGCTTCTGCACCTCGCTTGAGTGGATTACCGTGGATCACTCAACTGGTGAGCATCTTGGTCTGTGAATGTACATTGTGCATTATTTTAACCTTTGGAATCAGATTTGCACTGTAAAATATTCCACATTTAATCAGAACCTCATTCTTTTTGCTCCAGTAAGGTTTGATTGCTAAGACTTTCTAAAGGAGAAATCCAACCCACCAAAACACCTCTTTACAGTAAGCATAGCTCAGTCATAAATATTCATCCAAATGATATTCAAAAGAGGAGGTTTAATTTTTAGAAATCCATATGATTGCTGCTTGCACTGAATCTGAATATCTATGGTATGTAACCAAATCAAACAAAGAGTCCGTTTTGAGCTGCAGCTCCCATGCAGGAGTCATAATGTTTCCATTATTTGTAAGATTAATAGCATTATTATTATGAATCAGCCTTTAGAATATGAACAAATCAACCAAAATAATAAATGCTGCTTATTTAAAGAAAAACAAACAACTTGAATTGAGACCTTTTCTGATGTTTATTATCTCTAAAGCCAAACCTCTAAGATTAGGTGTCTTCTTCCACTTTTTAAAAATTTGTTTGTTTTTTAAGATTGTACCACATTTGGAAGCTGAATTGGCAAAAAAACAAGGACGGACAAATCAAAATGACTGCAATTCTGGTTAAGGGTGTAATAGTATGTGTATTCGTACCAAACGGTCACAGTACGGGGCTTGCATGGAGAATACATATTATGGTAATTATGGTGCTATTATGATAAATATGGTCATTTCACAAGCTTGCGTTCCAGCTGACTCTTGAAAGCAAATAAAAGGGATATATATATATATATATATATATATATATATATATATATATATATATATATATATATAATTGTCCACTGCCTGTTTATTACTGTGATTAAATGCCCCCTTGCCTAACTGGGCAAATATGTTTCACCACTTCTGTCCTGATTTCTCTGCCAATCATAATGTTCAACCCTAGTAATCTTTTTACAGTCTTTGTTAATCACAGTTCCTACAATTAATCCATTTTAGGCAACTTTTTATTAACTATCAAACTATGTTTTGTTTTTCAATTTATCAAGCCTTTAGGAACATCTGATGGGAGAAATCACATGGTTCTGATTAGAGCTTCAGTAAAACAGCAGGAGAATCATCAGGAGCTAATCAGATTAAGAATCAGTTAATTATACAGTATTGCCAAACCTTTTCGCTCTACGTTAGACATACTACAGTCTGCTACTTTTAAACTCTCGCCCTGCGGTGCCAGTTACCTTCTATCAGTGGGATCTGATTCTTCATTATTAAAGTCTAATTGTGCTTTAATATCTCTAGGTTCGGAAAAGAAGTATGAGATGCGGAAGAGGAGGTTGATGAAGGGCAAGTCAGTCCCTAACTATGCTGCACTGGAGGCTCAGGGGAAAGGGCTGATGGTGGCTTCAGAAAAACCCTTCAGTTTCAAGGAGGTGGATGGAGTTCCTCTGGAGGAAGCACCAGCTGATGATATGGAGGTGGAACCCTCAGGTCAGAGTAAAAAAGATCTAATATTCTATTTTTCTTAAATATTTGAATGCATTATAAAGAAGATAATGCATCATTTTTCCAAAATCATTAAGCAGGCGCTCATAGCCTTTGCGGGCGACTAACCAGGCTGAATCATGCTAACAGCAGCTGCAGAACTAGATTTAAATATTCAAATGAACATTTTCCACATTCAGATATGCATTTTCTTCCATTGAATTTAACCATTTGATTTTGACAGCCCTAGGAGTTGGTGAGGTACATAAAATGCACAAAATGCATTTGACTTGGTGCCTCCATAGTAACTTAAAAAGATTCCCTGGGCTTTCCAGAAGAAAAAATCTGTGAGTAGGCGTGCGCAATGTTAGCAACCAGTGTGTATTAATATAGCTACAGGGAAATAAGGAAAATGTACCTTGTCGTCAGTTTGATAAAGTAGTTGCGTCATCCCATTATTTGCTCAGATCAGTTCTGCCACATTCAAGATTCAAGATTCAAGAGTTTTATTGTCATATGCACAGCCGAAACAGACAGTTACGCTGTACAATGAAATTCTTACTTTGCTGTCCCTCCATTCACCAATAGATAAAGATAACAAAAAAGAAATTAATAATAACAAATATATACAAAATAAATAAAGTATAATAATATAAGTTGAAGTAAATAAAATTAAAGTAAACTTTTTCCTTTTTTACAATTAAAAAAAATTAAAATAAAAGTTACATGTGCTTTTATGTGCAAGTATGAGCATGTGTAGTCACTAGTGCTGGAAATCTACCTACTTGTAATCTCAGTCAAATGGATACTGTAGTGGATAAACCTTAGCCCCACACATTAAAATCCAGGAGTCGATTTCCCCCAAAGGGGGAAGCACTTTGCTGTTAGCTGCTGTTGTTAAAACAGAGCGTCACAATAAGAGACCATAGAAAACAAGACCAGTGTTCTGTTCTTTAAATGTTGTTTAGCTGTGTCACACCTATGTAAATTAACCACTTATACATTGTTGGAGTTGAAGCTTTGCACATAATGCCCTTCAAATATGTCAACCTATGAACTTACCTATGAACCTATGACCAACTAACATTTTTACAACCCAGTTATTTTGCCTCAGAATGAAACATGTAAATATGCCATTAATGTTTTTTATTGACTGATTAATGTCACTATCACATCCCACAGCAACACAGCATAGCATAGCATAGCAAAGAATTACCTGTAACACTGTAACAAGAACATTTGGAATTATTACAGAGTTGTACCAAATACTGCTTTTAGTCGCACTTCTACCTTCCCCTGAAGTAGCCATTGAGTTTAGCCTCGAAAGGCTTTGCTTATGTACATTTTTAAGGGGGAAAAATACGAATATAATGAGTTAAGCCTTTGATTTTGGGGATTTTGAGGATTGTGCACACTTTACATCTCTGATTTGCATTTAAATAAGTGCACAACAGTATTCAACTATGCCAAAATAAGTACAGTTTTCCATTCTTGGGCACATTCAGAAACGTTCTTGGTATCAGTACTGACAGAGTTTCCTCATTTCTGTCCATTGTGGTGGTTAAAAAAATCAGTCCATTAGGGTTTTCAGAATAACAGTGAGCAGGTGCTTTATACGTCACCATTGTATGAATGTGACGAATGTGTCCACTGGTCATGCTCTTATGTGCCACATCATGCTTATATCATCCTGAAAATGCATCCAATCCAGATGCCATCATGGACTGTTTTCTTAAAAGGATTAATCAGCTGGTAAATCACTGGTTATTCAGTGCAGGGTTGTGGGTGTATCTTCTGTGCTTTTATAAAAACCTAAAATGAACAGAATCATTAGATTAATCAAAGGGATTGCTTTTCACAGTGCAGTAAGTCTGTAAAAGGCTCAGTAATTTTTTTGACGTTACCCTACCAATTAAGCTATCTAATAGATAATATACTGGGTAATAAATAAAGTGTTTAAAATCCATTACAGTTCACACTGCTTTTCCTTTCATGAGGAATTATAGCAGAATAGCACCCAGCACCCAGTCCATTATTAATATTGTAAGATAAACTGAAAAGCTGCTCTCAGATTAGAACTGAACTGCCCGGCAAGTAATTGGTTAGAGTAATTGGTGAAGAATGATGGACTGGCTGTCTTTGTGTCTTCTATATTTCTCCATTTAACTGCATTTTCTCACAATATTTTGAAAAATTCAAACTTTTAGAAATAGGGGGCCTTTTACCGATGTTTATTTTAACCCTCAGATGTCAGAAAAAGCATGGTTTCATTATAGAATTATACTGTGATGAAAGTCATTTTGCTGCCAGACAATTTCACGTCTAGGTGTTGCCAGCAGAGCAGCACCACATTAGGCAGTTTAAGTGTGTTGCCCAAGGGCACAACGAGGAGTACCCAGTCAGTAGTGGAATTTTGCTTTTAATTGCCTGTCATATTTTTTTAATTGTTAGACCCGTTCTCACGTATTTGGATATTGCTAAAAACATAGGTTTTCTTTCAGCCTTCAGCAGCCTTTCTGAAAATCTCTGTCCGAGCCAGAAGGCATAAACGGCCCTACAGTGCTCACGTGAGCATGTCGGACCAGCAGGAGGCGATCTCACACAATTCGATTTCGCACAAAGACGCAGAACCTGATTCATATCAGGGAGGGAAAAAGCTCAATTTGGAAGAAAATCTTAACATTGAGTTTTTTTTCCGTTACCATGGTGATGGCACTGTCTGAGTCACCCACACACTCCTGATCAGGCAGTGTAGTTTTTGTAACTTTTTTAAAAATTTGAGCGCAGAATGTTCTGTCACAGTGACTGTAGTCTATCTGGTAGTCTGCCTCCTTTCATGCTCTTCTTCAATGGTCAGGACCCCTCAGGACCACCACAGAGCAGGTAGTGTTTGGGTGGTGGGTCAGTCTCCAACACTGCAGTGACACTGACGTGGTGGTGTGTATTGCACTGGTATGAGTGGATCAGATGCAGCAGTGCTGCAGGAGTATTTAAACAGTGTCCACTCACTGTCCACTCTATTAGACCCTACTACCTGGTTGGTCCACCTTATTATTGTAAAGCCCGAGACAAAAGCTCATTTGTTGCTGCACTGTGTTCATCTGTGGTCACAGGAGCTTCCAAACCAAGGGTGGTCAACATATTCAAATGCATTCTTGCATTCAGCAACAACCCCACCTCAACCCCAACTCAGCCCCAGCTCATCCCAATGGATGGAGCACCATCACTCCAGAGAACAGCGTGCCACTGCACCACAGCTCAGTGCTGGGGGGCTTTATACCCCTCTAGCCCGCGCATGGCATTAGGCATGGTGCCAATAGGTCCATGTTTATCTGCTCCACACAGTCCTGTTGTATTGGTAATACTTCTCTACAGGGACTAGATAAGCTATGTGCACATATGTGAACGTTAGAAGAGGTGTCCACAAACATTTGGACGTATAGTGTGTGAATACAAATACAGGGCTACAGATGTTACCAGATGGCCTGAATTGAACATTTGAAAGTTTTACTTTTAAAGACTTTGAAATGAGAGAACCATTTACACCACCTTCCTTTTATAAGATAAAAAAATGATTTATGTGACATTGAGCTCAGGGTACCATAGTTTCACACAATGTCGGCGAGTTGGTATCCATAGAAACTACAGAAGGAATCGTACAGACCGAATGCTTCAAAACAAAACACTAGAGAGAGAAGGAGAGAGAGAAAAAGGAAGTGAGCAAGAGAGGACCGTGTGGATTTTCTTTTGTCTAGCTTTATTTAACCTTTTATTTTTCCTGTGCGACTCTATAGATAGCACTTCTTCAGCCTGCTTACGTAAAACTATGAACCACTCTGTTACGTTTGTAGGCACATTCCCTGGCTCCCAGGATATGTATTGATCCTTTTAACGGTAGGACCACAAGGCACTTCAGTGCAAGGTCTACGGATATACAATATACCAGTATGAACCGCAATTTTTCTGAAGTAGGAAAAAAGCAGATTGATGGCTTGCTATTGCATGCTTGTGAGATGCAACACACAGTAGGACCCAAAAATCTGACAGAAAGAACTTTTAAAGGCTGAAGTTCAGTAGTTCATGATATTAAAATTTTATCTACAAGTAGTCATTCACTACTTAAACCTCCCCTATCATGTGATTCTACCAGTGCTGGGAGGGCAAAGGCTAGCATGTGCTTCCACTGCGTCACATGAAGCCAGCAAAGTGTCATTGGACGGTTGAACAAGCGAAAAGAAGAGGGGAAAACTGCTACTTCTGTTATTTCAGCTAAAAGATGACCACACTTATCATTGCACTGAATGACTGGGAAGAAGAAGGGCCATCCTACTCACCATGAAAGAGCAAGGCCAGTTATGTTAGCTGGGACTCCTATATACAGATGGCTGTGGCATCACCTGGGATCGAACCGATGAACACCCGCTGATGGCTAACAGACAGTCTGACTAGCATTGTGCTGAGTGATGGTGATTAGGATGGCCCTCCCTCTCTTTCCAAAAGAGACTGAGGCTGGAACTCCTGACCATTGATGGCTGTGGCCTATGACCTCCCAGTGATAGCCAACAGAGTATCTGCACTGGCAAGGATCTGACTAGGTATTATCATTTCTACCAAGAGAGAGCGAGACCAAAAAGGCTGTGGCATCACTGGAGAATGAATCAGTGATCTCCTGGTAATGTAACCAATCGTTGAACAGTTGAGCCACACTGGAAGACCATCACATTTAAATCTAAGCACATTTTAACATTTATATAAAAAACTGAGATTATGTTAGTCTTATATTTTCCACTGAATCTGGGTTCAAGCTACTCATTAGTCTTTTACACAAACTTGTAGAGCCCATGCAGCTTGACTGTGTGTGTTCTGGAGGGAGCGTCTGGTAAATAATGCAAAAAATAGAAGCCCTGTCACTTGTGTTTTCGGACTTTCAGATCCTTCTTTTTGTGTTAAAATACAGAAAGCAATTAACAGGCAAAGAGCTTCACCATCACATAGCACAGCTTGTGCTCACGCAATCAATAAAACACAACAACTCCAGCCAGGCAAATAATGAGCTAAGCAAAAAACAGACCCCAAACTAGCTGTAAACCTTTCATTAAGTTGTGAAGTGAAGCACATAAAGCCCAGTTGCTGCTATAACTGTACACTAATTGCTAATTTACCAACCTACAGTTCTATTTAATTAGAAATTAAAGCACTGCTGATTCAGAGGCAGTCATTTCTAAATCTCACCCACTATCTAGGACTCCGTCTGTCAGATGACGCTACCAGTGCTTCCTGCTGCTTATTGGACAGCTGAGTGAGCTTGGAGGAGAGCACTAATTACCAATTCTGTTACGTCAGTGGTAGGAGGGCCATCCAACCCACCCAGAGAGAGCAAGGCCGAATATGCTTTCTGGGACCCCGTACAGGAATAGCTGTAGCATCACCGAGAATCTGCCTAGTTCACACTGTTCATATGCACACAGTGTTTGTTTGGAAAAATCCAAGAATTTTAATGAAGTAAAGGAATTGTTAGAAATCCGGCATACAGGAGTCAGGAGAATGGATCTTTAGCGTTGGAATTTATTCATGTGCAAACAAAAAATCATACACAGGCACAGCTTAGTTGATCACGGACAGTCTAGTCTAGTAAGACCATGTCCAGTCTATTCCAGGCCAGTCCGACCCAGCCTAGTCTGATCCAATCCAGTCTAATCAAATCCAGTCTCCTTACTCTTGAATCTGCCTCCTGTATGCCGATTACCCAACCCACCGCTCTCCCCCTATCCCGTGTAATGCTCCTGACATTGGGAGGGTGAGGACTGTCACATGCCTCCTCCAACACATACACAACCAGCCGCTGCCTATTTTGTGAACTGCAGCTAACACCAACCAACGCACTCTGAGGAAAGCACCAGATAGTCAGCTCTGATAAAGGGCTGTCAGCTGGCTATCACACTTCAGTGATGTGGGTAAAGGGAGATCCATCCACCCACCTGGAGAGAGTGACCAATTGTGCTCTCTCAGGCTCCGGCAGCTGATGGCAGGCAACATGACCAGGGATTTGAACAAGCGATTCTCAGGTCATAGTGGCAATACTTTAGTCCACTGGACTGCTTGCTTATAGCTTCGGCAGTTATTCTTCTGTTTGTTCTAAATAAACAGCCTTCATTCAGCTTCCGTAGGCTTTATTGATTGCAGTTCACGTCACCTGCTTGGGGCATGAATAGGTACCCTCTAAGACAAGAACCTTAAGGACCACTCTCAGTTTTCCCTGCTTTACGGTGTAAGCATTGTTCTTTGACGTTGCGGGAGCTAATGACTCATTCTGTGCCTCTGTCTGGGCTTTATAAAAAGGATGTAGGGTATTCATCAAGACTTCAACCCCACACATTTAATGAAGCTATGCACACTCAACATTTGGGCACTTTACGAGGTGCATTAGGCACCCTGTGTAAGAGAGGGCAAAACACCACTAATTCTGACACGCGCACGCTAACGCTCACTACAGGGCCGGATGCTAAATTACGGGAGCCCATAGAGAGAGTGAGAAAAGCAGCAATTGAATGGATGGGTGCACTGTGAATGTAGACACACATGCACACATACACATACTGTTGCAGGTATCACGTCAGCCTTCATTATCTCATTCGTACTGTGACTGGGATCAGACCTCGCCTGACTAGATCAACAACAAAAGAGAACAATGAAGCTCCAGCTATGTACCGCGGTCACATCCGCGGTTGCGCTTCTGAGCGTTCGCTGTGGGAAAATTGCTCCAATTTTACTAATAAGGTTTTGCCAGATATTACAAAGATGTAAGTGTGTGTGAATCAGCCCTCAGTGGTTCTCTCCTGCCATTTTGCACTTTCATTTTCTCACTTTTATCCTTTTTTCCGTTACATGGACCTTAGTTAAAAGGACACCCCCCCAGCTCCACTGTATCCACACAATGATCCGTAGTGTTTCTTAAAGCAAGAAGAAGTACAAAGGAAGATGCAATGCTGCTCCTAGTTTAGCTGTGAAAATTCTGCTCAAGTTTAGCCAAGAATCTCTATATCGACTGCAAATAATAGCAAAATAGATGTTCTGCTTTTGATTTATTAAGGTTTACATAATACCATACATATGAAGTCCACATTGGCAAGGAAAAACTCCTCAGAGCTGGAGGAAGAAACCCTGATAGGAACCAAGACTCACAAGGGGAACCCATCCTCCTCTGGTCAGAACTATTAATAAATTATTGATAAAATAAAAGACTGCTCAGCTGTTCAAAAGAATCATATCATATAATAATCATAATCTAGTATAACCTAATATAACCATAGTGGTGATGGTAAGATTGATGAGAGCAATGATGGTTAATGTGGTAATAATAATAGTGGCAGATAGTTAAGAGTCTGGAGTTTTTGAATACCTTTGATATTTGTGTTTTGTTGTATAGCTGCTGCTAATGGGTCTCTAAAAATTAGAAACAGAAGGGGGCATTCTTGCCTGGTACCTCTGTGTAGTATGAGATTTGGTGATATTAGTCAATTTATATTGTGGCCTTGTGTGTAGTGTAAAGAGCTTTTATCCAATATGTAAATGACTCTCCGAGCCCTGTTTTATGTAATGAGGCAAAAGTGGTTTCTGTTTATCCTGCTTTTTCCTGTGATGGGCAAGTTAATGACGTCTGCAAATGTCTTTATTGTTTGTATCGTGCTTAGATAAACTTAATGTAGACGAACATTTGTTGTGGGATGTATATATGGGAGACAGTCAGGCACGCCAGATGTGAGACAAATATGTCTTTAGTTCAAATGTGAATATTAGCAGAATGAAGATATTAGTATGACTTGTTGACCATGTTTTGATCAAATCACTTCACTGTTTTTGTTTTTGTCGATCTTAATGTTTTAACCAGGTTTAAATGTGCTTATGCACCAAGCTCTGAACTTAATGAAACAGATGTGAGATGATGGACCTGCCATTGCCACTTTGGAACAAATTAAATGAAAAGGATCTGTGTGCATTTGTGAAGGACAGACAAAGAGAGCGTCAGAGAGAGACAGTGTAATGAGACAAATGATGTGGACTTGAATTCATTATATTTTACAAAAGAATATCAATAGGGCAGCGTATGAGTTAATGTGCATTTACAAGGTGAGCGTTCACAATGGATTCTTTTGTCACTCTCCGTGGTGCTGAAATTCATCATACTAAAGCACTCTGCTCTGACTGTGAGCCTGTCACTGTTACAGCTCAGCTGTGTTACTCACAGCTGGGGGTGGACAATATATGTTCTTGGTGTCACGATAAATAATGTAGCACTACACTTTTCTGATCACATCATGTTTGTTGCCAGTACTACCAGAACACTGACCATCTGCATGTGGATGCAGTGCAATTATAAATGACAACAGTTCAAATGTAATATTATTATGTAGTTTAACAAGTGGTTCAACATTCTGTTGGCCATGTTCTATCTTCCTCTTGTAGCAAGATTGTTAGTTAACTGAGACAACAGTCAAATAGATATTTCTCAAGATTAATCCTGAAGACTATTACAATAAATAAATCCCTTCAGTGCATTGAAACATCGTGATATCACAGCCATTGACATTGTTTAAATGTGACATGAACAGGGATTCTATTATATTTGATCAATGCACTTATATTGTTTGGTAAGCAAAATTTTTAATTGCAAGCAGCACATGGTTACACCCCTACTATATTGTTTGAAGTTTGAATAGCCCACTTTTGCTGTACCATAGTATCCTTTAGCATATAAGAAAGAAATGAGAGCTAAGCAGGCCAGAATACAGCCTCCACATGGTGCCATTAGTTTTTACACAGTGTTACATCTACAGTGTTAAAACCCTGTGTGAACCCTGACCCCCCCCCCCATCTGTTGCATTGATTCACCAAAAATGTACTAACGTGTTTACATGTTTTATTGTATTTTTCTAATATTAGATCTTACACTTTCTGCTAAAAATTAAACATGACAGTGTTTGACAATGTATTTTGTAGTAATCAGGTTTATTTTGATGCATTTTTTATGTTTTTAGGTTGGAAAGCTGGTTTTAACAACAACGAACGATATTGATATTGAATTAATTATGTTTGCGTCCATTATCCATCCAGCAGGACTTACAATGATTTACACAGGTGTTGCTGTGAGAATGCGAATGCGCTGTGGGAAGCGGATTAGATAAACTAGTGGAATTATTTCACAGGTCACATTTTGCCCAACTGCCCAACTTTAAATCTAATCTAAACTATTAACAATTCTCTACAGAAAAGACAGCAGTTCAGAGTACATCACAACAGCTACAGTTAATAGTTAGAAGAGAATCATAATGAGTAGACATTTTCAGGTATTCCTTATTTTTGTCTGTATCAAGACAAAACTAAAGTATCAAAGCTAATTATATATTAATATTATATAGAAATAAATATCAATTTCATATTCTGTTTGTAGACCCAATCTACTTCTGGCAGCAGACAGAGGAGGATGTCACAGTGTGTGTCCGTTTGCCAGAGGGCACAGGCAAGGACGACATACGCTTCAAACTCTCAGTGGACAGCTTGCGTGTAGGTGTGCGGGACTACGCGCCTCTGCTGGAGGGCCAGCTCTGTGCCCCTGTGGATCCTGAGGCCAGTGTCTGGACCATTAAAGATGACAAGAGGTGAGAGAATCATCTTAACCCTTTAAAGCCAAGTGTATCATATTCGGTGCATATTTTGAGTTTTTGAGACCTCTGCAACATCAGCATGAAAAAGAATTCTTAAATAATATGAAAGTAATTGTGGCACGACCTTTGGGGGGAAGGGCGTAGCCATGGTGATCTAGTAGTTAGCTTAGCACAGAGACAACACAGATGTGGGTGTTGAGTAACACGAAGTGGCCTTTATTCACACACACACACACACACACACACACACACACACACACCACCCCAAGCCATCTTCTACCCCTGAGTCTCTTCCGTCTTCATCTTTATGCTTTTGAGGCCCTTGATTCCACTAGAGGCCTCTCTCGTCTACATGTGTGTGGGGGTCTGTAGTGCACATACACTATTAGGACAAAATTATTACATGAAATCAAGAGTATTAAAACAGTTTATCCTGCTTTTGGAGATATCCCTACTGTCCAGGGAAGGCTTTCTATTAGATTTTGGAGCACTGTGTTAGTGCTTTGGAACACGAGAGTGTTGGATGATCGCCACCTCACCTCATCCCCAACTTTCCAACTCATTCCAAAAATATTGGATGGAGCACCATCCATCATTCTAGAGAGCACAGTTCCTTCTGTTTCACAGCTCAATGCTGGGGGTGCTTTATACCTCTCTAGCCCATGCCTGGCTTTAGGCATGGTTACAATTGGTTCATGAGTCCTATTCTATTGGCAGTATTTTTATTCTCTAGTGTCTACAGGGAATAGAGAAGCTATGTGTGTGTGTGTGTGTGTGTGTGTGTGTGTGTGTGTGTGTGTGTGTGTGCGCACACAACTGTGTCAGCAGTAAGGGCATCTTTAAGTAGCTGAATGCATTCGTTAGAGGGGGTGTCCACAAACATTTGGGAAAAAAAGGGTATCTATGGGGAACATTTCTGCCTTTGTTCGTTAGAAATGTGTGCAGGAAGGAGGCATGCATGCTGAAGTGCACTCCTATGTTCTGAAAATGAATGTAGAAATTTAAAGTACTTATTAAATTGATGCTCAGTGGGAATATGGAAAACATACCACTTGTGTGTCGATGGGATTCTTGGAAATTGAGCAACTGAGGCTTGAATGCAATTTCATGTATCTAGTTTGGATCCCAAATAAAATTATTACATCTGACGTCAGTCAGATGTTCAGGATGATTACATGTCTGATTTGCAAGTCCTGTGAATTTCCCCACTGCGGGACAAATAAAGGATTATCTTATCTTATCTTAGTGTGTGTAGTTGAATAATATAATGTGTGTATACATACATACATACACACATACATACATATGTGTATGTATGTATGTATGTGTGTACAATTCAAAGCCTTTATTGTACCGTTATTTATACATGGCCCCCCTCATTTCAGGGAACCGTAGTGTTTGAGACATACAGGGATAGGTACAGTATAGCAGTCACGTGTAGTACTTTTGCATATCTCTTGCATGCAGTGCTCCAGTACCTGTATCAGCCATACATGTCCAAGTCGTTACACCCCCGCTACCATGCTTCACAGATAAGGTGGTATGCTTTGGGTCTTGAGCAGTTGCTTTCTGTCTCCAAGCTTTGCTCTTGCCAGCGCTCTGGTTAGTCTTGGTCTCATCTGCCCACAAGCCATTTTTCCAGAAATCTCCAGAAAGTATTTTTTTTTTTCAGATTGTAATCTGGCCTTTCTGTGTAGTTCGTGAAGTCTTCCGCAGATAGTAGTCTGACAAGTCTGCCTCATAAATGCTCTTTTTGTTGACAGACAGTGTAGGATTTTTTTACTTTACCATAGTAAGGATTCTTCTGCCTTCAGCAGTAGAGGTCTTCCTTGGCCTACTTCTTAATGATCTTTCACTCTGTTGATTTTGGTAATCACAAAGTTTGACCGATGTCTCTAATAGCTTCTTTAACTCATTGGCATAGCTCTTGTCCTCATGTTGAATAATGGGAACTACAGATTCTAAAGGTATTTGAAAGCTTAGAAGCAAGCCTAGGTATCTTGTGCCAACACTAAGGCAGCAGTGGAACACACAGTTATCATAAACACCTGTAAAGCCAAATGTCTCAAACATCATTGTGCCCTGGAATGAGGGGCACTGTGTAGAAAACGAAATAGTAAAATTGAAATGTATGCTATTCCCTTCAGTATGCGCTCCAGAAAGGTGTTGTTGCAAGTAAAGAAGGCCATCATTGGGATAAAAAAACACAACATCGCAGAAAGATTGCAGAATCGTCAGAAATCAACATTTTTGTGAAATGAAAGAATAAACTGGTTGATGATGATGTTGTTGATTGTTCTGTTGGTTGTTGTGTGCTGCCTTCTTTGGACGTTGTGTTTTGGATGTTGTGTTTGTGGTCTTTTGCTCATCTCATTTGGATCACTGCAATTGACTTTACCTTGGTATTAGTAAAACCTCTCTGACTCATTTACAGTTAGTGCAAAATGCAAAAGCTGCAAGATTGCTCACGGGTACTAAAAAAACCAAGCTCATATCTCTCCGGTTTTAGTTTCTCTCCACTGGCTCCCTGTTTAGTACAGGGTCCAATTTAAAGTTATTTTACCTGTTTTTAAGGCCCTGCATGGGCTTGTACCAGCTTACATTACAGAATTACTAAAACCTCTTTTCCATTCCAGGTCTTTGAGGTCTTTAGATCAGTGGCTCCTAGCTGTTCCACGATCTCTGCTGAAGCCCAAGGGTGATCAAGCCTTTACTGTTGCAGCCCTGACACTCTGCAACAGCCTACCATTAGACATTAGGTCCACCCCCTCTGTCTCTAATACAAGACTATGTTTTGCTGTGTGTTGTGTTTTTTTAATATCATATGTGTACATGCACTTTTGCTGTTTTGCTGTTGACATAAAGGTCAAATATCAACAGTCTTTCTGCAAAATCATGTCCAGCACCTTATGAGAATGGAAACAGACCTTGGCTTTTGAAGATAACAAGTGATTATGCTGTTGGGACACTCAGAGGGAGCTTGTTCCATCCCTTTGGTGCCAGGACAGAGAAAAGTCTGGGTGCTTATGTTCCCTGCATCCTGAGAGATGGTGGGTCATCCCAAGCAGCACTTGAAGCACGAATGGTACAGATCTGGTTTTGATCGTTGCCATCAAGGAGGGAGTTGCTGGCCCGTTTCTGACTTTGTACGTTTGTAGCAGGCTGCTACAGTTACGCAGCAAGGGCGTAACATGGGTAAACGTCAGCAGGTTGAAGATGCCTCTGTCGTGTGTGTGTGTGTTGGCCGTGGGTGGGTTTGTCTGTTTCTCAGTTTGAGTGTGTAAGCATAAGTGAGTGTGTAACTGTCTCTATTGTCCATAGATGGCTTTTTACTAGATTTTGGAGCATTGCTGTGAGGATTCGATTGCATTAAGCAACAGAACATGAGGTCGTGATGTTGGATAACCTCCAGAGAGTCCAATTCTACGGGGGCTGGAAAAGGGGTGTGTGTGCGTGCAATTGCACATCTGTGCCAGCAATGTTGTGCAACTTTGAGTAGCTGAATGCATTCATTAGAAAACGGTGTCCACAAACTTATATGGACATATATGGGGAACATTTATGCTTTTGTTCGTTGTGTGCAAGAAGGCTTGCATGCTGAAGTGCACTCCTATGTTCTGAAAATGAATGAACAAAGAAAATGAATGAAAAAAGAGCATCTTCATCAATAAACTACATTTCTGTTTTGGCTCTTTTATAAAGATCCTTCATAACTGGCTGCCCACTGGCGTGTATTTGTTTTTAGCTTGGGTAGCAATTTAAAGTACTTTGATTGGAAAACCATAATAGTCAGTAACAATATGGAAAACATACCACTTGAACATACCATTCATTGAGGGTCCTGAGAGTTTTGTATTCCAAATAAAATGATTGCGTCTGACGTCAAATCAGTTGTTCAGGTTGTATACACTTCAGTTTCACCATGTTGAAATCTCATGTGAACAAAGTGTGTGGATAAAACCGATGCAGAGCCATAATACAACACGGCCATGCATCTGCAGCGACATCTCTCTGGTGTGTGAGTGACGAGAGAGCAGCATTATATCTGTGAAGTGTGGAAGTCTCATATGGACACGGGTGTAAAAGGACAAATCCTTAAGTAAGTCAACCCAGAGACTGTTAATTGCTAAAGGTCCTGTCATTCAACAAAAAGAGCCAATCAGCTTATTGGTTATGGATAAAGTCCCGCCCTTCAATAAAGAGTCAGTCAGCTTGCTGGTTATGGTTGAGACCCCTTCAACAAAAAGAGCCAATCAAGTGTCTGGTTATGAAAAAGTCCCATCTTTTAACAAAAAGAGCGTATCAGCTTGCTGGTTACAGATAAAGTCCCACCTTTTTTAACAAAAAGAGCCAACCAGCTTGTTGGTTACAGTCTCACCCTTAACGAAGAGTTTGCTGGTTATGGATAAAGTCCAGCCCTTTAACAAAGTGTCAGTCAGCTTTATGTGAAAATCGCTGTCAATATCTGTAGCTCCCGGAATGTAGAGCATTTCTGTTTTGCTTGGGATGAGCTTTAGGTGATGGACTGCCTTTCAAGAGAAGTAGTACGTTAAACATGCTGAGATGTGAGCCGAGACCTGTGTGTCAGAGGAGGAAATAAAAGGATATTTTAATGTCATCAGAATAACAATGGTAGAAAAACCATGTGAAGACATTTCACACATGGGTGTAAGGTGAGAAAAGAAGATGACCCAGCACTGTACTTGTCAGATTTCATTGCTAGAAACCATAGAAACCACCTGGAACAAGGTACTTTGGCCAGATGAAATAATATTAACCTGTACCAGAAAGATGGAAGAACAAGATAATGGTGTAGAAAAGGAAGGGCTCATGATCTGAGGCATATGACCTCTTCTGTCAAACATGGTGGAGGCACTGTTATAACATGGGGCATGAATGGCTGGCCGTAGAATTGGGTCACTGGTGTTTATTGCGGTTGTGACTGCTGATAGAGGTAGCAGGGCAAATTATATTGTTTATGGCGCCATGTAGTCAGATGCTGCAGTACAGATAATGACCTACAGTGAAAGGAACCTAAGGGATTCTTAAGGCAAATGAATGGAATGTTGTCTTAATGGCAGAGTAAGGCCCCCTAACTTATCTATCTGTGTGATGTGCTTAAACAACATATGCCCAGCAGGCCTCATTCATTGGGTCATTAGGAGCGAGTCAGTTATGCCCAAGGAAAACATTTAACATGGAGAGGCAGAAATTCTACTTCTGCACTGCCTTTAAATGGAACTGGAGACTGAAAAGCATTCAGTTGGGTTTTAAAGGACTGTTTGTAAATCCCAGAAATTGAATGACTGTAATGCATGTTTGTGTTTGTGCCCAGTCTGGAGATCAGTCTGCAGAAGCGCAGTGAGGGGCCACTGTGGTCTGAGCTGGTGCTAGGAGACAGGAGGGGAGAGTACATCATGAACGAGGAGCAGGCTGCACAGCTCCACCAGAGACTCGCTCACCTCACCGCTGAAGAACTGGTTGGTGTCTTGTCGTTTCTTTAGTTCTCTGTCTCCCTTCTCTTCCCTCGCACTTCAGCCCTGGTATATGTATGTATACACTTCCCATATAGGAGCGGTTCTATAAATGTGGTTCTATAATTACAGACTGTAGTACTCATTTCACTCTGTGGCCCCACAGGACCACCACAGAGCAGGTAGCAGGATCCTCTCAGCACAACAGTGACACTGACATGGCGGTGTGTTTGTGTGTGTTGCTCTGGTACGAGTGGACCAGACACAGCAGTGCTGCTTGAGTTTTTAAACACTCTGTCCATTCACTGTCCAATCTATTAGACAGTTCTACCTAGTTGGTCACCTTGTAGATGTAAAGTCTGAGACAGAACATCTGTTGCTGCACGGTTTGTGTTGGTCATCCTCTAGTCCTTTGTCAGTGGTCACAGGATCCCAAAGGATTCTGTTGGCTGGACTATCCAAATTACTATCCACTATCCACTGCTGTCTGATCCACTCGTACCAGCTGAACACTAACACACCCCCACCGTGTCAGTGTCACTGCAGTGCTGGGAATGACCCACCACTCAAATTATACCTGCACTGTGGTGGTCCTTTGGAGCTGTTATAATGGACAACGTAATAGATGATTGTAGAAACAAGGAGGTGATCATTACGATTGGGTTTGTATAAAATATATACCATATATGATATGCATGTATATACATAGAAAGATTAGAGAGAGGCAAAGAGAGATACATTTATTGTGTAACTACTAATACTGTTTTGCTCAGAATGGGGTGCATGTGTGATTGTTACTGTGCCATATGGTCTTTTTTAGAATGCTAACCCAGAAAAAGACAAGCCTCCGTGTAACGCTCAGGAACTGGAGGATTGCGATGGCTTTCCAGAGGACAGTTCGACGCTAATGCGATTTGATGGGGCCACCCTGAAGCCTACCCATGTGGTAAGACAACACATGTACCTCGCACACACTTTGGTCAATAAACTGGGCTGATGCTCGATCCTCCAGTACTCTCAAAGAAACCTTGGTTAAAGCTCCAGTACTGAAACAACAATACCTGTCTGTCTGACAGTCTATTCATATTTATAATCACAGTGACAAATTTGAGATGTCCTTTGTGAGTCTTTGTTAATTTGATAGATATTAAGCATTCATGTAGTCTTACAAACTTTGATTTACATTTGATTGCTTCAGGCTTCAGATCTTTCTGATTCTGTAAATTCTTAGATTCTGCTAATGAGATGCATCCCTCACCACCAAATGCTACAATAGGCACTAGATGAAAAAAGTCAGAAATGTGTCTAAAATGTCCCTCCAGTGAAGGGCTGGTATTGTGTAGCTCACATCTTTGTCAGCAGTGTGCATTTCATTTCTTTTGCCTGTGATTATGGTTTTTGAATACTTTATGATTTTAAGGCAAATTTAAAGGCTTCTGGGAGATTCTGCAAATGCTGTTCATGCTAAGGATTTTTTTGTAATGCTCCTATAATGTCTATAAACAGGTCCTGTTCTATCATTTTCATCTTTTAGTTTTACTTTATAAAAAAACATTGACCTTTACAAAGAAACTAATGACTACAGACTTTGTGTGGGCAGTTCCAGTTCTGGAGGGCCAGATTTCTGCACAGTTTTTGCATCTCCTCCTCAAGCATGCATGATTCAACTTACCTGTTAATTTCCAGGTTGAGTAGGTCTGCTGGAGTAGGGAAATTAGCAAACTGTGCTGGACTCCGGCCCCTGTACCCCATCCCTGTTATGGCCTTTCAAAATAAAGCCACGGATGATGAACCTGGTTGAATAAAACCAGCTAGCTCCCCATTCAGTGCAGAAATGACAGAATAAGTTATCTTCTCTTAATGGGTGACTGTGTGTGTTTATAAGAAGAGGTTTAAAAATGAATAGCTTACGTGACTGTGATTTGTGACCCACAGTTTGCTCTTGTGGTTAAATTATGCAGAAACATTAGCATGAAAAAGCATTTATGAATATGCTTAAATGCATAATTACAATGCAAATAATACAAATGGATTTCTTGGTAGTACATTTTTACTGCCTGTGTCACTTTTTTCTAAAAGAGAATGTTCCAAAATGTTCAGGTCAGCCCATATATGGAAGCTAATCTGCAAAAACAGCCATGTTTGGTTTAAATTAATTGGTTTGTCTTGAAAAACGGTGCATTTACACATTTATCCCTGCCCATTCACTTTATATAAAAGTGTATCAATTTGGACTGCTTTTTTATTGGAGATTAAAAAGGGATTAGGGTTTGGTTACAGGGAGATAGGGTGATATAGTAATGTATGTCTCAGTGATTTTTTTTTTTTAGCCCTGTCCAAGTCTATTTTTTCCTTTTACAAAGATTCCTGGCCTTGCCTTCTATAAAACTACCTGCACATACTAACCTAGGATTTATTAATCCTGTGTGGATTTGCATGTTGGTAATTATGCCATCATGTTCTGTGGAAAATGTGTTTCGAAGGTTTTCTCAAGTACAGAGATGCTGGAGTTGGCGTTGAGTTTATTTGTATATTTAAAATGAATTCTTACTGATTTTAATATACAAACCTACACAACTGTTATTGGTGACCTTCATAAAGCCTGAAATCCTAAGCAGTTGTCTGCTAAATTGAGACTGTAATTGCAAATGCTTACTGTGCAACATCCAGTACGTTACACCAGAGTTGTAGACAGATGTGGGCAAAAAAATACTGCTAAAAAAAAGATGCATATCTGTTGCCTTGTAAAGACTGTAGAGTAGAATTGTCAAATATATATGTCTTAATTGTGTTGGAACAAGATCATTACCACATCTTGACTAAAGTGTGCTAGTGGAACAGCAACTGACTGACAAATGACAATTTCCTCTGACTGTTGAAAGGCAGCTGGGCCATTGACTGGCTGTCGGTAATTTTCAGCACTGCATGTAGCATCTGTCATGGCATCTGCACTCCACTCAGATAGCTAACGTTCTTAGCTCACATCTCTGAAGAACACCAAGACCTGTCATGGTGAGAAAGCAGGAAGAAATACTGCCACTTACATTTGTCTAATTTCACACAGTGTGAGCTGCAGCAGCCTCTCACTGAACATGAAATCATGCAGATTTCACTGTATGTGGAAACTACCCCAATACACACACTTTTGCTGAAATGTAGATTTTGATTGGTTCAGCCACTGGGTTTTACTCAGCTTTTTTGAATGCCTTTAATGGGGCATCGCCATTAAAAACATAGACTCACTGAGCACTTTATTAAGTATACCGGTTTGGCTTTGGCTCCCATACTGCCACATCTCAAAAGTGTTGTTTTGGATCCAGTCCCGGAGACTGAAGAGGGTAACCATTCTGATGGCTATTCTACATTGATACAGTTTAGCACAGAACGCCCACAGACCGGGCTGAACCTGGTTTTCCCAGCACGGTTAGCTAACCGTACTTGGGGCCACAAAATTATTAGGTGGGAGGGCTTAATGTTGTAGGGATCCGTTGACCTGGCTGGATATTTGTGTCACCATTGTGCAGCAAGATCCTTGGGGGTTTATTTTTCCAGTGCAGTGTAGCGTAATAAATTTTGTCACATTTGAGTCGACTACAGACCTCATCCAACATCGCTAGGGCACCATTAGCATGGTTCCGGCGCCGTGCTTGTCCAAAACTGCTCCCTTGGCACAGCCTGACTCTCTTTGTGGAAGCTAGTATTACCTCTGCGAGGCAACCAGTAAAAGCAACCTGCAGGGTACAAGCTGATGTGTAACAGCTGTGCTGGACAATGTTCATAATTTTTTGACTGTGTATCATCTTTAATGCAAGATTCATGGCTATAGCTGTCTGTTAGCATAGTGCTACCTGTGTGCCGACCGGGTCTGCAACGGCATGGAAGGGTAGGGCACGGCCTGCTGTGGTACACAGGCCATTGTCATGGTCCTAAAACCAGTTTGAGACGACTTGGTTTGTCACATAGTGTATTGTCATGCTGGAAGTTGGTAAATTGTGTCGATGAAGGGATGCACATGGTCAGCAACAATACTCAGATGTGGCATTCAAGCGATGATTGGTTGGTATTAGCAGGCCCAAAGTGTGCCAAGAAAACATTCCCATACCATTACACCTCCTCCACCAGCCTGGACTGTTGACTTATATTAATGATGTTGGTGCCAAATTATGACATCATAAACACCCATCATCAGTGAGCCTTAGCAGAAATCGAGATTTATTAGACTAGGTTATGTTTGTCCAGGCTTCATCTGGTTTTGAGGGACCCTTTGCTCACTGCAGCCTCCGCTTTCTGTTCTTGGCTGACAGAAGTGGAACCTAGCGCTGTCTTCTATTATAGCCCATCACATTCTCACTACAGTGGTTACCTGTAGTCTTTCTGTTAGCTTGAACCTGAAGCTTGATTTCCCGAAAGAAGATTCACAAGAGATCCTTGGAAGACACTAATTCAGGCAAATCAATGATGCATATTTTGTTTGTTTTCTCCAATTGTTTCTTCTTTTCTCTCCATTTAGTCCTGCCAGTTAATCCATCCATTTGTAACTCCCCCTAGCAATGCTCCCGATGAAAGTATGGTCTCCTTTGATATCACTAGTGTCCATGGCTCCACCACCCCAGCTGACGATGCCTGTGCCAGCCAGCATCGCTTGGAGGCCTCAGAAAAAGTACAGCCAACTGTGCTCTCTCAGACTCTGGACGCTGATGGCAAAGCGGCATGGCTCAGGATTTAAACTCGCGACCCCTGGGCCAAAGTGGTAGTGCATTAGACCGCTGGGCCATTCAGAGCCCTTAGTCACATGACTGTATTCTGTGATGTTTTTTCTCTTAAAAGTAAAATGTCTGTCCACCTCAAGCAAGCCTACAAACTTTTATTTCTCAAAGCAGAATCACTTGGATGTTGCATTCTATGCTTTTAACTAATGCCAGACTAATTCTTATGTTAGTTCTTCGCTTGACGTCGTCCCTTGCCATTTTTAGCACAATCTTTTTAAAAAGACCATTTTCATTTTTTCGCTTTTATTGGGATACCTTTTCCAGAACGTAATGGTGCTTTTTCCTCACTGTTGGGTTTCTGTACTTTAGCTTAATGCACCTTTTGTTTGCAGCATGTCTTTCAGCGCACCAGGTGCTCCATTTGCAGTAAGTGAAGAACCCCCCTGACCCCCCCCCCCACACACACACACACACACACACATCCAGAAAGATATCATCGCCCCGTTCTTCCTCGATCACGTGATTTGATGCATGAGGGAACTATGCTGACCTTTCTCTCAGAGTGTGCTTGCTCCTCGATGAAGCCCTTGCTCTTGGCGCCACTGGCAAGTCTGCCCCCTGAGGCCTCCAATTGCACGTTTGTGTGCCCCCGCTGGATGTGGGAACAAAGCTGAAAGATCTTCAGTTGCTCCTCCAGAGCAGCATGTCTCCTCTGACTCACACCTGGCCACTCGAATCAAGCTAAGGCAGCTTCCAGTTTGGAAAGAGTTTTGACATTTACCACGGTTCCTCTTGAATCAAGTATTAAAAGCTTCGAGTCAGTAATTCTGACGAGGAGCTTTTATTAAGTGCTGATTGCTTATTACCTGGAGGAATGACTCTGTGTGCCTTTCTTATTAATGAGGGTCTTGTGAAGTGGTTGGTTAGAACCAAGAAGTGCAAGATCCTGCCTCGTGAATGGAAAATAGAAGATTCCCTTAAGGCAGAAAGCAGATTCTGAACAATCTGTGCCAGTCTAGGTTCTGTGTTCTGTGATTACACTTCGTTAACTCATGATTCTCTCTCTCCAAGACTTTGGATACAGTGAAGCAGGTCGTACGTTTCTTCATTTATCTAGAAATGTGTTTCATTACCAGCCCACTTGCTCCTTTCTGACTTCGGCCCGAGGTGACACTGCTCGGAAAAGTCAACACTGTCCACACCTCTCCACACAAGGCTGGAGACACACTGCAGTTTCTACATAATTACACTGTGGCTCGACGTTGCCCTTGTGTGCTGGCCTGAAACTTTTTTTTTTAACCCCCCACCTTCAACCAGTATATTGTGTGTTATATCAGAGCAGGGAGAAAGAATAGCAGAGCCCATCTCCCTGTGCTAGAGCTGCGATTATGTAAATTTCTGCATTTGCACTAGGGTTAGGGTTTTTTTTTTCATACAGTCATTTATAAATCCAGTGACACATTGGTGACCTTTAAAGGGTAAATTTTCTGGCTATTTTTTGTTGAACAAAAATGGCCACATATTCCAACTTCAGTTCATCTCTTAGAATTGACCAGACTGTTTCTGTGCCTGTGAGACACTACATACACTGTACAGCCGTAAGTGTATGGATACCTGCTCGGCATGTTCCTTTAACCTGAATAGTTCTTTATTCATTATAATAATAGCTCTTTATTCATTCAGCAATAAGGGCATTAGCAAGGCCAGGTACTTGGATGTTGGATGAGTAGTTCTGAATCACAAATGCCACTCCAACTCATCCCAATTCCCAAAGGTGTATCCCTTCATCACAGTCACTTTGTCTGGCTGTAAATAGTAGCATTACCAAACAGTGCAATCGCCAGTTTTCAACCTCCCTCAGAAACAGGAGGGCAGTTAACGGGTCTGGAAGTCCCTCTGACACAGACGAAAGGCTATTGGTATATCTTGGGTGAAGTGCGCCGTGCAAAGGTTCGAAGCATTTGTATGACCTGCACGTCGGCCACAGTGTGCTGTTAACCGCTGCTTGGAGTTCAGTGGTAAACGTGTTCAGTGTGGAAAACAGCGGCATTTAGACACCGGAGTGTCTCAGAGTTGAATCTGCTAGGAATCCACCTGTGGCAAGTTTTCAAAAGCGGAGAAGGAGCCGAGTGTATCTTAATGTTCACCCCACATCACATCTCTGAATGGACCGATTAAAGACCAGCACTTATTGACCTTCTTTCTGGAGAAGTAAAAATCTAGCACGTTCAACTTCTCCCACTCAGTTCATGTAAACATTAGCAACATTAGCGAGCGTCCTGAAAACTCCACTAGAAAAGAGAGACATCGTATTTCTACCTTAAACTACTCACCAAGATACAGCACTGATTGGTCTGTTTCTAATGGGTTTTAGGCAAACCCAGTGAATGAATGAATAAACCTTGATCCTCGAGTTCAGCATTTTTAATCACAAACATCAGTAAATCCCACTGATCAGCTCCTGCATTTAAACTAGTTCAGGTTAACTCTTGTTTTATTGGTCACCTTGTTAAAAATGGCCATTTAAAGGTTTGATAGAGTGGAAACCCTGGTCAATTCAATACACCACCATTAGCACAGTAGCCTCAGCCATTGATTACAACACTACTATTTTGCTTCCGCATTAATAAACAGAAGTATGATAATGGTCTATTGCAGTGTGTCTCAACCCTGGTCCTGGAGACACCCTGCCCTGCACATTTTAGTGCTTACCATGCTCCCAACACACCTGATTCAACTATTGAACAGCTCATTAACAAGCCCTTTGAGAGTTGCGGGGGGTGTGTTAAAATAGGGAATACACGAAAATGTGCAGGCCAGGGTGTCTCCAGGACCAGGGTTAAGAGACTCTTCTACCTGACACTCAACACTGATCATAGTGGCTTTAGGCTCATGTATGGCTGCTCTAGAGCTTCCTGTTCTATTGGCAATGTTTTTCTATTGATATTATGCAATATGTGCATTTGAACACCTGTCTTAATAATTGGTGTACCCTAAAGTAAGTCAGTCCAGTGATTTGAACAGGCCACCAATGCCTGGACATCTAGTGGATATGAAAATGTGATCTGGGTTATGAGTGGCTATGCTGTAAATACAAAAAGCAATCTGACTGAAATGTTTGGAGCAACTTTATGATATAGGTTAAACTCTTAGGAGGCAGGTCAACACATTTCACTGACAAATAAGTAACCAAGAGGCAGAACTTTGAGAGAAAGCAAAACACCTAGACAATCAGTTAACATGTCAACAGTGATGAATTTTCCATTGTTTGAACCCTCTCAATTCTGACTTTGCAGTTTTCCCTCAAGGCGAGGATGCAGAACTGCATTTAACACCTCAGCAAGGAACTGTTGACATGCCATGCTGTCATCCAGCTGTTGACAATTAGCCATCACATCTTGGCTACTGTTTTATACACATTAGAACTCCTGCTAGCCTGGTGCATTATAAGGTGGCAGTTGAGAATGGAAGTGTTGACAGCTGGAATTCACACCACTGTCTGAAAACAGGTGGGAAAGCAGTTGTGTGGAGATGACGGTGAGCCCTAGAGTGGCATTGTGTGCATCTAATTTCTTTCAGGCATGTCTGAGAGTGATGCTAATCTGGACTGACATCAGGAATGCCGAAACCATCCTGCCAAACTGCCAAAATGCCATTTGTTTCACTGCTCTGTCTGTTAGGGACTCCTCCTGCTGCCTCTTGGATACGACTGTCGCAGTGTATTTATATACTTAAAAGACTCTCTCCGTTTCTTATTGCCTCTTCTGTTGGAATGGGGAAGTGACGAAGTGAACAGAGGACTGAAAGAATATAATATAATAATAGAATTCTAATGAGATGGCTTGTGATGTAGGAAGCTGAGCCAAATCTGAATGGCGTGTTTTTTTTCGAAAGCTCTGTTTTGCTCCTAGGCAGCCCACAGAAAAACTGACAGCATTGTCTTATTTCGCAGTGTGTTGTAAGGCACTCTAGATACCCTAATGTATGTATATCTATACTCACAATGAAGAAGTTCAGGATTTTTTATTTTCATAATACGCCCCCTTTAAAACTGAATGTTGGTTGTCTCGAGTGATTAGTTGTTAGGTCTGTGGGTTTTTTTTTTTTTACATTTCCAGCAGGCTTGATGTATCTAGTGCAGACTTGGAGTGCAATGACTAATTGACTACAATCTGCGATTAATTAGTTAATTGATGTGAGCCGTCATTGGTTAAAATATGAATGGGAGTTCTCGTAATGCTCAAAGTGGCGTCCCTTTACAGATTAAGTCCTGTCCTTAACCAAAAAAGCCAGTCAACTTGCTGGGTTTAAGTATCGGTGTGGATAAAACAGTTATGGCACCATTCTCCCCGTGTCCGGGTAGGTTTCCTCCAGCTCTGATTTCCTCTCAATGTCCAAAAACATGGCGAGTGATGGTGAATTGGTTACTCTAAATTTGTGCCTTACTGCCCAGATATGAATTGGCACTCTGCCCTGGGTGAACCACTCTGGTGCTTAATACCAAGTGTGGACAGTCATTTCCGGTTCAGGAGTTTGCTGTTTGTATTTAGTGAAGCTGAATGTGTACTGGATGCGTTTTCATCTGTTGAAGCAAATGCATGTGAATAAAAAAGATGTCTTGGATCTTTAAAATATTTATATGGTTAATTATTTAAAATTGAGCTGTTCTTATCAACAGCTTGGAAACTGCTAAGTATCAATAGTTGGCTAGTCAGAAAAACAGCTGACAACAAGGCTTGTATTATTTGGTACATACAATAAAAAAAAAGACAAGACAAATAGGGAAGCATAAGAATCTGAGCCGCTTTGACATGGGCCAAATTGTGATGGCTAAGCGACCGAGTCAGAGCCTCTCCAAAACATCAGGCAGGTCTTGTGGGTTTTTTTCTGGTGAGCAGTTGTCATGGGCACTTAAGGCTGAATGGTACAGTCCATTGAGGCTCCACCTCACAACTTTAACAGGACCTAACGGACCTGCTGCTAACATCTTGGTGCCAGATACCACAGGATACTTACAGGAGGTCTTGGGGAGTCCATGCCTCGATTGGTCTTATATGGTCAGATCTGTTGTGCTGGCACAAGGGGGACCTAATCCAGCCGGCCGGTATAAGGCAGGTGGTGCTGATGTTGTGGCTGATCAGTAAATGTGAAATATTTGTATTTATTAATTTGTATTTTTTTTTTTTTTTTTTTGCAGCTTTGTGTATTGATTTGAGGGATAACTACAATGTTTTGAAAAAAGCGTTTACGCAACACCAAACTCTTAAAATAACAAAAAAAAAAAGTGTGTGTGTGTGTGTGTGTGTGCGTGTTTTTTGACTTTAATGTTATTGACTTTAAAATTGTTAATCCTAATTATTTATATGGAAAAGAGTCATCAGCTAAAATTTTGCTTTCCTCTATCCCCAGGTTAATCTTGGTAGCCACCAGTACCTGTTCACTGTGGACACAAACCCATCTGAAATGCCGGCGTTCTGTCTGAGGCATGACGTGGACGCCTTGCTTTGGCAGCCACGGCCTGAACAGCCTAACGATATGTGGGAACACATCGCTACCTTCAACGCGCTGGGTGAGTCTCACTGACACAATCTCTCTCATCTTCGCATAAGGCTGGTACTCTTTCTCCTGACTCCAGCATACCTGCTGATGCTGATGCTGCTGCTCTGCACCTGAATGTCTTCGGTTTGGGCTTTGTAACAGGAATTGCAGTATTGGTATATACCCAGTCACAAGTGGAAAAACAACACAAAACCTGTTGGTGACTCATTGCCAGTGTGCTCCCTTACATGAGATGCTGCATGTCAACATGACACACAGTAATAATCAATATACAGTCATGATGAAAAAACTAGGAAACCACATGAAAACAAATGTAAACCTGTGGAATTTTGACCTTTATTTAAACAATATTGAGAGATGGAGGAAATATAACAACACATCCAGTTGAAGAATGTCATTAAACATCATTTATAAAATGTAATTATTATAAATGATTTTTTTTTGTAAGGGAAACACTTAGAACACCCCCACATTGATAACTACCTTAAAAACAGATCGGCTGCAGATGATTAGAACATGGTTAGAGAGGATTTTAGATGAGCTTGTCTTTTCTAAACCTCAGACGTTAAGTTTGGTTTGCACTTGATTGGTAAAGTGAGTGTTATTAACTTTGTGAGATCCAATAAGCTCCCTGAGGCCTGAAAAGGGATTGAAGAAGTTCTCAGAACAATTAGAAATCATCTGTTCCACTATCCATCATTTACAAGTGAAACAACCAACCAACATGACCAGGTCATGCTGCCTAGCAAACAGCAGGAGTAGCAGGAGCAAGAGCTACCATCAGAAAGAGACCACACACGTTTGATTTTCATGGGTGATGTACGGAGGAAGGAGGAAGGAGTTCTTTGCACAAAATCAATGAAAATCAAGCTTGTGCAGTATCTTTCTGATGGTAGATGCTGTACTTTGACAACAGCTGTGGCAAGAGCTACCTTTAGGTACCCTGATGACATTGTAGGATTGTTGGAGACGTCTTTATGCATCTTGCTGTCTGCTTATGGGCCTTGCTAGGATGGCCTGACCTGGCCATGTTGGCAGTTAAATTATTTAGCGGACAGTGGAACCGCTAATTTCTATGAGTTCTGAGATCCTTTAAAATCCCTTCCCAGACTAATTCTGCATCTACAACCACTCACTTCATCAGTCAAGAGCAAATCCAAACTAAATGCTTGAGGTTTAAATAAGACAGGCTCCTCCAGAATCCTCTCTAAGAATGCTGGTGTGCTCTTCCTGACTCTAATTATAGACATTTTAAGTAGTATTAAATTTGGCACCTTTTTCTCACAAAACTGGCGTGAAATGTGTGAACATAATGAATGTAATTTGGGCTAACATCTACTCCAAGCTTCTTTTAAATCTGCTTGATTTCATTTAGACGGCTTAAAATGTGACCTAAATAAAGACAAAGCACATTTGTTCCAACTGCAGGCTTTCCCCTGCGCAATATGACTAATTACCCTCTCCATTCCACTCAAACCCGGTTCCTCAGTGAAGACTTTTATTCTAAAATTTGAATGTGTTTGGGTTTGTCCTGATTTTTGCAGTCACCTTAGGGAATGCTGTGAAGAATATTTTATAAATATATTTGTATGCTATCAAAATTTAGTTATTTTAAAAATCAAACAAGGGTTGGGTGAAAAAAAAGAACACACTGCTTGAAAAACACTAATCAGAACTGTCTGGGCATAATATTGATATTCTAATGGTTAGGCATGCGTCTGTCCAAGACTTCCAGCCTACTATGCAGCGAAACTAGCAAAACACAGTAGTGTGGAGCAGGAAGAAACGAGGCAAACGAGTTCTACATATTATGCAGGTGTCGTCGTAAAACCTGCTGTGTTCACTTACTAAAACCATTATGTAGCTTTTGTGTGGTGATGCCGGCATGACATTATTTACTGCTGGATAAGTATTCAGGAAATACATTCATGAATAAAAGAATCTATAGAAAAACTCTACACCCTTGAAAAGAACAGTGTTTCTTTGAGAGATGCCATTAAAGAACCACATTTGGATCCATAAAGAGCCATGTTTGTAATGTTTTGGAGACCAGTGAGTCTGAAGACACCTTATATTGGTAATGAATACTTTAGATGAAGAAGGTACTTTAGACCTGTAGAAGGTTCTTCACACTCACCCATTCCTGTTGCCAACATTTTTATTTCATGGATCTAAAACTAATCCTTCTATTGCATTGCTTAAAGGACCGTTTGAAGTATCTTTATTGTTTAGAGTGAGTATGACATTTCAGGGTGTACGTTTCAGAACTTCCTCACATCACAGAATCGGAAATAAGACAAAGCAGCCACAGGTCTCTCTCTCTCTCTTTCGTGAAGAAATGAAACGTGCTGCTTCAAGCTTTAAATCACCTCTGAGGCAAAATGGATTTAGAGAAAAAGCTTTTCTTATTAGTTGTTGTAAGAAGTAGTAGTCTGGGCACTTGATTTGATGATCTGTGATATTCCAGGAATTTGTAGTAGATGTACTTAGACTTAACATCATCAACACTTTCCTTTTTGTTTTTTTTTTGTTTTTTTAAACAATCCCTAACTTTGAAACAGGGAGCTCAATCATAGTCAAATTTTGTCTTTTTGTTTCCCACAAAGTTATCTGAATTAGAGGGCTCTGTTACCAGCTGAACAACTCTAGTATAATGATATTCAATCATGTGAAAAAATGATGACATGATGAAACTTTTGTGTTTTAACTGTATAGATGTGAGATCTTCATTTGAACGATATTGAGAGATGGAGGAAATATAACTAAACACATACAACTGAAGACATGTCTTTTAAAAAAAAATGGAAAAACTTAAAACATGCCCACATCATAATGTCTAAAATTAGAATCAGGTGCTGCACATCAGCTGCAGATGTTAAGAGCATGGTTAGAGAGGGTTTTGGCGTTTTAAGTAATCAGAAATATGGAGATATTTCCAGATGTTTAAAAATGACAAGACAAAGGGGTGTCCTAATTTTGTCACATGGCTAGCAACACTTAGTTAGCTTGTACTGTCCAACATTTTGGGAGTGACTGGAACTCACTCGCTGTGTCCACTCATTTGCGCTGCCTTCTTCTCCCCATTGCTCACCATGTCCAGGTTACGTACAGGCTTCGAAGCGGGATAAGAAGTTTGCAACCTGCGCCCCAAACTTTTCTTATGCTGCGCTGGCCGAGTGTCTGAGACGAGTCTTCATCTACCGGCAGCCGTCTCCAGTCGACACGGTGCTCTTCAACCGCAAACAGGGCCGGCAGGTGGGCCAGGTTGCCAAGCAACAAGTAGCCAGCTTGGAGTCCAACAACCCTGTGCTGGGTTTCAGGGCCACTAATGAGAGACTGTTCGTTTTAACCTGCAACAACCTATTTATACTCAAGGTGAATAATTAAATGTCCTGTTCAGAGGTTCTGCAGGTCGCGCTCTCTTCTATTCTATATTCGTCTTTTCTAAGACCAGGCCATTCAAGGGCTGCAGTGGAAAGAAAGAGCCGGAACAGTCTTGATGGCTTTAAGAATCGCTCATACAGTCTAGATGCTCCTGGTTGAATGTTCTGTCATTGCTCACAAATGTCAGTAACCCTGGAGTGTCTTGTTTATGGCTGGACGGACGATTTTAGTAGTATAGTATGTCTGTATACTGTATATCTGTCATGTTAATCATTGTGTAAAAAGCTCTATCCACATTCCTTCTTACACAGTTGAGCAGTGTTAAACAACTGTTTGTTACGATGCAGAAATAAAGTCAAATAAATCAGCATAATGCATTTCTACTCATCCCAGTCCCAGTTTTCTTGTCTTTGGTTGTAGATGTTATAACGTTGGTTAATGACATTAGCTCATAGCATGGTGATCAATGATGTTAGCTTTGCCAGCTAACATCATTGAGAGTGATGAGGAGAGAGAGAGAGCCATCTAGCCACCTGGAGAGAGCCCAGCTTATTGTGCTCTCTCTGATGGCAAATGGTCGTGGCTGAAGATTCAAACTCGTGACCCCTGGGACATGGGTTGCGGATTATGCTGCTAGACCACTGAGCTATGTATACCCTGTGTTTAAATTAGCATTAGTCAATGTTCTCACCCTTTTCTTACTAATTCAAATAAACTCTGAAATGTATAGAATATACTAATCATTAGAATATAGTAAAATATAATATAAGAATATAATATAATTGTGAATGTCCTGATCAAGGTTCTTTACCCCCAATCCGATCTGTCTCTTAATGCTGGAATCGGCCAATTCCTGATCCAATCTTTGTGCTTCTAGAAATAATACAACCCCACATCCTGGGTAAGTTGTGCTGATGCCCAACAGTAAACACCAGTAAAATCAAAAAATTTAGTAACAGTTGCTAAAATCAGACTAAATTCTAAACTGATTTACTTTGGAGCAACTTCTCCTCGTTATGAATGTGCCATTCAGAGCTGGTTTAAACAAACAGAGCTGGTAGAACAGAGCATTTCCATCATAGTTTTTTTTTTTTTAACCAGGTGTAATTCAAGAGTAAAGACCCCCTCCCCCCCACCAAACTTTCCAATCCACCTTAAATAATGCAGCAGTTCGGTTCTGCTGCTGTTGTAGCTGTTGCACTATTTAAGGTAGACTGGAGAGTTAGAATTTAAAGCCAACTTCAGCTTTTATTTTGACTACTAAATGGAAAGGCCACCACACCTATCAGTTCAAATAAAGCTCTCTGTTTTTAGTTTTGCTTACTTGCTAAAATCTAGGGTAGTCTGTCAAGGATAGTTTTCAACTGCAGCAGTATGTACTGTATCTACTTGTGGCACCTAGAGAACGCCAGATGGCTACAGCAAACCTACGAATCGGAAGTGTATCGGGAACTTTAAAACCGAGATCTGATCCATTCAGAATGCCACGGTTACCTGCTTAACCGCTAGAGGTTGTGTTTTTTTAGGTATGAATAATCCTTTATTCCTTTAAAATGCATCCCATGTCATATACAGTACATTCATGCTGACATATAGTATGTCAGAATTCAGCTGAATGGTTAGAAAAGTGGGCTTGGGACTAGAAGGTCGCTGGCTCGTCCTCAGGACTGGCAACCACAACAACCTATAGACTCTTGATTACAAGACAACGCATTGTGTTGGGTGAACAGTCCAGCAATCTGACCACAAAGTACCATCAGTAGTTTGTACATGACATAAGTGGGACAGGGCCTTTGTCCTTGTGTACACATCCTGTCTTCTGACGGAGGGGTGTGGATGGATTACAGTGAATCGTCAATAAGACGAGTTTTCTGAAGTCAGATTATTCCCATTATGCACACAGCAGGAAGCTGTGTGATTATACCCAACTGAAAGCAGATGTATCGCCACTGAATACTTGTTGAAGGAGCATTCAACAGCTCTCAAGGCTTAACAGCAGGCTTAGTTTAAGACTCTTATTTTACACTGAATAATTTTCTTCTTTTAAATGGACATCCTTCATCCTGGAACCTTAAAGCGGTACATTTCATAATGCCTCTTGTCTTGGTAAATTGTCTTGTCGTTGAGACTATTTGTGTGTTTATAGTAGCTTGTAGACAATTCATACACAGTTTCTTATCTTCAGTCGAAACAAAAGATGACCCTGCAGTCATGTGCTGTTTTGTCTAATTTTGTTTAGGGCAGATTCACTTCAGTTGATTGCATTTGTTGATTGAATTAGTCTGTGGTCTTTGTAGTTGCCCTAGTTCATTCTTCTGCGGCTCTGGACAAGGTCCTGGCGCTTGGTTTTAGTTATTGTACCATCATGACAAGATAAGTAAGTTAGAACCCTGAGGTATCAGGAGATCTTTTGGTGTCCACCAACAGTGGCTTGAACAGAAACATGACTAATTGCTTCTTCAGGTCTGGTCGACACGCTCTTAAAAATAGAAGTGCTGACATTAAAGAGCCACTTTTGGTTTCCCAAAGAACCTTTCGATGAATAGTTCAATTAATGTTTCAGTGAATAGGACCATCCTTGTAAATATATAATAACAGTTTTCATATAATAAAAGTTTTCAGATTTCTGAAAGTTGAGATTTGAAGGAGGAGAGAGTGGAACAATCACAAAGAGAGCAATGATTCCAGAGGTGTGCACTGTTGCGAGGATGATGAGGAATTTAACATTGGACTCAATGATAGGGATGGAATCAAATAGAATGCCAAGATTTTTAGTAACTTGAGCTCACTGGATAGATATGCCATCAATGTCAATTGTGAAATTAGAGGAATTTGCTTCTCGTGTTTTGGGGCCCACTAATAAATCCTCTGCCTTTCCTGCATGCAGTTTGAGGCTGTTCTTATGCAACCAATTCTTGAGGTCAATAAACAACATAATGACTAGCAGGAAGCTGTGGGGGAAGCAGTAATGATATAGATCTGAATGTCATCAGCATAACAGTGAAAATGAAGGCAATGATTTTAAAAAGTCTCTCCAAGAGAAGAAGGACAAGGACAGAACCCTGGGGTACTCCTTGAGCTACAGTGACAAGAGTACACCAAGTGATGGGCAGTGATGATTCAATTGATAGAGCCCTGGGTTATTGATCACAAGATTTGGGGTTCGATACCCTGTCTTGCTAAAATCCCACTGTTCAACCATTTTGAGAAAGGCCCTGAACCTTGTCCTCCAGAGCTGACCCTGCTTTCTTAACTGGCATATCTAAAGAGAAGAAGGTTTTTTTGTACTACACAAAATGTATGATGGCAAGAAAAGGCACTTATGAAACACTGTGGTGCTGGTATCGTCAACTGTATCACTGCTCGGTTGAAAAAAAGCATAGAAAACCCACAATTTAATTTAATCCGTATGGGTTGGTCATATAACCATTTCTATCTTAATCTTTCATTTTTATTAAAATGACACTAACGGTGAAATGCCTATACTATTTAGAATTGAAACTATATATCCAAGAACCATACATGAATTTTTGATTTCATAACTTGCAAAATGCTATTATGCATTAAAGTGGGGGAACTGGGGGCGGGGGGACTTGGAAGTATTGCAAAAATTGTTCATCACAAACCCAGCGACATTTTTAAATTTACTGTCACTGTGAGAATACGCTATTTAAATGCATGAATGTGCTCATGTACAGCTGACTGTGGCCTGGGGAGGTCAGTGGACTGGATGACCCTTAGGTCAGTTTGCATGCATAGAAAGTGTGTCATTAACATATTGTTGACACCCAAACGTGCTTCAGAGGGCTTCCTGATTGGTGAAGTTAATTGCGGTCAGGTGACAATCCATGTGGCCTGTATTAACGCAAGACAAACGGCCATGTATAATATTTAATTTGACCTGATACTGAAAAGTGAAAGACCTCTTTCTTAGTTATGAGAGAGAGAGAGAGAGAGAGAGAGAGAGAGAGAGATTTGATAATCTAGTCACGAATGCGTAATGGGATTGTCTTTCCAAAAAATGGACATAAATGGTGAATTACTGCCATCAGTGCACAGTGTGCTGTATAATGTGGTTTGTTTCAGGTAATTTTGGGCCTTTGGTTTAAAAAAAAAAAAAAAGTGAGAGTGAGACAAGGGACTAACTTTGCCTCAGAGATGAAAGAGCATCTGCTAAGAGCCATGTGAATTAAACAGCTTCTGTTTCCCCTCTGCTAAGCCCCATCTGCTTCTGCAAATCTCCAGAGATAGCCATGGCACCCGTCAATAAAAGCTGTTTTTGACTATGCCTTGCATTACAAACTTGGATGTTTACAGAGTGGGTTTGTTTTCATGTTCAGGTTATGCTATATCAAAGAACTAGTCATGTGTGCTTGACTGTTTCGTTATTGTTTACCTCTTAAACCCTTTAAATCCTACATGCAGGCTCACCATTAATTACTGTTAGAATTTACATGATGTTTATAGGTAATCTGGTAAATGAAATGGCGATACATCAGTTTTCATTTAAAGAATGATCACTGAATGATTATCTTAGGAGTTAAGGGGTTAACGGATGCTCTGTAGAGATGAGGCCTAGAACTATCTTTGTTTCGTTCTCATTTTATTAGATAAAGTCGCTGTTCCAATTGCAGTAGTTATCATCAGTAACATCCATGGTGTGTCAGTATATACCATATTAGATTTCTGACTGTTAATAATAAAAAAATAATAAATAAACAGGTGCCGGAAACGTTCTGGTTCTGCATTATGCCATAAAAATATCCCTTCTATGTAAATTAGGTGTGAAGAAACTTTCAAAAGATTTTTTTTAGTGAATCATTTTCATAAATGAGATGTAAACTTCCACCTAATATATACCTCCACCTAATATTAATGTTCTAAGGAGAACCCTAAAATTGGCATAGAAGCCATACACCCTTGAGAAATGTGCTGTACAGGGTTCTTTTAATGGCCCTGTAGTAGAAATGTATTTTGTTCTTTATGGAGTCATGTGGAACATGGTTAGTAGGGTATTTACACTATGTCCAAAGATTTGTGGACACCCCTTCTAATGAATACATTCAGCTACTTTCCTGGACAGTAGAGACAGTTACTCCAACAAAAGCAAGATGGCATCTTTTTGGGTAGGTGTCCCAGTACTTTCGTTCATACAGTGTATCTCTATCCTGGACACCTTGCCCAAAATCTGTTTGCCATCAAATTTAACAATTTGTTAATACATAGGGCTCTAATTAGACATCCAATCTAGAAGGCTTAAGAAGGTATAATGCTAACCAAGCTGAGGTCTGACAAAACCAGTGTCTGAAGCCCATCCTCTAACAATAGGTAACAATAAAAAAAAAGATCCAAACATGGATCTTCTATTGCATTAGTCAAAGAACCCTTTGTGGCATCTTTCTTTACTTTACCTACACTGTACTTCATAACAGTGCTGCACTTCATAACAACTACATCATAAACAGATCAGGTCATCAGTGTCAACTGACCAGGCTCAGGTTCTCAAAAGCATCTTAGTGTTAAGATCATCTTAACCGGTAGAGAGAGTGTTACATTTTTATACATAGGAAACCCAGCCCTGGTCAGCACTGACACACTTAAAATAAAGCTGCTATAATTGTTCTTTGAGTTTAACCATTTAGAGTTCCATTTGGAACCATGTTAGTAGGAGAGATGTGGTTTGTGTGAGTGTAAAGAACTTTTATATTGTTTAAGAACCAGTGGAAAAGTGGTTCATCTATGGCGTGACTCAAAGAACCATCTGGAGCACCTTTGTTTTTGAGAGTGTAATGTTAGCTAATGGGCTAACAGGCTCTTCTAGTACATTTTTACTGAAGCAGTCACTGTAAAACTACAACACAGGGAAGCATTAGTAAGTGTCTGTTCAAGCATCAATTCTACATGTTAAAGCTACAATATGCGAACGTGGACCACAATTTTCTTGTAGCAAATTCTGACATCAGGTCAGAACTGAAAAAAATTTTAAACTAATCAATGATGAATAGGTAGATGACAGTTAACAAATTCTGCATGACAGACAGGCTACAGTCTATTATCCAGAATCCTCCAGGGCTTCTTTTGAAACCAAGCCTTAGTGGGAGTTGGTATGCCTGGGATCATTGTTCCTATGAAAGATCCAATGACGTCAAAACTTCAGCTTCCTAATAGAAGTCATGATGTTTTTTCCTAGAATGTCCTTGAGTGAATCAAAGATACTTGAGTGAATCAAAATTCCAGAATGTTTGTGGCTTATTTGTATGGCTTTGAGCATATATATGAGACTAAAGCCAACTGTTTTTGTAGGTTTGGGTCAGTAGAGGTGTGTGGGGATGAAGACCTTCAGCATTTAGTATCCAACTTACTGTGCAAACTAAAACTTGCAGCTCTTTGCACCTGCAGCTCTTTGCTCAAGGGCTGTTGACGACCTGCCTCCTCAGGAATCTGGTGATAGCTTTCTATTTCATTAATGTCCAGGTAGTGTAGCCAGTGTTCCTTTACCTGAACTTGTGAACTATGCCATCTAATTAAGTGTCTTGCTGTCTCTTTTGTATTTATATTGTTATTAAGTGTTTTGTTACCATCATTAGAAGTGTCGTTTTGTGTTAAATTTGTAGAAACCACTTGCTATTAGTTGTGTTGAACTATTTAAAGTGTCATTGGTTGATTGGTTTATTGCAAACAGCTAAAAGTTTGTACATTTTGCTAATAAAGCTAATTTGCAAATGCGTTAAATAATTTTGATTGCATCTGTAGTGTTTTCAGTAAGTGAAAGCACAAGGTATGTGTTTCTAATAAAACTACATCTTAACTAATGAACTAATATGCAGTTGTTATTCTTGGACCTAGTCTTTCTTTATATGAGGATTTTTGTTTTGATGTGTCAGCACATAGCATTCAGCTCACAGCAGCATAGTGTCAGCCCCTCGGTATCATGCCCTCCCCCGAGACGATTCCAAGCCACCGCCCACAGGCTCACATGAGGACTTTTGTTGTGTTTCCGTTCCTGTTTTGATTCACTGACTCGGTTCTTGTTTCATGTTCATGTGTGTGGTTCGGTTCATTTGTGTTCACGTGTGTTTCTAATTTGCCCAGCTCTCATGTCTTGTTTAGTAAATGTGTTTCACCTGAGACAGGGGGTTCTTAAGGAGCTTGGCTACTGAGCTTGTCGCCGAGAATTGGATTGTAAGTTCAGAGAGCCTCAAGGTAGCCCGAGAAGTTCTATACACGGATCACGGTTTGTTTAGGCCAGTTTGGTTCAGAGATCAGGTCCTCTAGCGGACCTTGCTTCGATCTTCGGGTTTTGCGAGGCGCTTTCGCTTGCTCCCTGGATATATCCGCGACTCTCGCTCCAGCTAGGCGACCCTCTTCTACTTTGCATCTTCAGGTTTGGTCGGTTTATGGTTAGCCGTTTATGGTTCAGCGGCTGGTTTCCCAGCTCTCTTCCCAGTTCTGAATAGTCTCTGCGAGGCTCACCCGTGTCCTCAGGTACTGCCTTGGAAGGTTGTTTTGTATTTTCCCCATTTTCCCTATCCCGCTCACCCAGCTCAGCTCCCAGATCCACCCCCCCCCCACCCCCCGTCTCAAGTGTTCTTTTGTGTTCGCCCGTTTTGTTGTCAGGTTTACGTTGCTTTCCTGTTTAAGCCCTTTAGTTGCTGCATTACTTGCTTTCGTTTAGTCTTTGTATTGTGCCCCCTTTTTTGTCATTAAAAGTACTTGCATTGAATTCATCTCTGCAAGTGTTCATCCCTTGGTGTCTGGCCTAACCAGCCATGACACATAGCTACAGCTCACAGCAGTCAAGAGTCAAGATTTGAAATGCTCAGAATTAATCTTTTTCAAGCTTCTTTTGATGTTGAACTGATAGAAACATGTTAACTGCAGTGGTAAAAAATGGTTTTCACTGCCATCTGTCTTGACATTACACATGATTTTTCTGGGAACAATAAGTGTTGCAATGATCTTTTGTTGAAAGAGGGCCTGTAATTACAGTAAACTTGTCTTTGCCCTCGCCTCTAACCCTCTGATTATGAAGCGTTGCATTCCTATTAGTGCTGAACAAGACTCATTCATTAAAGCACTGCGCAGTTTGTTGAGGCTAAATGGGCTGGAAAACAAGCCATTTTTCCCCTCCATTGAGCAGGCCAGCCCATTTAGTGTGTAGTTATGCCACATTATTTACTAATTAATCACTTATTGTACATTTCACTGATCATTTTGTAGCATTCCAGATGCAGTTTTTGTGTTTGAGAAAGCTTGTCCTGACATTGACAGATCAGATAATTTAAATATAGAGGTGCTTCGGCTTATAAGTCACTGTCTGTACCAACAATGGTAGCATTGGGTGCTAGAACTTCCAACAGGTTTGGGCCATAAACATAAAAACTGGCAAAAATATTAAGAAAAAACACACCTCTACTATAATGCAAATTTTGCTAGCCCCCAATGGAATTATATTAGTATGTTGGCACTAAGGTAGTGACACAATTTGGTTTTGATCATAATGGTTTTGAAATAGAGTAACAAAACAGGGATTGAATTGTAGGCTTTCAGCTTAAACTGAAAGAAAATTGCATTTTTTCATTTAGGACTTACAGCCAATTTTTACATAATCGCTCTTCACAGGCTCAAAACTAATTGGACAATTGTTCCAAAAGGCAGATTTCTTTCCTTGGTGAAAAAGGTTAAGTACACTCTCAATGAAGTAGACGTATTATTTTCAAAGCCTACAATCAAGAAATGCCTTCATGAATGTAAAGGCAGGGGGGTTATTTTAAGATGCAAACCACTGGAAACACCAAGACTGATTAATGCATTATTTCTGGTAAATCCCTTCAAATTAAGGCTAAAAGTCACTTCAATCACATCCTGACTGCTTCATTGTTAATCCATAGAGATGATGCACAAAGGCAAAATTACACAAATGGTCTCCATTCAAATGTGAATGCTCATTGCTATTTTACCCCCTGCCAAAAGTCTATGTTCACTCCCACCACCTGCGTTGTGTAAATAGCAACAGTGCCAAAGGGTGTGGTGGTCTCGAAGTGAGGTGTTTTCAGGTACATTTCTGGTGTATTGCTATCTTGGCAATAGAAAACACAGGCAGACGTCAACAGACAGACGTTCATTGCTATCTTGGCGGTGAATTGTCAACACAGGCGCATGCCCAATGCACGTACACCCCTGCTCTGCACCACTAAAATTGCAATTTGCCAAAGTCAGACTGCACCTGGCTCTTAAAAGGAATGGCAAGTGGCACACTGATTTTTTTCACGTTACACCCAAAACACACCCATGATTAATGAGTAGACTTAGTACTTCTCCGTCGGTATGCTAGCAAAGACACACTGACACGCCCTAAATGAAGCTGTGCGGTGTGTGGATGACGACTTGCCTAAAGATTGCTAAAATAGGGCCCATGGTGTTATTTGATTCTTCAGTTACCTTTGCACACCTTTGGCCTGTACTCCGCATTAATGACCCTGAAACACTACTTCCTGCTTTTATTAGTGCCTCAGAGTAATAAATACCATCTCCACTCTCACTCAACTGCACTGCAATTGATCAGTGTGTTCATGTTGATTTATATGCGTATATATACAGTACATTATTTATAGAAATAGTTTATTCCCGCAGCATAAATGAAGCATATTTATTATGTCCAATGAAAGCACTAAAAGGTTGTCTCCTGCTGTCCTGTTGTGTGGTTACTGTTTCAATCAGCAGGACGGCACTGTTTAGCTGTGAACTGAAGCAGCTTCTGGATGTTCATTAGCATTGAGAGTCAACCCAAACCCTTTTTGTAAGTCTTTAAGGAATAGATGTAGTCCACCAAGACATGTTTGGTGTCTATATATATATATATATATATATATATATATATATATTATTTTATTGTTATATAAATTATGTATATATAATTTGTGTGCATCTCTCAGTTTGACCTACCGCCCTGTCACACTAACTTGTTTTGTCTATATATGATGTACTGTTGCTTTAAATGACATTACAAGAAGGAAGTGACATCATTTGATGCTTTGGGTCTGCAAGGATCAAAAATGTTCTGACGTTCTTTTATATAAATATATTTATATAATATATTTATTTGTTGATTTTTCTTACTAGAAATGGTCCATCGTGCTCTACCCCACCACCCCGTCACACAAAATAGATCGATTTTTTTGTTTTTTACATTTTTAATGTGAAGAAAATTCAATTTCATATTAATTAGAAAGTATGCTAGATCAGAAACTTGACCAAAAAGTGTCAAGAGGCAGTTTACTAAAATGCTAAAAGCTAACACAAGGCTTCAGATTGCCAACGTGTCTTGTCTAAATGACTACCTTTAGGATGAGGTAAAAACGTATAATTTTTAACCAAACTATCCCTTTAAAACAAGCCCACCTAATTTCAGTAATGTACCACACTTGAGCTCATCTTAGCAGGTTACTCCCCCTGCTCTAATAATACTAGTTAATCTGGATGACAGATTTTCATTTTACCAGAACCTTGCTTTTGCTACTCTGTTGATTTAAATGCAAATGAGTATCATCTGAGGGCTACAAAACTGTGTCGTCTAATATATTCTAATAAGGACAGTGAATACATTTCCATACAGAAACAGCAGAGCATTTGCATTTAAACAACGAGGCATCTTGCCAAGTGTCTAGACAAGAAGTTTACACAATCTTTGTATACATCGTTCTGGCAGACACGTTTGTTGTCATGATTACAACATCGTTCAGAAAATGGAAGGCCATAATTTCGTCCAATTTTTTAGGATAAAGCCTGGAGATGAATCTGTTTGAAGTCTGTTCATGGATATGCAAAGTCTTTTCGATCTATCACATTTAGGATGTAAGTATGTCCATTATCTTCCTGCAGAATCCAATTTTCAGCCCACAGTGGCCTACCAGTCGGGAAAAGATTTAATATGAGTGAAAGATTGTTCCAGGAGCAGACTGAAGGGAAATATGGCTCTGCAGAGGAGAGTATAAAAGTGAATATTAAGAGTAGTATGCAAGTAATGGTGGTATAGCACGAGCAGGTCTCCTTGACTTTCTGAACAGCTGAAGAACTTTAAACGATGCTGTTATAACAGTGTCCTCTGAAGACACAAAAAACGTCCTTAGACTTTTAAGAAAACTGAATCTCCAGACTCGGAAGAGGATTTTTCCCCTACACATCTGAATGCATAGAAACCCCATGCAAATTCCAATCTGTAACCTAAACATCTGCCATTGTGCATCTAGCCAAAGACCAGTTTATTTTCATCTTGGTCCAATCGAGGGGTTTTCACTGCTTAAACACACCTGGAATAACCTACTAATAAACGAAACCTGGAACTTGAGGAAGATGAGTTCAGGTTTACCATACACTTTAAGTATTGGGACACCTACACATGACATCTACAGGAGCTGTTATGACATCCCATTCTAAATCTATAGGCATTAATATGGAGTTTGCAGCTCTAACAGCAGGTCTGGAGCTCTGACAGTTATTGAGTCAGCAGAGCTTTGTTCTCGTATAAGCACTATGAGCCCCAGCACTTGGCGACCCTGCTCTGTACATGGTCTGTACTTTACATGGTCTGATTCTGACATTTTGCTGTGGTTGCTAAATGCCTCCAATTTCCAATAATACCACTCGCAGTTAATGGTGGAATATCTAGAAGGTAGGAAATGTCACCAACTGACTTGTTGCAATGGTGGCTCCTATTACAGAAACAGGCTGGAATTTAGTGAGCTCTTTGGAATCACCCATTCTAAGGGCTTGAGTTTATACACCTGCGACAATAGGACTGAATGAAACACCTGAATTCAATGGTTAACATGTGTGTCTTAATACTTTTGTCCATATAGTGTAAACGATTTGTGGAATTACATTGCTGTTCTACACTGATCTGTCCATCAGAGATGCATGTGTGCGAAATGGGCGGAAACTGCCGAAGAGAGCTCACTGGGAGGGTGTGTTTGTTTGAGGGGGTTTAAGTGTCCCGCTTTACCCTTTGTCCCATTGTACCAATATGGTTAGAAATGAAAACGGGTTGAATCACACACTAGTTTCTGTTACTGTGTAAGCTCGTGTTAAGCTCACACACTGTAATGTAATTAGGAAATGGCTGTTAACAGCAACAGTGGAGGTCAAGTTTAGGTCTTGAAGGCAAAGAAAACTTTTCGGTCGGCAGCTTGTAGGACTGCTAGAAAGCCCTGGTTGATTGCAATAACCTTCAGGAAGATTTAGCAGATTCTGTAGTGGAGCAGCTTCTAAAACAGGATAAGGATCCCAAACACACCTCAAACTCCACTATGGTCTATCTCAAGAAGTTCCACCATGTCAGAATACTGGTGGATAGAGCTAAAAAAGAGCAGTGCATGCAAGCCAGCTGAAGAAACTCACAGAAGTGAAAGAATGTCCAAAAATATCCCAAAAATGGTGGTGGGGGAGTACGTACGGGTTGGGTAATTAGCAGTCCAAACTGGGGAGGGAATGAGTGAAAAAAAATATCTTTAAATAATAATAATAATAAATGCCTGAAAATGCCCAAAATTTTAGAGAAAAGTCATCTTTAACTTCATGCCTTTTGCAAATGATGTCATCTTTTACTCACTTGGCTATTCACACTGATCAGTATTTTGAACATAGGAAAGATCATGTATGAAGGAGGTAACATCAGGAAAGCATTGGGAGATGAGAAATGTTTTGAGGACATGTACCAAAGAAGTAGAGGAAGGGTTTTGTTTTCTATAATTTAACCCCTATAATTTAACACAGCAAGGCTTATTACACACTAAGGTGAATAGTTGATTAACTATTGGGCTGTCTGTACAAACTGGTGGGGCTATCCTTTGTTAATAGAAGTTTGTAATAACACTTTTGGACCGATGGCAGTCCGTAGGCTGTATAAGGCGTGCAGTTGTTTAAGGACCAAAGTGATGTAATGGCAATACACGTTTGTAACATATTGAAGATATTATCTATTATTATGTACTTATGTATCGCTCAACCAACCATTTAAAGCCCCCTTTTAAGTGTGTGATTACAAAATCCAGGACTAGAAGCCGCATGAACAGCCTTTATTTGATACCACTGGTACATGACGTTTTCAAAACTTTAAATGAGGGTCTTCACGGTCTTTGCACAATACCACAGGGTACCACAGTGGTATGCAATCCACATTTTTGCTCTGTCCAAGGTCCCTCTTTTTCCCAGGTCAGATATGCTGAAAGCTGAAATCGAGCAAAAACAGCGGGCCATCTGAGAGTCCATAAAAACTGAACCCGAGAAGTGCTGTACTGTTCAGTTTTCTAAACACACACTCATCCTTTTATGTGTGCTGTCAAGCAGTGATAAACATTGATTATATGCCTGCTTAGAGTAAGCTGTCAGTGCATGTCGATGAATTAAGTGAAGCCTGTGACAGCTTGAAGCCCACTGCTGATACCGGGAGATGAATAGCATAATTTTCCATCAATGGTTGATACAATTTTAAAATAAAACAAATAGGAGACAGCAGAGCACAACCCGACTAATTTAGTATTTTTACCTAATAATAATTTAAGTATTTAAGGACATTTGTTTTGTATAAGCAGCCTACACGCGTTTTGCTTCAAATTAAAATATAAACTTTTTTAACAGCTCCTACCATTGTGAACAGTTCAGTCAAAAGTGGACAGAATGTATACGTTACAACTAAGCCCATATAGGCAGGGCAAATTGTGCCACATGAAAAGCCTAGTTGCAAAAGTCTGAAAACTGATACAAGCATAATTCATTCAAATAATTCAATACAGTTCTTGTAAAAGCCAAAATGAGCTCTCCAAACCTAAATTACTGCAACAAATCTGTGTGCAAATAGACTAAATAAATAGATGCGAAATTTGTGAGTAGAATAAGTATTTTTTTATTTTATTGTAATAATTTAGGGAAAATCTCTGGAATAATGGTATTTCTATAATGTATTGTTTTTGCACTGAATTTAAAGAAGAAATATATGATTTTCTTACAGTACACTGTGTGGAGGTTGTACCCTCTGTACTCTGCTCTCTGTGAGTTTATTTCTATTTTCATATGTAAATTATATTAATTTTCTTTACTGTTTACAATGCAGCCACAAAGTAGGTAAATAAAATCATATAGTTTTTAATCATGTGACTTAGAAACACAAGCAGCTATGACATAAACAAAAAGGTAAAGCTGTAGAATTTTTTTTTACCTCTGCTGTCTCCTAATACACATTTTTGTAGTATGTAAATAAATCCTGGTGTTTTCAGGGTTTGTAAGCACCAGGAGTGATGTAAGGACAATGTCCCTTTCCGGCTCCACCTTTGACTAAGTCTGCCATTTGTGCTTTTTTTGTTAGTTTGTTTATTTGTTTGTTTGTTTGCTCTTAGTTCTTTGTTTGTCTTAGTTCCAGTATCTAGTCTGTCTAGTCTGTTTTTCTTTGGGGGTGGGAGTGCAAGGATATTGTCATGCAAGGGTGGAGAGCAATCACACAGTAGTGTAGTGTAACCATACTGCAGAGTTTCAGAGGAGTGCAGTTTCTACAGTGCAGGAAAGGCTTTCTACTGGATTTTGGAGGAGCATTGCTGTGAGGGTTTGATTGCATTTAGCGATAACAGTGGTAGTGAGGTCAGGATGTTGGATGATCACCACCTCACCTCCTCATCAACTGCTCAACTCATCCCAGAAATATTGGATGGAGCACCATCCACCATTCCAGAGAACGATGGATTCCAGTTCCACTGCTCCACAGCTCAATGGTGGGGGGCTTTACACCCTTCTTGCCCACACCTGGCATTAGGCATGGTGTCAATAGGTTCACATTCATCTGCTCCACAGACTCCTATTCAATTGTCAGTACTTCTCTACAGGGACTAGACAAGCTGTGCATGTGTGCATTTGCAGATCTACATCAGCAATGGGTCCAACTAAAAGTGCCTGAATGCATTCACTAAAAGGAGTGTCCACAAACATTTGGACATGTAGTGTTTGACATTGCATGGGAAAGTGCAACCATATTGTGTTCATTTCTGTTGATTAGGTTTCACTTCATCTCCTGGTTGAACTGGATGGACCACTCAGAAGCCACCAGTGATGACCAGTGTACATATAAATTTTATGAAATTATATGAAATTGTGTTGCCCTAAAAACTATTTAAAAAAAGGTATATACATCTATACGTCACCAAAACAACTCTTGTTTCAGTACCCTATAGAACCTTTCAGCTTAGCATGTAGAGACATGAATCAGATACCCAGGATGTACTCAGCAAAACAATCCACTTTACTTTGTTCAGGTGGAGCTTCACAGATCACTCACGTGTTAACTGTTATGTTTAGCTTTATTTTTCAAACAACCCTTTTGAATAAAAGTGCCGTTTGTTTTGGGACATTCAGGATGCTTGAACTGCATCTGCTTGACAACAAATTACAGAAGTGCAGAGACAATAAATACAGTCACGATTCCAAACGGTAAAGCACTAATTACCCAAGGACTGAATCATTTTACACATTCACAAAGATTCATTTATGCTTTATGAAAGCAGTGTGCGTTACAAGCGTGCCTCCTGCAGCAGCAACGACAATAGGCCAAATCACTTACAAGCACAAAAACACCTACAAATGTGCACACAGACATTCAAAAGAAAAATAAAGGGTACTTTATATATCAACATCACAATCACTGGAACTATTATGTGCATGTCCTTTAAAGCCCATTGTGTGTAAAAAAAACATTGACCAGGTATTTTTTTCTTCAGGAAATAAAAGTCTGAACCAGAACTTGAACCGCTTAAACTCTAAAAGACTTCTTAAGGTTCTTTACCCTCACAGATCTTGTATTTGTGTTAAATGTGTATGTGGTTTCTACATGAATAAAATAGATGATATCATTACAGGTTTACACATAGATTACCATGTCCTGTAACAAACTGTAGGGCACCATTTGCAAGGCTACATGATACTTACTCTAACCTTTATCCTTCACCATAAAGGCTTATTCTAACAAGCGTTCCTTATCATAAAGATTGCTTCTTTTTTTTTAAATGTAATTTAACCTAGAAAGTATTACATTTGCCAATTAGTGGGATAAGTCATTTTTTAAATGCTTATGAAGGTTTATGTCAGTTGTCATGAAAAGATTATGTAGGTGTCATGTTATAGCAAGCTGTTTTAGATCTAAAATGCCAGAAACTCAGTTTGCACATTTTCTGAGTAAAAATGGTCATTTCAGATATCACCTATGAATTTTTTAATATAGTAATATAAGTAATATAATAACAGATCTACAGATCTATAAAGCCATGCTGACCTGTTATATTATACACATGTGTGTCTGGACATGTAATTCTGACTACTTATATGTTACCATTTATTTACACTCAAACTCTCTCTAATCTATTGCCTTTTTACTAGTAAAAATTTAAATTCCACATACCTCCACTATAATTCTCACAATTCTCAAATCAAGTTTTTATTGTACATAATAATATGATATCTAACATATCTAAGATCTGAAACTGTGCCTATCTAAATGTAAGTCAAAACTAAATTACAACAATCTTGAATTTTAGTCATTCATTTAAGTATATGTGGACCTGGATTTACTAGTCAGAATTATAGTTTTAGATTATATTGGCTTGTAAAAAATAATTGTAGGTATCTTAAATTGGACTTTTCAGTAGTGAAGATGTATTTAACAATTAGAGAGAATAACATTCCATGGCAACATAAGATATTACATTACATCCTGGCAATATGGATTGGGATTGTAGAGCTGTAGATTAGATATTATTACTAGTAAATATATCTCATTTCTGTTATCTCTGACATGAGAGCTTCTACAATAAATTGCAAAAATGTACAAAAACAATAAGTATCACTGGTGGCGTTTTAGGCTAAAACAGCTTGCCATAGATAGCCATGTAGCCAGGGGTGCCATACGGGGGGTTGGATGGTAATTAGGACGATTCTAAGGGTCTGTGACTGACAGGGTCCATTAACAAAAATTTATAATTAGGCTGTGTGGCCCAGTGTAATATCTTTTCATGGGGCCCAAAATCCCCTACAGTCAAATTGAAATTGAATTACACAAATTTAGTGTATCGCTTTTTGTATGCTTTCTTAGTAAAAAAAGTAAGTAATCAAAGAAATTGCTTAAATAAGATTAATTGCATCTGTAAATATGATCTGAGAATAGGGACATCACATCACCTTGGTCCTAAAATGCTAAGTACTTGAGAACTAATGCTGACCCAGGTGTAACATAACCGACGCAACCATTCTTCAATGAGTAAATTGCTGTATTTGTGGAACTGCGCCTTCAGAGTCCACATTACAAGCAGCAAGTCAGCACAACTATAACAGTGTTCCATTAAATAATTAATTTCCATTGAAATAAAACACAATCGCATTAAATGAATGTATACATAATGGAGAAAGTGCTTGTTCACATCATAAAGAAGCTGTGGTAGAAGAAAGAACAAATGATTCATATCACCTCGACCATCTTTAAATGAACGTCAACCAAGTCAGTTCTTAAATTCAAATCAGCAATGCTGACAAACAAACAGCCCATAATGTTCCTATATTCATTCATTCATTCATTCATTCAACTGCTCATTCTCATCTCAATATGTTTAGTGTTTCTTCCAATTCAAGGGCATTTAAGATTGATTAAATATGCCAAACAGACCCTACAGATTTATTAAGAATTAATATCTAGATTAGTCCTTGTGAAAGTATCTGAATGTTTGGCCATCTATGAACTGCTCTAGGCCCAGTTTCTCAATTATTTTTGTCTAAGATGATCACTGTTTAATTGGAACGGCTTATTGGCTTCAGATTATGCTTATTTGGGAAACAGTGTTAGCGATTGTTAATTACGTCTTACTTACTAAACATAGCACTGCCTGTTTCTCTGGTGAGCCGTTCCATACAAATGCTTGATCACCTCTCAGACCTGCAAAAATTCATTCTAAATGAACTGTTTTTGTGATGTGAAATTCCAAGACATTTTAGCCTCACTCAATTAATCCACAGTAGTTAATCACAGACCTTGCTTCTTAGCCCCGCCCATGAACCTCCAGTAGTTAATCCTAGACCCTTTTTCCTACAGCAATTTAGCCCCGCACAGTTAACCTACAGTAGTGAATCCTAGACCATTTAGCCTACAGTAGTTTGCTTCGCCCAATGAACCTGTAGTACTTAATCCTAGACCTTTCAATCTGCAGCAGTTTAGCCCTACTCAATTAACTTCCAGTAATTAATCCTAGACCATTCTGTCTACAGCAATTTAGCCCCCTTGCTATTCACTCTATGGCAGTTTAGCCCTACAATTCAGCCTACCACAGTTTAGCCCCGCCCATTCATCCTGAAGTTATAAGGAGTATTTAGCCCAGACTGCTTTTTGAATGAGATACAACACAGTGCAACAAACCAGAACAGAACGTATTGACCATAAAAACATAGAAACTAAAACAACCTCTTTAGTTCTAAATAATAAAGAGAAAATGGTCAAGTTTAAATGAAAAAAGTAAAGTATTGGATATGGGACCATTACATTTTAAAGTACATTCACATTATGTAACAGTTCTATACAAATGAAAAAATTTTGATGGAAAATTGAATTCAAGTTAATGTCTATTTAGGCAACCTTTCTTTTAAGAGTGTAAAGATCAGTAAACTTGCAGCAATAGGTCCATTGTTCACCAATTAGCCAGGACAGAAGAATTATCGTAGCATCAGCAATTCTTCTGCGTTCTTCCTCAGGGGAGGAGGAGAGGGTAAGCCCATAAATCAACATGACAGCTCCTGAAGACTTCTTTGGCCAGATATTCATTAAACATTTCTCTTAGGAACCAAGCACACCAACTTCTTAATTTCAAAGTGATATACAGAGGGCTCACTCCTGATCAATGGCTCAGAACAAGATGGTTTAAACACACACTATATGTCCAAATGTTTGTGGACAGCCCCTCTAATGAATGCATTCAACTACTTTAGGTTGCACTCATTGCTGGAGCACATGTGCAAATTCACAGAAACACAGCTTGTCTAGTCCTTGTCTAGAAAAATACTGCCAATAGAAAAGGACTCTCTGGAGTAGATCAGCATGAACCTATTGGCTCCATGCCTAATGCCAGCTGTGGGCTAGAGGGGTATAAAGCCCCCCTGCATTGAGTTGTGGAGCAGTGGAACTGTGTTCTCTGAAATGATGGATGGTGCTCCATTAATGTTTGGGATGAGTTGAGCAATTCAGAAGGCGATGGACCGGTGATCATTCAACATCCCGACCTCAATGATGCTGTTATGGCTGAATGCAAAAAAACAAAAAATCCTCTCAGCAATGCTCCTAAATCTAGTAGAAGATCCTTCTTTCCCTGGGCAGTAGAGCTACTCCAGCTACTCCAATAAAATCAGGAAAACTCAGTTTTTTAATACCCTTGATTTCAGAAGAAACAATGATTGAGCAGGTGTCCCTATACTTTTGTCCATATAGTGTATTGTGAAATCAAAGAAATATACATAAAATACCTTCACATTCATCATGATGCAGAGATAGATATACTTCTGTGTTTGGATGCAACAGTGCTCAGAGGTCTTTTCTTGTTACATTTCTGAGAACTGTAACTGAGCATTAGCTGCTCATCAACTAGCAGATTGGAATTGGCAGAAGCTGCAGTACGTAAAAATAGCCAACGCACCCCCACACCATGGATTATACAGAGAGGAATTCAAACAGAACTGAAATCGATCTCTAATCTGGTGTTAATGAATGCATGGATTTTAAAGGATTACAGCTGGCCTCTAAAGATTTTCATGGTAGATTCCTGGAGATAAGCTTAACCAATGTATAGCATGGAGCATGCTGTATTCTGACCATGGTGGGAGCCAAAAGCATTGAGTCATTTGGTAAGTATTTGACTGTGCTGTGCCTAAATAAGACCTGACTGAAAGGGGCTGAGCCCCAGCTCTCCTGCTAGTTGGTCACTGGCTCCTCCGTTAGATCATCTGGTCCTTCTGTCAGATCTTCCATCTCTGTTGAGAAATGCTCTGTGCTCTCGATCATAGACGTCTCCTTAGCAACACTGTAGGTTAGAGCCACGCTGTAAGCTGCCTGCTTGGCCTGAGCCCGTGGGCCACAGCTACAGAGCCTCCTGAAAGCGGCACGGAACTTCTGAGACATGGCGTTGTAGATCACGGGGTTGATGGCGCTGTTCAGGTAGACACATGTGCGGCAGAAGAGCAGAAACCAGGCATCCAGGTAGGCCTCCTGTAGGAAAGAGTTGACCACCACCAGGGTGCGGTAGGGCATCCACAGCACTGCGAACAGGATGACCACTACTGCCAGCATCTTGGTCACCTGGGACAGAAGGAAATGGTTTTTAGCTGCTTTTATTTTATATCTACCTAAACACTTTTCTAAGGGGCTGAGAATAGTTCTTTGCATACAAGAACCACGTTTAGTACCTTAAAAACCTTTCAGTGGATGGTTTCCTTAGATGACCATTTTTGTAAATGACCTTTTGAAAGTTTGAAGAGCCTCCACATAATGTAGGTTGTATGGAGTACTCTTAAATTGGTGTAAGTATGATATCTTAAAAATGCGTTCTTTAAATATCTTTCTGTAAAGGTTCTTTACACTCACAGATATTTTCAAATACAAGTTTTTAGAGCAGCGGTTCTGAAGCAGGTCCTCGGGGTCCAGGATTTTATCAGCACACAGAGATTGAGGCAATTTGAGGACAGGCTAGGAGTAACAAAGCACTTGTTTAAGAACCTCTGCTTCAAGGAACCAAATGTAGGTCATCTGTGATGCCTCTAGTGGCCAATTATGATGAAGGCTAATGCACTTAAAATCTTTAAAGCAATTAGAAAACGAGACAAAACTCATTATTGCAGCTCACCTGTCTTCGGGAAGCCGCGGTGGTACTTGAGCACTGACTTGAACATTTAAGGCCATTCATCTTGCTCCCAGCAGAAAGGCCGTCATGTCCATTCTTGCTCCTGGCTTTGGGCAGCGGGTTTAGGAAGAGAATCCTGGCGATAAGCCCATACAGCACGGTGGACAGCGTGAGGGGCAGAACGAAGAAGACACCAAAATCAAAGAAGTATATGGGCAAATAGAGGTTCCGGGACACTTTGTAGGCACAAGCCACCACGGTTGCATCCTCATACACCAACTCCTCTGTGTCGGCCAGGTAAAACCACATGACGCAGTAGAGTGATGTGGTCACCCACACGCCCAGAATGATCCTCTTGGCTCTGGTGTAAGTACACAGGGACTGGGCACGGATCGGGTGGCATATGGCGATGTATCTCTCCACTGTAAAGGCTGTAATAGAGCAAGAGGAAGCGTTGATGCCCAGGTACTGAAAGTAGGTGATGCACAGGCAGCCAGCACGCCCAAAGAGCCATGAGCCATAGAGGCTGTCTGCCACGCTCGGCAGGCCAGCAGCCACCAGCACCATGAGGTCGGCTGCCGCCAAGCTCACCAAATAGCAGTTGGTGGGCGTGCGCATGTGCTTGGTGGTGAGCACCACTAGGACAACCATTATGTTGCCGACAATTCCCAGAACACAAATAGTGAGGACTAGGAAAGTGCTAATCAACTTATATGCCATACTGCGGTCGGTCCAAGGGCCAAAAGTGGCGTTGGAAGTAGTGAAGTTCTCCATTGTTGAGCAGAGAAGAAGAAGTATGAGAAGAAAGAGAAGGTGAGGAGAGGAAACTCTTGATCTTATGTCTGGGTCTAATTTTCTGGTGTTGTCACGTATAGTCTGTCAAATCTTTTCAGGTAAGACCACTTCTTCAATAAATCCACTTTGTTATTGTGCAGTGTTTTTCATTTTCAAGAAGGGTACTTCTTCTTTAGTCCAGTTTCCTACTGTTTCAGTTAAAATCACTTCTTCTGTAGTCCAGTCTTCTTAATGTGTGAGGTAGAACACCTTCTTCTTCAGGTCTTCTTCATTTGTAAAGTAGCACCATTTCCTTTGTAGTCCAGTTTTCTTAATTTGAGAGAGAAGACAACTTCTTCTGTAGTCCAGTCTTCTTACTTTTAAGGCCCTTTAAATCTTATAAAGTCTAGTCTCCTTACTTTTCAGATATAGCCACTTCTTCTGTCGTCCAGTCTTACAAAGTAAAAGTAATATCTACAGTCTGGATTAGAAGCATTGAATGAACCCCAGTTACTGTATTATTGAAATATGTTATTAAAGTAAGTTGTAAAAGAGTGATACCTCATAGACTCCCAAAGCATTTAAGGATCTCTGCAGTGGAGAAGGAGAAAACCAGTCAGGTGCGCTGTGAGTTGTTGCTATATCGACGTTGGGTGAGATGCGTCTCTCTGTTTCGTACTGCAGCTCTCAGAAGCGTCGCTTCCCCCCCCCCCCCCACCCGTTTTTAGGCAAGCCCCGCCTCACTGTGCTAGAAGTGGCAGACTGCCTAAACCTACTTGCCAATAGGGAGGAGGAATACTGCTGGCCAATCCGAGCGCGGGGGGGCGGGGTTTGCCGGAATACAGGTGGGAAGTAAAGCGCGTTTCTCTGGTGGACAGCTCCAGTGGTGCTGAAGTTCATTTAGCTGCAGGCTACACGGGCGATCTGAGAAGGCCAGTAACGGACTTGTGGGAATCTACGGTTGTTTCCCCCATATTTCATCCACTAACCTGCAGAGTTTTGTTTTTTAATCCCAGATCTGAGCTAATCCAGTCCTGAAGAGGCTGATTGTTGATGAAGCAGATATGAGAGCGTTGTTTTAGACTTACGTTCAGAAGAGCATTTTAAGGAGCGTTAAGATCTTACCATCATAATTAGCTCTTGAGCGCATTTCATGTGCGTCTGCCTCCTGGGAGAATAATACGCGATCGATCAAGCCAATCCTTTGAATGGACATAGGATCGAAAGGCCAACTACTTTAACTGTATTGAACGTCTTTCGTGTTCAATTAGTCCTAAGCTATGGGCAGTTACATCTGATCGATGGGTTTCTTTGAATCATTGAAAAGATATGTGGGTTTGGTGGGTGTAAGAGTATTTACCACCAGAGCAAGCTTATAGAACAATAATAATAATAATAATAATAATTCGAGTTACAAAAGAAATGAATGAATGAATAAATAAATAAGTAATAAATAAAATGAGAGAAAGAAATAAATGAAAACCAGTTCATTTTGAACATTTGGCTAATATTATTCCTCTGCTAAAACAAGCTGCTTTCAGATGGCCAAAACTAATCTTTGGTGGCCAAGGTGGTTAAAAAGCTGGTAATGCAGGTGAAAACATATGGCAACCTATATGGCAAAAACATCCATCCTAGTCTACCCTGTTCTTAGTCCAGATTTTTTCTCTTTCATAACTACATTACTGTCATCATTAATACAGATTCATATAGATTCATATAGGCGAATAATAAACCTAGGGTTCAAGGGGTTGGAGTGGAGGTTCTAGGCCATTTGAACTAAGGGGGTCAGGCTTGAGCTAGTGATTATATTAGAGGGGTCAATTACTTTTTACTTTATCGTGGATTGTAGACAATAAGAAACAAAAGCCAATGTTCAACCATAATTTAATATCATAGTTTTACAGTTATCAGTTACATATTACTATATTCTGTATTTTATAGATTCTTATATTGCATACAAACAGATCAAGAATCACAATGAGAAAAGCTTTACTTTTACTTTCCAGCCTCATTTAGGGGGACATGAGGGGGCCAAACTTCCTATCCTCACCCTCACCCCTTAGAACCACCCCTGAGGGGTGAACCAGACTAGCTGGTCTATCACCATGACCAACTTGACCAAGCTAGCTGACTAGTTTGATCAAGCTGATCAACCAGTTTGATCAGCTTCGTCATGCAGGTGGACCACTGTGGTCATGCTGGTTTAGGATTCAGGGCTTACAAGGCTGATCTCCTGGGCAACAACAGTCTCTGGAGCTTACCCAGAATGCTGTGAGAAAGAACAAACATCCAGTGAGCAGCAGTTTTGCAGATGGTAATGTTTTGTTAATGAGAGAGGTCAACAGAGAAGACTGGTTTGAGCTGACAAAAGGGCTATAGTAACACATCTCAGAATGCACAATGTATCAAACAAAAGCAGGAGACCAGCTCAGCTTCTAGTTTCTAGTCAGCCAAGAACAGAAAGCTGAGGCTGCAGTGGCTCTGCACAGGCTCATCTAAACTTGACAGCTGAATACTGGAAAATGTAGCCTGGTCTGATAAATCTCTATTTCTGCAGTGAAACATAGATGGTAGGGTCAGAGTTGGCCACCAATAGTATGATCCCATTGACCCAACAGTCTGGTTGCTGGTGGAGGTGGTGTAATGGTGTGGCAGATGTTTTCCTTGGAGCTATTTGGGCCAGTTACAATTTAATACCAATCAATCATCACATCACCTTCCCAGTCTCTAGATCTAAATCTAGTAGAACACCTTTGGGGTGTAGTAGAATGGAAGATCTGCACTTGACAAATGATCAGGAATTGCGTGATGCAATTATTTCAACATAGACCAGAATCTTCAAGGGGTGTTTCCAACATCTTGTGGAATCCACATAAAGAATCGTGGTTGCTTGAAGAACAAAGTAAGGCCCTACCCAGTATCAGTATAGTCTTCCTAATACTTCCTAAAACTCTTTTACAGACTTTTGAGCTTCTTGTAACTTCTTGTCTTGTAACAATAAGGCATCACTGATATAGATAAGCTACAATAAATAAAATTATGACCAAAGATACGTTCATTAGTGAAATACAACACACTAAACAAATAACTAAAACAAGTAGAAATAAAAAGAATGAAAATGAAACAATTAAACTGGCCAAGAGATAAAAAATGAGGTAAGCTTCAGATTGATTGTGGTGCACAATAAATCCAATAAATTGGATTTTACAAGCCTAGCAAAAACAAGAGGGACCTGCAATGTAATCCAATCACCGAGGCAAGTTTAATAAGCACTGTTATTAAAAGTCAACACACAGTATATGTGATGTGTGGCAGCAGGGGTCTGATAAGGGCTTAATTAATAAGTAAATAAATAAATGAATGAATGTCCACATGTTACTGGACAGTGATACTTTGTGAGTTTGTAGCGTTTGACTCTAAACTCCATTCATCTTGGGAGCCAAATATGGGAGGAAATAATGTATAATAATGCTTAATGTATAATAATACTGTTAGAAATCTTTTGTATTAAAGTTGGACAGTTACTGGCTGTAATTCACAGTCAAATCCAAAACTTCCTTTCAGGAAACCTTGAATTCAGATGCTTATTATTTCTTTTTTTATTATTTTTCCCCCTTTCTTATGTAATGTATCGTGACATTCTCTGCATAATTTTTGCTCCTATTATCCAAATGGTTCAGTAACATTTGGTCAGACAAAAATCACCATTAGACTATATACGGCCTCTTCATGAGTGTAATTGACTCATCTGGGACAGCGCAGTTGTTCTATTCATCCAACATTATGGATGTGAGAAAGACTCTCCTCCTCACCAACTGTGACTATGGCATGAATACAGCTAAGAGAATGGTCTTCCTGCCAAGCCTCTTCACACTTGAGTTTGAAGTGCTGTTAACAGAGTAACAGTGGGGGCAGGTCACCGCCCCAACAGCCGGTGGAGTGCTACCACTAGAGACAATGTCAAGACGTTGTCATTATTCCTTCCTTGATGTCTACTATGCCATTCCTTTTGAAAGCCTCAGGTGAGGATAGTGCAACATAGAAGTGTGTTAATTAAAAAAATGTCATCAGTTAATGAATATACATCTGCAAATGTTTCTTTAATACAATCTGAGGCTGACAAATGAATGATCCTGTGCTGCTCTATGTTATACAGTAGCATTGAACATTGTACAGTAACATCAATGACTTGGGTATTCTGAACTCTCACACTGTGCTTGTATGTCTCTGAAACAGCTCTTGGACTTCAGAGGTAGTGAGAAGATTGATCATTCCCAACAATAAACTTTGCTGCCACCTTGTGTTTAAGCAGAATTTTGCTCCTGAAGGCATTAAGGAGCTACTTTTCTTTTTTTGAATTATTATTATTTTATTTTATAGTGTTTTGATAAAATGCATTTTACATGACAATTTTCCAATGTCTTTTCCAACTAAGTAATGTTGTAAGTCAGTAATGATGCTGTCTTTAACCCTGTATCTTGACTCATGTCTCATTCAAGATGCACTCCAGGTCAGAATGCTGAGGGGGAAAGGGGATTTTTTAAAGCTTGAACAATGTTTACACTAGACAATATCTCAAAAAATTGCACAACATTTCATATTATAGTGCAATTATATAGATTATAGTAGCAATTATATGCCTACTATACAGCCCACTCCCATACTTCAGCTAGTAACCTAGTACCAACCTTAAAAGCTGCCTCAGCCCACAAAAAGATTGACTAGACCCCCTTTGTTTAAAATGCAAATAATTATGACACAACAAATAAGGTAACCTTTTGAATTCTGATATATGTATTCCGTTTTCCTGTATATCAACATAATTAAACAAAGCTTAGATAGATGATAGATGATAGATTAATTCCATATGATCAAAAAAGAAATTATTTAAAGTGAAAATATTTACATAACTGGCTGGTTGTGTCAGTTTTGTTTTATAGTATGTATATTAAAAAAAAAAAAGTTGCAAAGCAATTTTGGTGCAGTTAGCAAATGTTAACCATTTTACCAACTAAACAGTAAAAATGCAATGTAAACATAATTAATAAAACACAAAAAAAGAACTTCTGTAATTGGCGGTTGTGGTGTGATTTGTGTGTGGGGCTTTTTTAGCATGGAAGTAAATGAGCAATAAGCAGCCTGATCAATGTGGCTGCTATAAACAGTAAAAAATGCTAAATGTGAACATAATTATGACACATAACTATGATTTGGTTACAGAATAGTATCACATGCTAGGAATTTGTATAAAGCTGTAGCTTTTAGAGGCATTTAAAGACATTACATTACATCAGGTTACAATCAGCACAATTCTGTAAATCTCCATAGAATGGAATATTTCACAATAAAGTTTTAAATCTTGTTAATATGCTGAAATAATGAGAAAGACATCAGTAGATATTTCATTTAATTGTGGACAACACTGGTATGTGTATAATACTGTAGACTGAGGGGGGCCATGTGCTCCACAGTATACTCTTTGACTCTTTAACTTGCTATGTTTCTTTAAAGCAGCATTATGGAGAATTGCTATTTCTTAATCCTGGACTGCCCCTACAGTCAGGAAGAATAATTCACACTTTGAGCCTCCCTAAAGGACATGCTTTACACATGCATTTCTGGACAAGCTGAGAGACAACCATTATAAAAAGGGAAAGTAGAGTTAGTAGAGTTACATGACCAAAGTTATATAGTCCAGTTAGCAGCATGCCAAGCCCAGAGTAGCAACGATAAAGACGCTACTCTGTTTATTACGCAGCTATGATCTATGACCTATGTGCAGTGTACAAACCAGATGGGACTACTGGTTTCATCACTGAGCCTGGTGGAATCCATGGACAAAACAGTGTAGCTAGCCATACAAGACCTGCATGGGTATGTTACCTTGGTACAGGTCAGAGGAGCGTCACAATAATTTTTAAAGTGTTATATTAAGGTAAAAATATTACATAATGTTGCTTTATAGTAATGTTGTTTTAATGGATGCCGTGGTTTCTTAGTTAATTACATTAAACTCTTTAGACATGTAGTTCTCATCACCACGACTGTAGACTATTCAGTAAGCTTCTTTAGAATGGAACATTTCACACTCCAAATAAAATACTCCAAATAAGTCTGATTACATCTTGACTACTTTTGAAAAAGCTGTGCACTTCCTCTTTAAATCCCAAATCAGTGGCCATAACTGCCAAAGCAATGCTAATTGATAGCATAGAAAATGCACAACATCACAATGGGTAAGATGTCTTTTTGGCTGGTGTTGAACAGGGCCACTATTCATATAAATGGCCTGTCTGTGATAAGTCCTCATTGGAGCTTTAGCAAAATGCTTTTGGGCTCCCTTTACAGATGTCTCTATTTTGCACGCTGCTCTTCTGCCTACCTCACCATCCACCACAAAGGAGCCTGCATCCCACCGAATGACCATGCCACATGAGTGACTTTTCCCTCTACTCTTACGAACATAACTGGTCTGCCATCTGCCACCATCTCTGAATACATTAGTGCTCTGTTCTCCTAATGCGACTGCAGGCAGCTAAGCTGTAAAACATATTTACAGTCTGAAGTGGCCCTTGACTGCTCAGATTTACAGGCTGTGTGGGGAAACGCTTTCCAATCTAATAGGGGAAGGTCGAACGGAGGCCCAGCGGCTGTGTGTCTACCCAGAGCTCTTCTGGCTGATGACTTAAGGGCAGTCATAAACAACAGGGTTGACCCTTCCCCCCTGTTGCCCTAAGGAACGTTAACCAAAGAGCATAGGGGGAAATCTGTATGCTGTCGTTGCTGCAGCAAGATGATTGCACGGCAAATATCACACTGTGAGATGGTATTTGTTGACAACAGATTGACATTTTTGACATAGTCTGAATCTTGCATTTACATTGTATACATTTCATGGTGAATGGACCAATAGAAATGCTCCAAAATATGTAATATACATATATATATATATTTACATTAATGTTCATTGAACATTAAGACATTGTTGTCGTTTTACTGTAAAGTTGCCATTTTTGACAGTGACTATACACATATGTATACACTATAGGGACAAAAGTACTAGGAACAACTATACATTACACCTACAGAAGCTTTTATGACATCCCATTCTAAATCCACAGGCATTAATATGGAGTTGGCCACTTTGCATGTCTAACAGCAGGTTAATTCTTATTACTTGGTGACCCAGCTGTGTAACTTTCTGTGGTCTGCCACTTCCTGCCACTTCAAGTTGCTGTGCTTCCTACACACCTCCACTTTTCAATAATACCATAATAATAGAAATAATAATAATAACAATTCCATTTACATATATCTGCCTTGAACTGGTCTTCAGTGTTTCTAAGATCAGCCATGTAACTTCTCTGCTGTGTTCTCTTCACTGGCTTGCCGTGGCCGCCCGCATCAGATCTGAAACATTGAAGCTGGCCTTCAAAGCCGATAATGGACCAGCCCAAGAGCCGTTCGAGCTTCAAGTATGGCTCAGCTTGACCCACCATTCCTTTAAGATCCACAGAAGATAAGCATCCAGGTTTTTTTCTGTGGTGGAGTGAACTTTCTCTGATAAATGCCCTAAAAGTAAATCTAAATTTACAGTAAATAAAACATAGCAACCACCTAGCAAACTAATAGCAAATACCTGGAACAGCAAAGCATCTGTCTAGCAACCACTGAGCAACTCAATAGCAACCACCTACCAACTCTATAGTGCCCATTAAGCAACCACCTAGCAACACCCTAGCAACCGCTAAGCAACTCCATAGCGACCAACTAGCAACTCTATAGTACCCATACTGCAACCATCTAGCAACACTATAGCAACCATCTAGCAACGTAGCAATGCCATGGCAACCACCTAGCAAAACTGTTTCAATATATAGACAATGTAGCACAATTCTTGCAACTGTTTGGGAATTTGGTGTAACTGTTCTTATCTTTTCTAGTTCAACAAATTGGTTTAAAAGAGAAGCTCAAATGTAACCATGATGGTGATTAATTAAAATGGTCCTTTCTGTAACTGGTCTGTGATCTAACAGTAAGAATAAAAGAAGTGAAAGTTGATGTGTAGTCTTTAATATTTGGTTCCACATTCTTTGTTTTGCAAAACATTGGTTAAATATAACATCCCTGATCTGGACTGTGACTAGAGGGCAGCATGGTGTCCCAGTCTAACCTACCCTGTGCCTGGCCGCTCCTGCACAGCCTATAACTATTCTTAGCCATGGTCTGCTCCTGTTTCAGAGAAAATCCATCAGCAGAAATGCCACATCAGAGGCAGCGGTAAATAAACACAACCCCATTCATCTTGGCCTAAACTCATCCATCAAATTTTGCAACGGGCTCTGAGCAAGATTTAAGTTCATATTCCTCCACATCAGCTGGAACAGAATCTGCATAATTCATGACCCACGGCTGATCAGTTCTTGATGAATATGTGCAAATGTGTTGACTGCCGACACCCATAAAAGATCTCTGATGACAGGTTTAAGGAGTCTCACTATGGACACTTTAGACAGGGCTGCCAACTCTCATGCATTGGTCATGAGACTTACTCAGTCAGCTCTAATCTCACACTTTCCCACCAACATCCATTTCTTGTGCATTATTTAAATCTTGCTTAATGATCCCTTGTTCCTCTCCAAAACAACTTCTGGATGAATCTGATTAGTGGCCAAGTTTCCTACAGCTGCCACTCTGGATTCCACAGATCAAACACACTCTGGATTTTCTGAAGGAAAAGCAGGCACAGCAGGTCCAATGAGGTACTGCTTGCTAAATGAACAGTGTACCTGCATGCACTGTGTCAGGGAGTAGAGAAAGCATTCACTAAACACGGTCAACCGAGGAACTAAGGAAAAGTAAAAGGTAAATATCTAATAAAGATTTGACCAGTGAATTAGATATGACCAGTAACCAAATCATTTCTCAAATAAATTGACTGTAAAATTAAGACTTAATCAGTGACTAGTTTGCTGCTAATTGCTAGTCCTAACGCTAGCTAACTAACCCTAGCCTACATGTTTACCTAGCACAGCCGGTACCAACGCAAAACACATTAAGTACTTATTTGAATAAAACCAGTGAACTTGCTTCTTGCCACATGAAGCAATATGTAGTCCAAAGATTTAGTAACTGTTGCATTTTAATCATTAATTCATTTTATTGTAAAGAAGTTTAGAATACTCATGACATGGCTGTCATTGTTGTGAAAAAAAACACATTATGAATGCTGTAAATGTTAATCACAGTACCTACTTTACAGCTCTGTTGACAGTAAGCAATTGTAAATTTTTACACTGTTGCTGGTAAAAACTGTGGCCCATCTGTTGATGCAAGGTATAACCATGAAATTGCTCTCAATGCTCTCAATTGTTTCCCAATGCTCCAGTGTTGTTGACATCTCTGCATTGATAAGTCTCACTTGCTGACAGAGGGGATTTGTAGTCCACTCCCACTGACTCATGTTTGAGGTAGTGCTCAATATAACAAACCCTCCACATGAACATGCAAACAGAGGTAAAGTAGACAGATAAATGGGGTAGATGCCCATGAAACCTGGGGACTACAAATGTGGAACAAACCCAGATTCCTTGGTTTATTCCACAGACTTGCCTCACTAACCCTGTTTGTCCAACCCCGGGGGAAATTGTAACTACCTGCAGCTTTGTATTTTGTGTCAAATGTCAGTCTGCATTAACTGTATGACCATATGTCTTGGGAGACACTTTAACACACTCACCATTGATTTTTTTCTTTTCTTCAGAACAGCCTCTTGGCAGGCTTACCGTTGCTTGGACCCCATTAATTGCCACTTCTGTCTAATATTATAAAATCTTTGTATTCAGAGTTTCAAATAAATTCTTTAAAAATCCTGCAATGTGATTTCCTGGGTTTTTTTCTCATTCTGTTCCTCATAGTTGAAGTGTACCTATGATGATTATTACAGACCTCTCATCTTTCTAAGTAGGAGAACTTGCACAATCAGTGGCTGACTACATACTTTTTTGCCCCCCCTGTATGTATGTCTCCTAACACCCACTACTATACATGTGAGTCTTGGGATGTATCACAGCTGACAGATGAGATGCGATTTGACATCGGCAGTGTCTAACGAACACTTCTGCGGGTGTGTGGCAGTCAGAAACTCAGCTGAAGGAGAATCCTGTGCTTCTGTGTATTCTTTCTGTAGCTTCTGCACCACACTGCACAGCACACAGCTATGTTCCTCCAATAAGGCCAGCCAGACCATCACAGAATAGTCATGCTGTCACCTCACGAAGAGTGTATGCCTGGTTTCTGTCCCATTTCTGCTGAGTGAGTCATCCTTTTGTTAAAGAGAGAGAAGGAGAGAGAATGGGAGAGAAGGGGAGGGGGGTTCAAACAGAGACACATACAGAGAGAGAGAGAGAGAGAGAGAGAGCAACATCCAGTAACATCCACTATATGCACACTTCCCTAAACTAAATCATTCTCACCAACCCATATCACCAGCCTTTACCCCTTTTTCTCCATTTCCCCATTATCTTTCTTTATGCCTTAAATGTTTTATACACAGCAAATTTGCCAGTGTTAAATCAACACTGATAGTGTTCAACTTTAATACTTACAGTGTTGATTTAATACTGACATATTTGCTGTGTACTTCCTTTATAACCTTTAATTTCTTTACACATCTTTCCTTTAATCCTTTCCCTTATTTTACTCCATTAATTCCTGAACACTTCCTTTATTCATCTCCCCCTCTTTATTCCTGATATTTCCCTCTACTCTTCCTTCGAGTTCTCAACACTTTCTAAACTGTTTAAATGACTTTACACTTTCTTTACTCCTTTAATATCTTTCCTTGTTCTTTACGTCCTTTATTCCTTTGCATTTCCTTTACTTTTTTTCATTCACACTTTCTTTACTGCATTAATTCCATTACACTTTTTTTTTACACCTTTAAATGTCTTTACACTTCCTATACTCTTTTAATTCCTTTACACTTCCTGTACTCTTTTAATTCCTTTACACTTCCTATACTCTTTTGATTACTTTACACTTCTTTTACTTTTTTTATTCCTTTACACTTCTGTTATTCCATTAATTCCTTTACACTTCCTTCACTACCTTTATTCGTGTAAACTTCCTTTACTCTTTCAATTACTTCACACTTCCTTTATTTTTTATGTCTTTACTCTATTAATTACTTTACACTTCCTTTGCTTCTTTTAATTCATTTACATGGCCTTTACTTCTTTACAGTTTCTTTGTTTCTTTTCATTTCTTTACATGGCCTTCTTTACACTTTCTTTACTCCTTTAAATTCCTTTATACATCATCTTATACATCCTCCAACTTCTTTAATTCTGTTACATGTTCTTTACTTTTTACCCCTTTTGTTTATTTTCTTTACACATGCTTCACTTATTTAAATTCTTAACATTTTTTTTTACTTCTTTACACTGATGCCATTATCAACTAAATGTGGCCAGATAACAAAATCAATCAAAGTTTTATGTACAATTTGTGCACTGGCTAGTTCCATTTGGTGAAGCTTGCCACTCGTTTTTCTCTTGCTACCTATAACAAATGATTTTAAAATGTATTTTAAAATATGTTTTAAAAACATACTTAAAAAATGTCTTAATGTTACAGTATATACTCATTTTACTCTTCTTAATGCACAGCATTAAAATTAAGGCAGTACTGCCTTTTTTAAATAGTCTAATATTTACAGTGATTATTGCTGTAATACTGCTTACAGCACTGTGATTATTACTGTAATAAAAAGGACAGTATTTCAAAGGTACTGTGATTACATGTACAGTATGCATACTGTGAAATTTACTGCAGCAAAGTGCTAGCTAATTCCTGTTCCTTTACTTTTTAAATTCAGCTACACTTTGTATACTCCTTAAATTGATATACACTTCCTTTACTGCTTTTCCTTGCTTTACTCCTAAACATCCTGACTCCATGAACTTCCTTTACTCCCTTTTCTCCCTTTTTAGATGTCCTCCATACAGTTCTTTTAGGTAAAAAATTGGTGAGCACCCGATACACCAGGGAATAACCCAAATACTACCTCGCTGCGTCTAAATACTACCTCAGTCCGTCACTGGTCTCTTTTGCACATAGTTGCACATTGCATTTTTGCACATTATCTGTTATTTATTTTAAAAGTAGCTCCTGGAATACCGCTCCAGCCTGTGCTGCACTTACTGTTTTCTGGCTGATCCTCCACAATAACATAGAATGCACATTCTATTTGCACTACAATCTCAGTCCAAGCTCAGTCTGTCTGATTTATTTATTGTATCCTGCCTGTTACACTTTCTCATCTGCACTCTGTGTCTCGTCTGCACTCTGTGTATACTTCTGTACTGTCTGCATTGTGTTGTAATGTCTGTATGCGCTTGTTCTGTGTTGCACAGTTGTGTAGCTGCAAGCATACTTCAATAAACTCACCAATATCCATTCAGCTACAGTATAACTAAAAGAAAGTGCTTACCTGATAGTATCAGGTGCTCACCTCATAGTATCAGGTGCTCACCTCATAGTATCTGGTGCGTACCACTTTTTTTTACCTAAAAATAAATTCACCATGTCACTTGAGGGGCTCTTTACCTCCATTTATTCCTTTAACTTTTTTTCCAAATTCTGCTCTCTACTTCTTGTGTTCTTTTTTCATTCCTTATCCCATCATTTCCATTTCCTTCCTTTACTCGTTTTCTCTCTTTATCCCTTTTCTGTCTTTATCCCTAAAACTTTTTTTTACTTTTCTCGCTTCAGACGAGAACATTTTTCTTTTCGTTTTGCACTTTTTACCAAAAAATGTGTAAATATGTATTTTGTTAATATGAAATGATGTGTCTCAAAAGCTTGGTAGTATTAAGATCATCTCCAGTGGTGTTAAAAGGTAGCGGGAGAATCACAGTGAA